>NC_089841.1:109341262-109670762 GCF_035609145.1 Eleutherodactylus coqui | reverse complement strand
GCAGAGGGATCAGCCCTATTCTCATTTGCACAAGGAAAGACAAGAAGCAATGGGATGAAACTGAAAGGAAGGAGACAGATTAGATATTAGACAGTGAGGGTGATGAATGAGTGGAACAGGTTGCCACGGGAGGTGGTGGGTTCTCCTTCAATGGAAGTGTTCAAACAAAGGCTGGACAAATATCTGTCTGGGATGCTTTAGTGATCCTGCACTGAGCAGGGGGTTGGACCAAATGACCCAGGAGGTCCCTTCCAACTCTAAGATTCTATGAAATGCAAAGGCATCATTCCGTAAGCTTGCATGACCTTTTAAATGCAAACACACTGCTAGCTACTAAAAGTACAATAAAATACAACACCACAAAGAGCAACATAGCTGAAAATATCAATCCAAGTAATGGGCCACTTTTTTGAAAATTGGGCCACTGATTCTAGCAAAACTGTAAATCTCAACAAAAAAACGCTAGTAGACATTACATTTATTTATCATCATTTTGGATTTGCTAACTTAAGTGGAAAGGTGAATAGTGTGATTTACACCAGACAAAAAAAATGAAATTTTATGATGATTGAAACGTTGGATTTTATCTTTCCAAGCTTGCCTCTATCTGATCCTATTCTCTCCCCTCACACAAGCAGCATACAGATCTTATTTTTTTAGTATGTATGCTTTCCTTTTCAATGTACAGTGTTATTTGACGTCATTGTTAGCCACGGGGAGCTGTGGCTTCAGCATAGAGTGATGGTTGAATCTCGGTTCTTGCTGTGAAAAGCCGGCTATTATAAACGCTTTACTTAGCAAAAGATCAGAGAAAAGTTGCAGAGTTAACCTGTTTTATTTCATTATCTGTGCTGGTCAGAATCAGGGAAGGTCTACCACACAGCACAGATAGTGGCTGCCAGATGACCTCTCACACTCAGCAAAAACAGAAATAACTAGAAAAAAAGACAGCAGTGCAATGCAAATTGCATTTCGTATTGTAACTCACTCACATTGCCATTAATCTGCTTGTAAAACAACATAACGCAAGTTGCGGTCACCATAGCACTAATGTTGTGTCTATAAACTATCAGCTATAGATGAATAGGAAACACTTCCCAATTGAAGTTACAGGAGGGTTAGGAGGTGCAGGTTCACTTCTGAATATTAGAGATTGCTTAAATCTTGGGATTTTTTTCAGCTAAAGTGATTGTGTCATCAGAATATGACCTATTGTTTAAACCAGGTTTATGCTAAACATTTTGTTTTAATTTATGTTGATTTTTTTTTGCCATGTCACTTTGCATATTAAAAAGTCCTAATATCTTACAGCTTTCACTCTGGCCACCAAGCTCAATAACAGGCTGAGATTTCTGGTTTGGTACAGCAGCCACAAGGACCATACACACAATAGACTGGAAATGACAGCTAAAGGGGGAAGTGTTGTGCTCATACTGCCTGAGAATTGTGCAGGGAGGGGAGACAATGACCATCACCCATTGTGAATGGTGGATGCTGAGATAGATAGATAGATAGATAGATAGATAGATAGATAGATAGATAGGAAGGAAGGACTCGGAGAGAGGACAGGGGAAGAGGAGGGGGGATGGGGAAAGGAGCAGAAAGGACAAAGACACAGACTCACGGCACAGCATGGCATTGAGTGGAGCAGGGATGATGATGTAATCTCCCTGCTGCTTCCCTCCTGCTGACACTGTGTACAGCTGCACTCCTCACCAGAGAAGTAGTCCGGGCACCGTGGTATGTATCTATCTATCCATCTGCTTGTCTGTATGTCTTTCTATGTCTCTGTCTATCTATCATGCCTGGTCTCATATCTATCTATATCCTATCCTATCTCATATCTATCTATCTCCTATCTCTCTCTCCTATCTATATCCTATCCTATCTCATATCTCTCTAGCTATCTATCCATCTATTTCCTATCCTATCTTATATCTATCTATCTATCTCCTACCCTATCTCATATCTATATATCTATATCCTATCCTATCTCATATCTATCTATCTCATATTTATCTATCTATCTATCTCATATCTATCTATCTATGAATCTCTCTTATATCTATGTATGTATCTATCTATCTATCTATGTATCTATCTATCTCTCTCTCTTAGGCCTCATGCCCACTTGCACAAACGGATTTCACTGCTAAATCCCGCATAGATAGATAGATAGATAGATAGATAGATAGATACCTCTGACATGATATGTGGCAAAATAGTTACAGTTTAGCATATTCAGTATATTCAGGTGAAATGTGTCAGTATGCCTTTTTTTGCTGTATTGAAAAAAAAATAGTTTACACACCCTTGTGTAAATGCCATGTTTTTGTCATGTTAAAAAATCCAACAAAGATGCATCATTTCAGATTTATTTCCACCTTCGATTGGCCCATTTACTGTATAATTCCATTCAAAAACAAACTGAAATCATTAAGGCCTCATGTCCACGGGCACGCACAATTCCCAAGTGTGAAATCCAGCAGTGGTTTCCACCTGTGCCCGCAGCCATGAGGCCTAAAAAGACATTTTTTACCTGTCCGGCTGCTGTGCGGGTCTACTTCGTTGCGGCCGGATCTTTTTTCTTCTGCACAACGGATGCGCTCAGCATGCCGGCACATGTGCCCCGCTCATGCGCTATGCTTTTTTAAAAAAATCTCCTGCTTTCCCGCAGATCTGCAGCATGGACGCAGTGTCAGCTGCGTCTGTGCCGCAGATTGGACAGCTTCCACTCACCTCAATGGAAGTTGTCCGTGCGGTAAACCGCAGAAAATGGAGCATGCTGCGTCTTCTTTCCAGCGCGTGCTATGTGCATGCCAGCAAAATATGACATCTGCAGGTATTTAATTACCTGCGGATGCGCAATGATCTATGGGCATATTGAACTGCGGATCATCCTCGTAGATTCCACAGTTCAATTTTGCCCATGGATATGAGGCCTAAGAGTGAAAAAATAAAAATAACAAAAGGTAAAGTAGTGTGGTTGCAGGCAGAGTTAGTCGAGCACAGCACCTATTTGCATTAGTCTTATTGAAATGCATTGAGTGACACTGTTTCATTTATTTGTCACTGGGGATGACAAAAATAGCCGATTATAACACGCGGCAATAAGCCTGCGCTATTGAGCCACTCTCACACATGTGCGACCAGTGGCCCATTCGCTACTGCATAACAGAAGTGTGCTAAGGGGTCATGAACTGGGAAATAGGAGAGACACAAGTCCCCCATTCTCGGGATTTGTGAGGTCTCAGTGCTCAGACCCCCATCAATCTATCTGTTTTCACTCATCCAGTGGATGCCTAAAAACTTGTAATTTAACCAATTGACCAGAATACTCCTTTAAGAAATGATGATTAGTTGCTATGTGCAACAAACACCGTTTCAATAAATGAAGCCTATTGTATAATGTATGGTAAAATAAGATGCTTTGTGATTCAGCATGGTGAATAATTTAGATGTGTGGTAGATTCGGAAAACCTCAGAAAAATGGAAACCTATTGGACAAATCAGGCTAAAAGCAAAGAAAATAAAATTACTACAAGCAAATGAGACAAGTGAAAAATGTGACCAACGGCTTAAGAATGAGCCGTAAAGAGCCAGGACATCAAGGGCTGCAGAGACCCCGAAGCAGCATCAGGCCTGAATTCTAAAAGGAAAAAGACATTGCCAGTGCATCAGAGGTCACAAGGCATTCCAATTTGTTCCTGGAGGGTTTTCAGTAGGATTCTCACAAGGACGCAGATAAACATCTGAATGTAATTATTGGATGAATAAACCAAATATATAGCTACTGTCAAACCAACAAATTTAAAACCGAGCCTTCAAGCAACAATTGGGACATAAGCTAGTATAATATATTGGTGAACATTACAGTAATGACAAATGTACATGTGTTTTGTGACATTCATTTAATACCTCTATGCTTAAAAATTTAGTTTTTTATTCCTTTTGCAATGTAAATTTTTTTTCATGTTAAGACTGCTCAATTGTACTTATGTCTGAGTTGTGGGGAGTTGTGGGTTTTAACTAAAAGGGCTTTCCCATGCAGTAAAGTAACTAATAGGAATATATTCACTTCTCCCCAGCCCACTGCGTCCTGCGGTAATGCTCAAGGACTCCCCTGTGACGTCACTTTTACAGGTTGCCCCAGCCTGTTTACGAGACCTCACATGGGCTGCATCCAGTAGCAGTTCAGCAATCAATCGCTGAGCTCTGTTATTGGCTGCAGTGCCTGTGACGCCCCATAAATTGGGTAGGACTGCAGTCTATAAACAAACACAGGTGTGGTGGACTGAACACCGATGCAGAACACAGCAGAAGCGGGGGAGAGGTGAATATAGTCCTGTTAGTTACTTTACTGCATGGGAAAGCCCTTTTAGTTTAAACTCACAACTCCCCACAACCCCTTTAAGGCTGCCTGTCCACGGGCGAATTTAAATTGCGTTCCCCGCGGCGATAATCTGGCCGCAGGGAACACAGTTCAAGCTCTCCATAGCGTTGCTATGGAGAGCGCTTCCCCCCCTGTCCACGAGAGGAGAATCACTGCGATCTTCCGCTCGCGGCCGCCAAATCGCAGCGAGCTGCGATTCTCCGTGGTCAGGCTATCTATTAGATAAGGCTGAGAGCGGAGATCCGTCTGTCGGCTCCTGCTCCTGGGATACTGTAAGGCCTGTGGACAGGCAGCCTAATAGTTCTATGTATACTGTACAGGACATTGAAAAAGTATTCACACACTCAAGTGTTTTTCCTGTTTGGTTGCACTAGAAATTAAAATTGATTTTCCGGGTGTCTATTCGATTTACACAAAATGTTTTGAAGGTTCAAAATACCGAATATGTGATTGCAATGTTGATATAAGCAAGTGGTTACAATATCAGAGTAAAAGGATAATTTATTGTGTAACACTGAACATTTGAAGGGAGGCTCTAGTACCCTGTTGTACTGCTTCTAGCTTGGATACAAGATGTGATACGGGTGGGCATGGAGGCTCCAGTAGCCTGTTGTACTGCCTCTAGCTGGGATACAAGATGTGATACGAGCGGGCATGGAGGCTCTAGTACCCTGTTGTACTGCCTCTAGCTGGGATACAAGATGTGATACGAGTGAGCATGAAGGCTGCAGTACCCTGTTGTACCGCCTCTAGCTTGGATACAAGATGTGATACAGGTGGGCATGAAGAAGTCTAGTGCCCTGTTGTAATGCCTCTAGCTTGGTTGCAAGATGTGATACTGGTGGGCATGGAGGAATACAAGTTCACAAACAAAGGCAATGGTGAGTCAGTGTTAAAGGCTGAAAATGGGCACCGTTAGACCAAATGTCCATCAGTCAAGTGCCTGGAAAAGGTTCCGACAGACACAGGGGTCTGTAACAATGGTGCACCCTGTTTCTGGATGGTGGACAACAAAGCAGTTCGAGCTGCTTGTACTTGTCAGCTGATCTTGGTGATCTGTGGAGGTCATCATGAGCCCGGTCACCTTCTGTGCAAGTCCTTAGGCATCCACTGGTTTCAACACTTCCTAACAGTTTGGTCAGGAGTAGTCCAGGTGGCAGGTAATTCGTCGATACAACCATCCAGCTTCCCACATTCTAATAATGTGCCCCCTCTCAAACTCTGTCAGCCGGGGCGAAATCTCTTCGAGTCATAAAGACATGTCTAGTGGTCAACATGCTCTAGCCAGGAAAAAAAAGACGTCCACTACACACAAATAGCCTCTGAGAGCCTTTTTATAGGCTATGGGTTGAAGCACTTCTAGGGCCTCATGTGGTAAGACTATTCATGCCACAACTCTAATAATTTGCATATTTACAAAAAGTGTATTTTTTTATTGTGACACAAACAATGAAGGCAAATACAGAGAGTTTAATGTTGGTAAGTAGTCACACCCTGAAAGTCAAAACTTTGTGGAGCCACCTTTTATTGTATTTACAGATGTCAGTCTATTGGGGTATGTCTCTGTTAGCTTAGCACATCTACACAATTGGATTTGGGCTTATTCTTCCAGGCAAAACTGCTCTTTAAGTTAAGGTACTGTAAGGGGCTAGTGGTGGTACCATACTACCAATGTTGAATGGCGTCATTTTATTGAAGCCCCCATAGGGGTTCAGTAGAGGTTCCGCCCCGTGACGTGGGCAGTGACGTGTACAGAGTGTCACTGTCCAAAGGAACTGCCCCCTGATAGGGGAAAGTGTAAGAGTAGGACTGAGGCCCTGCCCAAGCCCCAACCACTGTCCATTCCAGAAGCCATTTTGGCCTTAAATAGATTTTGACCTGCGCCACCAGACTATGGATTATGACTGACGGATGCGACCAGGGGAACATCTCCCTGAAGGGATTGTGATGTGAGGGTGGTGACGCCATGTTTAGGGTTACCGGTAATGTTAGTGACGCTGTGTATAGTTATTGAGCAATGTGATGTGTGCGCAAAATAATTTGTGAAAAGGGACAGGATGCTTTGGGGGTAGCAGCGCTATGTGCTAAAATGAGATAACATTAGATGCAAATGAGATGAAAGTAGATGTGAGACAGTAAAGCTGACATGTAGATGTTGATTTGCACTTAAGGTGCATGTGCTTCCGCAGTGACACGGAGCTCCAACATTTAGAGACGTACTCTGGCATTTAGGGTGCATTAGGCCATGAGGATGAAATTCCGTGGACTTGCAGCAATATGGAGTATGATGATGATGATGATGGAGCAATACTAGGAGGATGGATAGTAATGATGATATCAAAGAGTTCTGTCGCTCCGAAGGAGGTAAAGTAGATGTACCCAGCACCTAACGTGCATTGATCTAACAAGCATGGATTACAGAGACTTTTCTCTGGAGTCATGTTCTAAGTGGGAGGTTCCAGCTGATTATGCAAGGTTTAAAACACCAATACCCTCCCATGAAGGGATGTATACTATGAGTTCTGTTAAGTAAAGTTAGAATTTTATTAAAGAAAAGAAGAATTCTATATCTATCTCCCTCTGTCACCGCCACGCTATCTTGAACCTGCACACTTACTACCAGCATATTACGGTTTCTTTACATAGAGCGATTACACTGGAGAACACAATTTTTAGTGACTGAGATGTTAGAACTTTTTTGGAGGTACTTTAAGCCCCCTGCACATGGGCGGAAATTCTGCGTCAGGATTTCACGCAGAATTTCCACCCGTGGCCGCTGCCATAGCATTATAAAACGCAATCCTAGGCAGACGGCTGTGATTTGTCCGCGTGCAATAACACGTGGAAAACAAATCGCGGCATGTTCTATTTCTGTGCGGGTCTCGCAGAAGCCCGCACAGAAATGTCAGTAGTGATGGGCCGGCTCCTCTCTGCGCCTGCGCCGGCTGGCCGGCAGCAGGCACACAGTGCAGAGAGAAGACACCAGGAGCGGGTGAGCCTCAGGCCTCTACAGGGGCACAGGTCCGCATCCCGCTGCGAGAATTCTCGCAGCAGGATCCAACCCGGCTGTCAGCAGGCGGCCTTAAAATCATAGTTTCTGAAAATTACATTAGTTTATCTCCATCAGGTCTACTCATCAAGATATGACATAAATGGGAAGGTGCTGGACGGGGTGTATATCTCACCCAGACACTTATCTTGGGTGAGGTACGGATCTATTCCAGAACTTACTTGTGGGTCTCAGGGAGGTCAGCTGAAAACACTGAGCTTATTACTGGGACATTAAAAGACTACAAGGCCATGCAGCCTCGGTCAGAGTCTGGAATTGAATGCTATTACTATTGGCTCCTGATCAACGTTTTCTGCAAGCCAGCCTTGGGTGAGGAGGACCAAAGGTATAGCTAACACCTTGCTGAGTTACAGTTTATTTTGTGTCCTGCTTTGCCCTGAAGCTCAAGGGCTGCCAGTGGCAGCTGTATATTTATGTTACTGCTGGAAGCAAGAGAAATAAAAGCAACTTGAACTTTTATCTGAGCTAAGGGAGCCTCTGTGAAGTCGCCGACCCCATCGCCTACATAGACATTGCTACAGTCCATATAAATGTATATATGTACACATATTGTAATGACTGCACATTAAAAGCTGAAGGTATAAAGATAAATCCCCAGAAGCCAAGAACATGAATAACAACATTAAAGTTTCTTCATTGAGATGCCGATCAGATGTTCCTGGACATCCGCACTTGAGCTTTAGGGATGTTTTACCAGTAGTCCGCCATCATATACGTATCCCATTGTCCACAGGCCTGTTCTTCCACAGTCCTTATTTCCTGGTGAAATCGTTCAGCCTGTCCATCACTTACATCACCAAGACAATCTGGAATTCGATCCAAAATGACTGTAGGTCCTGCAATCTGATGCTCTTATTACAACCAAGTGTTCAGGAACAGAAGTGAGCGTACTCTCTACAAGTTCACCAGAGTTTGCGGCCTTAGAGTTCCCAGGGAAATGCTTTACATTACAGCCGTACAAAACAACGACCACACACGAGCCTTAAAGTTGTCCACTGAATCTTGGAACCGCTGATCTTTCATGAGTTCTTGAATTTGTGGTCCATTGACTTGACCTGCTTGTAGCTTCTCCACGCTCATCGCAGGAAAGTTTCTATATTTGTAGCCGAAACACCTTCCATCTTTCTTCAATGTCTTTACACATTGTTTCATCAACCCAAGTTTGATGTGCAGTGGTGGCAATATGTATCATATGTACTAATAGTAAGCAAGTGCTGGGGAGGAAATGAAACTAATTATAACAAAAATAGATTATGACATGAGGGCTATCTCAAAACCTAGAGTCCTAGAACAAAATGGATGGTACTTTTAGAATCAGCGGCACAAAAATGCCAAAGAGCAAGGTCTACAATTCCAGGAACCATGAAATTTTGTTTTTCGTTCCCCAGTGTTATCGCTGGAAATTGTCTCATGTGCACGCCGCTGCCAACAGGGCGCTGAGAAAGAAATTGCTCACCTGTCAGTCGCTTGGTTTTTAGCAGGAAGTGACTGTAGGGCTATGTAAACAGAAGCCACTCAATGTTTAAGCGACTCCTGTTTACTGTGAATGGAGGCGAGCAGCCAGAACAATCCCTGGCGGCTCCCCCTCCATTTACTTGAACTGCAAGCACAGGAGTGATAGTCGTCCTGTATGAAGATACCTTTAGGGTTCCTTCACATAAGCGTATTTTTTTGCACACGACACAGCACAACGTATTTGCGCTATGAGCAAGGCTTTTTTTGCATACATATCAGTGCATTTTACTGTATTTTTTGCACTTGCAGGTTATGTTCATTTGTGCGCAGCAGACAAACACACCCGATTTAAATGGCAATTAGAGAAGGTCGTATTTTTTTTTTTGCAAGTATGAGAAATGCACGAGCAAAAATCTATGAACCCATTGATATTAATGGGTTCTATTCACTGCAAATTTTGCGTGTGCAAATACACCTGTGTGAAGGAGTCCTTAGATGGATTACATTGGCGTATAGCACTGCACTTTAATCACTATCAGATGGATGCCACAATTTTAAGACACACCTCTCTACCAATTGTTTCTCATGTTATGGCCCTTTTACACTGGCTAATGGCTCATTTAGACACAATGAGAATCGCTCAAAAATCGCTTTTCAGCGATTCTCATTGCGTCTAAATGCACTGACATCGTGCAGTTTTTGTGCACAAGACGTTGATCGCTCACTTCAAGTATTCTTGAATTAAGCGATCAGCTGTTATCAGCGCAGCTGGCTGCTATCACAGATGGCTGCACTGATAAGATTCTCTGAGCCTGTGTCCTGCTGTGAATTCACAGCGGGGCATGGGCTGTAAGTGTGCAGAACAATACAGCTGTTTGCTTATGCAAAACAGCTGTATTGTTCTTGATACCATGCGGCGATTGCTGGTCCTCCCGGGGCGGCGGTAAGTGGGGTCTTGCGGTCGGGGCGCGTCCTTCCGGTTTGTTGTTCAGCTGCCGGGGGCACGTGTGGCCGGCCGTCGCGGCGCCGGGCGCGCGCCTAGAGTGCAGCAGCTGTGCACGAGCTCCCCTTATTTTGTTCTGTTGGGAGTTGGCTGTCTTCCTCTCTCCGCCCCTGGGTGGAGGCTTTTGTTTAAAGGTCGGGCAGAGACTTGCAATCACTGCCAGTTATTGGTTTCCCTCAGTGTGCTAGCTAGTCTGTCTCTGTTGGTCTCCTGCTTCTGTCATCTTGTCTGAATACTTTGCCATTGTCCGCCAGGTTTTTCCATCTGCCTCAGTTCTGCTTAGTATTGGTCGTGTTGGTTATTTACATCTGCCTTTTCTGTCGGTATTCTACCCTTTCCATCCAGGGACGCCAGCGTCCCTTTTTTGGTCCCTAGTTAAGAGTAGTGACCGCCGCCCAGTTGCCTGCCTGGGGTTAGCCAAGAGTTGAGGCAAGCAGGCAGGGACAGGGGCTGTGGATGAGATCTAGGGCACCAGGGCTGGAGTATCACGGGTACTATACAGTAACAGTTCTATTAGCGGCCACGGCTGTGTCCCGCTTTGCCTGCATAACTGTATAGTACTGTAGCTACTTAGCTACTATAAGGTATGCAAAGATGATTGCTCAAAACTGTCACTCAAACTATCATTTGAACGACTTTTGAGCCATTGTCTGTCAGTGTAAATGGGGTCTTACAGTCGGGTAAATGACTGCACGAGTGCTAACAGCACTGCTAAGGTCATCAGCGCTTGTGCAGTGTTTACACTGAAAGAAATCGCTAGGTTCTTGCTCAGCGCTTCACCTTCACCGGAGAATGTTTGAACACAACAAGAAGCCAGCGATAAATAACCACGAATGAATAAAGAGCAATTTTTTTTGCATTTATACTGAATGATTACGGTTCAAATTTCTTTGTTTGAACAAATTTTGAGCAATGGTTGTTACGTGTAAATGGGCCACTAAATGCATGTGAGCAGTAAAGAGAAAGTATCCTTTAAATGACATTGTTACCTACGGTGACTTCCCTGAAGGCAGATAGATCTGGTCTGTGTACAGCCCGTCTGTAAAGTCTTGTTGATGACAGAATTGAGGTCAGGACTGAGTGTTCCATCATGTGGGTGATAAAGCAACAATGTGCCAGCAACTCACCAAAATAATACAAATAACACAAAAGGCAGAATTCACAGAAAAGCTACAAAAAGATCATTTTCTCCAGAACAGAAAGTTCCTGGCTCCTTTATTATTTCATGTTGTCAAACTGCATGAGCTTTTCCCAACTATAGTAGCACAATTACTGATAATAATCTTTACTTTGCCTGCCTAAAAAGAATAAGTATATTCATACACAGCAGATTGGTTGGACACAATTCTGCAAGTGAGGGCTTCGAAAGACGAGCGTGTAACGTAAGACATCTGCTCTTGCGCAATTTTTTTGCACAGTGAACGAGTGTGTTTAGGGCTCATACCTGCACAAATATGGAGCGTATTCGTACAGGCATTACTCATTCACCTGGGCAGGAAAATCACCCTGCCCTGATGTAAAAGGCTAATTTGCCTAATGAGCTGCTCAGAAATCTCGTCCACATGGGACGGCAAATCCGCCGCAGCCAGCACTGCGTCGCGAATTAGCCGGCCGCAGCATGCTGACTCTTTTTCCTCCTCCGCGCCAGCCGCAGCGGAAGAGCGAGTGGCCGGGCCGCTTCAAAACCCGCGACTAAGTGCCGCGGGTTTTGAAGCAGTGCTTCTACCGGGGGAAATCTCGCGGTTTTTTGCTGCGGCCAAACCGCGAGATTTCCGGCGTGTGAGAACCCAGGCTAAGAGTTTTCCATTTTCTTTCAATGCGAAACCTTGCATTGCACTCGACCGAATAAGGTCCATATGGGTTCTTTTTCCCGTAGTTTTGCAACGTGTGTCACGCATCCTCTTGCATATTTGCTCAGCTCACATAGACTTCTATGGGGGCTGTTGCTGTATAAAACATAGAAAAATAGTGCAGGTCCCACTTTTTTCTGTGCGCGCAAAGCACATTCATGAGAACAAACCCATTGAAAAAAAAAAAAAGCAAATAAGGGCAGCTTTACATGTAGCAAGACAGTGTAGGCATTCTGCAACTTAGTAATTCCGCAGCAGAGTCAGTGATAAAATTGACATGCTGTGGAATTGAATTCCGCACCGCAAGTTAATTTCCGCACGGGTTTTGTGTGGGCTCTTTCCACAGTGTGTGGATGACATTTTCAAAATCACATGGCTATTGTGAATGCCACAGAATGCCGCCCTGTGTGAACCCCACGTTAGGGCTCATTTACACGGGTGTAAAGGGCTGCATATGATATACAGAGACATAGAGCATCGATATGCAGTGTCCACCCACAGGTGTGAATGGAAGAATTAAAGTCAATTGACTTTCATTGTCTCCATTCACCGCATGTTACACATGGGAAATAGGCGGGCGTAATACGTGGTGACAAATATGAACCCCTTTCTTTTGAACATAAGCATGAGTAATATTTTCCCGCATGGCACCACGATGCGATGCTATGTGGAAAGCAAATCACGGCATGTCTTATCTTACTGCCGAATGTTTTCAATGTGGCCGGCGGCAGCATCGCCCCACGTGCTAGGTGCACATGATGCGAGGTCTCCCATTGTCTTCAACACGTACGGCAACTCCGTGAACCTCCGTTTCAGGTGACAGTCGGGGCTGAGGTTCCCTGCATCCCCAAAGTGGATGCAAGGCTGTTTTTTTTACATGAAAACGCCTCGCATCCTCAGGGATTTTACGTGGATGGTGAGCACAATATGGTGGCGGCATTCATGGCCCCGTATCGCGCTCGCCTGCGTGAAGTAAGGCTGAAGGAGGCATCAGGCAGTGGAGTTTTTCTCCATGGAAACAGACCTGCGGTGCGGATTTTGAGGTCTGCAGCAGGTCAGTTTTTGTTGTGGAAAGAGCACGGATTTTCCCTATTGAATTTAAAGGGGTTGTCCCGCGCCGAAACGGTTTTTTTTTTTTTTCAAACCCCCCCCCCCCCCCCCGTTCGGCGCGAGACAACCCCGATGCAGGGACGTAAAAAAAAAACCGCTCAGCGCTTACCTTAATCCCCACGCTCCGGTGACTTCTATACTTACCGGTGTAGATGGCCGCCGGGATCCTCTTCCTCCGTGGACCGCAGCTCTTCTGTGCGGTCCATTGCCGATTCCAGCCTCCTGATTGGCTGGAATCGGCACGTGACGGGGCAGAGCTACACGGAGCCCCATTGAAGAAAGCAGAAGACCCGGACTGCGCAAGCGCGTCTAATTTGGCCATTCGACCATTTTAGACGGCGAAAATTAGGCGGGCTCCATGGAGACGAGGACGCCAGCATCGGAGCAGGTAAGTATAAAACTTTTTATAACTTCTGTATGGCTCATAATTAATGCACAATGTACATTACAAAGTGCATTAATATGGCCATACAGAAGTGTATAGACCCACTTGCTGCCGCGGGACAACCCCTTTAAGGCTCTACTCTCACAAGTGTTTTTACGTGGCTCATTAGCTGCGTTTTCACGCCCGGCCGAATATCGCGACCACCTGAGGCATTGGATTCCAATGCATTCGTTCACATGGGCGATTTTGCATTGTTAACAATCGCCTGGCAGGGAAAAATAGCATATACGGTGACGATTCCAGCTGGCACTTTAATGCCAGTCTGGAAAAGATAGTTCTGGTTCTATCTTCCGACCGATATAGCGAGCGGCTCCCATAGACTCCTATGGGGGTTGGGAAAAGAGGGAGGCAGTTTATCAGCGTCCAACGCAGGGAAGAACTTACAGGTGCCTCTATTTAGGCATTTGAAGTCATATCAAGGATTTAAGCCGAGCGAGGGATTTCTGGGCTGCGGTGTATTTTATCGCTAATATGTCACACCCAGTCATGTGAATGGACGAGAAAATGTTAATTAAGCTCGGGACTTGATCGTGCCATTTCTTCATTCACGATTTAACGACGCGTGCAGGCGACCGCAAAAACGCTTACACTCATGTGAAAGAGCTCTAATGGAGAGAATGAAATCCTAGTTTTGCAGATCTTGCTGCTGATTTCTTGTGTGCCGCAGCACAATCTGCAGGTGTGGACAATCACTTAATAAAGAGGGATACTCACGTTACCAATTATCTGCTGCTCCTACGGCAATGCTATCCCGATCCCTGCTGTTCTCCATTTACTGGCGTACAGCGAAGACATGTTATGTCGACACATCAGAGCAGAGTCACCCAGGACCAGGGGATTAGTAATGTGACTATACTGCCTTTTGTATTGTAAATGATCTGGTTTTAATACCTGTAAAGGGAAATGCTAAACAAAATCGAGCTGATTTACTGTAGACTTCATGCTGAAATTTTCCCCAACAAATCGGGAATATAGTTCTGTGCAAAAGTTGTTGGCAGATGTTAAAAAAATGCTGCAAAGTAAGAATACCTTCAAAAATAGAAGTATTAAAGGGGTATTCCGGCAATTCAATGTGAGTTATATGCTTCATAAGGTGATAACTAGAGATGAGCGAGCACCAAAATGCTCGGGTGCTCGTTACTCGGGACGAAATTTTTGCAATGCTCGAGGGTTCGTTTCGAGTAACGAACCCCATTGAAGTCAATGGGCGACCCGAGCATTTTTGTATATCGCCGATGCTCGCTAAGGTTTCCATTTGTGAAAATCTGGGCAATTCAAGAAAGTGATGGGAACGACACAGCAACGGATAGGGCAGGCGAGGGGCTACATGTTGGGCTGCATCTCAAGTTCCCAGGTGCCACTATTAAGCCACAATAGCGGCAAGAGTGCCCCCCCCCTCCCAACAACTTTTACTTCTGAAAAGCCCTCATTAGCAATGCATACCTTAGCTAAGCACCACACTACCTCCAACAAAGCACAATCACTGCCTGCATGACACTCTGCTGCCACTTCTCCTGGGTTACATGCTGCCCAACCCCCCCCCCCCCCCGCACGACCCAGTGTCCACAGCGCACACCAAAGTGTCCCTGCGCAGCCTTCAGCTGCACTCATTCCACACGCTGGCCTCATAGCCACACCACCCTCATGTCTATTTATAAGTGCGTCTGTCATGAGGAGGAACCGCAGGCACACACTGCAGAGGGTTGGCACGGCTAGGCAGCGACCCTCTTTAAAAGGGGCGGGGCGATAGCCCACAATGCTGTACAGAAGCAATGAGAAATATAATCCTGTGCCACCGCCATCAGGAGCTGCACACGTGGGCATAGCAATGGGGAACCTATGTGCCACACACTATTCATTCTGTCAAGGTGTCTGCATGCCCCAGTCAGACCGCGTTTTTTTATAAATAGTCACAGGCAGGTACAACTCCACAATGGGAATTCCGTGTGCACCCACAGCATGGGTGGCTCCCTGGAACCCACTGGCTGTACATAAATGTATCCCATTGCAGTGCCCATCACAGCTGAGGTAACGTCCGATTAAATGCAGGTGGGCTTCGGCCCACACTGCATGCCCCAGTCAGACTGGGGTTCTTTAGAAGTGGACACATGCAGTTACAACTCCGTGTGGACCGACAGCATGGGTGGGTGCCAGGAAGCCACTGGCGGTACATAAATATATCCCATTGCATTGCCCATCACAGCTGAGGTAATGTCATGTTTAATGCAGGTGGGCTTCGGCCCACACTGCATGCCCCAGTCAGACTGGGGTTCTTTAGAAGTGGACACATGCAGTTACAACTCCGTGTGGACCGACAGCATGGGTGGCTCCCTGGAACCCATTGGCTGTACATAAATGTATCCCATTGCAGTGCCCATCACAGCTGATGTAACGTCAGCTTTAATGCTGGTGGGCAAAAAATTAATTGGATTACACTGTAGGCGAGGGCCCCAAAAAATTGGTGTACCAACAGTACTAATGTACCTCAGAAAAATTGCCCATGCCCAACCAAGAGGGCAGGTGAAACCCATTAATCGCTTTGGTTAATGTGGCTTAATTGGTAACTAGGCCTGGAGGTAGCCCAGTTAAAATAAAAATTGGTTCAGGTGCAAGTTTCAACACTTTAATGAGCATTGAAACGTATAAAAATTGTTTACAAAAATTATATGACTGAGCCTTGTGGGCCTAAGAAAAATTGCCCGTTCGGCGTGATTACGTCAAGTTTCAGGAGGAGGAGCAGGAGGAGGAGGATGAATATTATACACAGATTGATGAAGCTAAAAGGTCCACGTTTTTGATGGTGATAGAGAACTATTCTTCCATCCGCAGGTGCAGCCTACGTATTGTTTAGGTATCGCTGCTGTCCGCTGGTAGAGAAGAGAAGTCTGGGGAAATCCAGGCTTTGTTCATCTTGATGAGTGTAAGCCTGTCGGCACTGTCGGTTGACAGGTGGGTACGCTTATCTGTGATGATTCCCCCAGCCGCACTAAACACCCTCTCTGACAAGACGCTAGCCGCAGGACAAGCAAGCACCTCCAGGGCATACAGCGCGAGTTCAGGCCACGTGTCCAGCTTCGACACCCAGTAGTTGTAGGGGGCAGAGGCGTCACGGAGGACGGTCGTGCGATCGGCTACGTACTCCCTCACCATCTTTTTACAAAGCTCCCGCCGACTCAGCCTTGACTGGGGAGCGGTGACACAGTCTTGCTGGGGAGCCAGAAAGCTGTCAAAGGCCTTAGAGAGTGTTCCCCTGCTGTGCTGTACATGCTGCCTGATCTCTGCGCCTCCCCTGCTACCTGGCCCTCGGAACTGCGCCTTCGGCCACTAGCGCTGTCGGATGGGAATTTTACCATCAGTTTGTCCGCCAGGGTCCTGTGGTATAGCATCACTCTCGAACCCCTTTCCTCTTCGGGTATGAGAGTGGAAAGGTTCTCCTTATACCGTGGGTCGAGCAGTGTGTACACCCAGTAATCCATAGTGGCCAGAATGCGTGTAACACGAGGGTCACGAGAAAGGCATCCCAACATGAAGTCAGCCATGTGTGCCAGGGTACCTGTACGCAACACATGGCTGTCCTCACTAGGAAGATCACTTTCAGGATCCTCCTCCTCCTCCTCAGGCCATACACGCTGAAAGGATGACAGGCAAGCAGCATGGGTACCCTCAGCAGTGGGCCAAGCTGTCTCTTCCCCCTCCTCCTCATCCTCCTCATGCTCCTCCTCCTCCTCAACGCGCTGAGATATAGACAGGAGGGTGCTCTGACTATCCAGCGACATACTGTCTTCCCCCGCCTCTTTTTCTGAGCGCAAAGCGTCTGCCTTTATGCTTTGCAGGGAACTTCTCAAGAGGCATAGCAGAGGAATGGTGACGCTAATGATTGCAGCATCGCCGCTCACCATCTGGGTAGATTCCTCAAAGTTTCGAAGGACCTGGCAGATGTCTGCCAACCAGGCCCACTCTTCTGTAAAGAATTGAGGAGGCTGACTCCCACTGCGCCGCCCATGTTGGAGTTGGTATTCCACTATAGCTCTACGCTGCACATAGAGCCTGGCCAACATGTGGAGCGTAGAGTTCCACCGCGTGGGCACGTCGCACAGCAGTCGGTGCACTGGCAGATGAAACCGATGTTGCAGGGTGCGCAGGGTGGCAGCGTCCGTGTGGGACTTGCGGAAATGTGCGCAGAGCCGGCGCACCTTTCCGAGCAGGTCTGACAAGCGTGGGTAGCTTTTCAGAAAGCGCTGAACCACCAAATTAAAGACGTGGGCCAGGCATGGCACGTGCGTGAGGCTGCCGAGCTGCAGAGCCGCCACCAGGTTACGGCCGTTGTCACACACGACCATGCCCGGTTGGAGGCTCAGCGGCGCAAGCCAGCAGACGGTCTGCTCTGTCAGACCCTGCAGCAGTTCGTGGGCCGTGTGCCTCTTCTCTCCTAAGCTGAGTAGTTTCAGCACGTCCTGCTGACGCTTGCCCACCGCTGTGCTGCCACCCTGCGCGACACCGACTGGTGGCGACGTGCTGCTGACACATCTTGATTGCAAGACAGAGGTTGCGTAGGAGGAGGAGGGTGGTTAAGTGGAGGAAGCATACACCGCCGCAGATACCACCACCGAGCTGGGGCCCGCAATTCTGGGGGTGGGTAGGACGTGAGCGGTCCCAGGCTCTGACTCTGTCCCAGCCTCCACTAAATTCACCCAATGTGCCGTCAGGGAGATATAGTGGCCCTGCCCGCCTGTGCTTGTCCACGTGTCCGTTGTTAAGTGGACCTTGCCAGTAGCCGCGTTGGTGAGGGCGCGTACAATGTTGCGGGAGACGTGGTCGTGCAGGGCTGGGACGGCACATCGGGAAAAGTAGTGGCGACTGGGAACTAAGTAGTGCGGGGCCGCGGCCGCCATCATACCTTTGAAAGCCTCCGTTTTCACAACCCTATACGGCAGCATCTCCAGGCTGATAAATTTGGCTATGTGCACGTTTAATGCTTGAGCGTGCGGGTGCGTGGCGGCGTACTTGCGCTAGCGACGGCTAGACGGTGCGCTGAGAGACATTAGTGGATGGGGCCGAGCACAGCGGAGGTGAGGGTGTGGGTGCAGGCCAGGAGACGGTAGGGCCTGTGTCCTGAGAGGGGGGTTGGATCTCAGTGGCAGGTTGGGGCACAGGGGGAGAGGCAGCGGTGCAAACCGGAGGCGGTGAACGGCCTTCGTCCCACCTTGTGGGGTGCTTGGCCATCATATGTCTGCGCATGCTGGTGGTGGTGAGGATGGTGGTGGTGGCTCCCCGGCTGATCTTGGCGCGACAAAGGTTGCACACCACTGTTCGTCGGTCGTCTGCACTTTCAGTGAAAAACTGCCAGACCTTTGAGCACCTCGGCCTCTGCAGGGTGGCATGGCGCGAGGGGGCGCTTTGGGAAACAGTTGGTGGATTATTCGGTCTGGCCCTGCCTCTACCCCTGGCCACCGCACTGCCTCTTCCAACCTGCCCTGCTGCTGCACTTGCCTCCCCTTCTGAAGACCTGTCCTCAGTAGGCGTAGTAAACCAGGTGGGGTCAGTCACCTCATCGTCCTGCTGCTCTTCCTCCGAATCCTCTGTGCGCTCCTCCCTCGGACTTACTCCAATTACTACTACCTGAGTGATAGACAACTGTGTCTCATCGTCATCGTCCTCCTCACCCACTGAAAGCTCTTGAGACAGTTGCCGGAAGTCCCCAGCCTCATCCCCCGGACCCCGGGAACTTTCCAAAGGTTGGGCATCGGTCACGACAAACTCCTCCAGTGGGAGAGGATTCGGAACCATTGCTGCCCATTCTGGGCAGGGGCCCGAGAACAGTTCCTGGGAGTCTGCCTGCTCCTCAGAATGTGTCATTGTAATGGAGTGAGGAGGCTGGGAGGAAGGAGGAGCAGCAGCCAGAGGATTCAGAGTTGCAGCAGTGGACAGCGCAGAATTCTGGGTGGTCGATAGATTGCTGGATGCACTTTCTGCCATCCATGACAGGACCTGCTCACACTGCTCATTTTCTAATAAAGGTCTACCGCGTGGACCCATTAATTGTGAGATGAATGTGGGGACGCCAGAAACGTGCCTCTCTCCTAATCCCGCAGCAGTCGGCTGCGATACACCTGGATCAGGAGCTCGGCCTGTGCCCACACCCTGACTTGGGCCTCCGCGTCCTCGCCCGCGTCCACGTCCTCTAGGCCTACCCCTACCCCTCAGCATGCTGTATTACCAGTAGTGCAGAAACAGAACGCTGTAATTAAATGTGCCGCTTATTGGAACGCACAGCAGATCCAGGAAACAATTTTGCGCAAGCCTGCTGTAACGCTTAGCTGCGTAATAATTAGGACTACTACCCCCATCAGATAGATACTGTAGGCAGCGTATAATATTATGTATACTGTTTCCCTCTGGCGGGATGACGGCGCTAATGTAACAGAGACAGTAGATCCAGGAAACAATTTTGCGCGAGCCTGCTGTAACGCTTAGCTGCGTATTAATTAGGACTACTACCCCCAGCAGATAGATACTGTAGGCAGCGTATAATATTATGTATACTGTTTCCCTCTGGCGGGATGACGGCGCTGATGTAACAGAGATAGCAGATCCAGGAAACAATTTTGCGCAAGCCTGCTGTAACGCTTAGCTGCGTACTAATTAGGACTACTACCCCCAGCAGATAGATACTGTAGGCACCGTATAATATTATGTATACTGTTTCCCTCTGGCGGGATGACGGCGCTGATGTAACAGAGACAGCAGATCCAGGAAACAATTTTGCGCCAGCCTGCTGTAACGCTTAGCTGCGTATTAATTAGAACTACTACCCCCAGCAGATAGATACTGTAGGCAGCGTATAATATTATGTATACTGTTTCCCTCTGGCGGGATGACGGCGCTGATGTAACAGAGACAGCAGATCCAGGAAACAATTTTGCGCCAGCCTGCTGTAACGCTTAGCTGCGTATTAATTAGGACTACTACCCCCAGCAGACAGATACTGTAGGCACCGTATAATATTATGTATACTGTTTCCCTCTGGCGGGATGACGGCGCTGATGTAACAGAGACATAAGATCCAGGAAACAATTTTGCGCAGGCCTGCTGTAACGCTTAGCTGCGTATTAATTAGGACTACTACCCCAGCAGACACGCAATAAACTGAAGACGGTCACAGGCAGCCCAAATATAGTATTTTTCCCCAATTTTTTGGAAAAAGCCCACTGCCTATATAGCCTGAATATCTCTTTCCCTGCCTCACCAGTACTGGCCCTATACTCTGTACAATGACTGCAGACTGAGGACGCAATGCTCTGCACGGCCGATATACAAAAAAATAAATTGTGCAACACTGCTAAAAGCAGCCTCAACAGTACTGCACACGGTCAGATGTGGCCCTAAGAAGGACCGTTGGGGTTCTTGAAGCCTAAAATCACTCTTAACGCTCTCCCTATAGCAGCTCCGGCACCAGCAGCACTTTCCCTCCTCTATGTCAGAATGCATCTGTGGCGAGCCGAGGGAGGGGCCGATTTATATACTCGGGTGACACCTGATCTCGCCAGCCACTCACTGCAGGGGGGTAGTATAGGGCTTGAACGTCGCAGGGGGAAGTTGTAATGCCTTCCCTGTCTTTCTATTGGCCAGAAAAGCGCGCTAACGTCTCAGAGATGAAAGTGAAAGTAACTTGAACATCGCGTGGTGTTCGCCTCTAGTAACGAGCATCTCGAACACGCTAATACTCGAACGAGTATCAAGCTCGGACGAGTACGTTCGCTCATCTCTAGTGATAACATGTAATTTTGCACTGTGATGTAATAATTTGTTTTGAAAAGCTGCAGAGATATTGCTCACAGGTGTATGACCTGTGACATGAAACTGTCTTCCACAACCTCGCCTTTGTAGCGGAGTTTGGCCGCTCCTCACCTCGTTTTAAGTCTCCTACACAGCTCTTTCTGTTTCATTTAGTTACTGTGTTTCAACCTACAAATGAAAATGATGATCATCTGTCTGGTATAACTGGTGAATTACACCTGACTATAATCCTACAAAATCCCTGACTTTGTGCAAGTCTACCTAGAAGAATTGATGCTGTTGTGAAGGTAAAGAGCGGTCACACCAAATATTGATTTGATTTAGATTTCTCTTTTGTTCAGTCACTTTGCATTTTATTCAGCAAAAAAAATTAACACTTGTATTTCTGAAAGCATTCTTCCATACCTGCCGAAAACTTTGCAAAGTAGTCTATGCGAGTTCCCTTTACACTACAGGTCTAATAAAATCTATGATGTTTTATTAGCCTATATGTATGAATCTACCTGGCAACAAAGTGATAAATGTAGTTTGGGACATCATCCTATTCCTGCCTAACGGCTTATTTAGACGACCGTATATCGGCTGAGTTTTCATGCCGAGCCGATATACGGTGTCCTTGTCTGCAGGGGGGGGCGGGAGGATGGAAGAGCCAGGAGCAGGAACTGAGCTACCGCCCCTTCCCCACCCCTCACCACTATTTGCAATGGGAGGGGCGGGGCGGGGGTGGAGCCAAGTGCTGTTACTTAGCTCCGACCCCTCCTATTGCACATAGTGGCAAGGGACGGAGAGGGGGCGGGAGCTCAGTTCCTGCTCCTGGCTCTTCCATCCTCCTCCCCCTGCAGACAAGGACACCGTATATCGGCCGGGTGTGAAAACCCAGCCGATATACGGTCGTCTAAATAAGCCCATAAGCCTGGTTTAGACACAACGATTATTGCTGAAAAGAGGTCTTTTGAGCAACTTTTGAGCGATAATCGTTGTGTGCATTTAGAAGGCAAGGTGATCGCTCAAACGTTGAGCAATCACTTTGCACTCCGAGTGGGGTATGCAGAAGACAAGCGGGACAGCTTGTCTTCTGCATCCAGCTGTTGTCTACTCGGAGCGCTCCGAGTGGGGTATGCATAACACAGCTGGAGCGCTGTGTTCTTCATACCCTGGCTGTTCACAGAACGCTCAGCTTGTATACAGCTGTGCGCTCCATGCGGGGTATGTATAACACAGCTAGACTGCTCGGTTCTTTATACCCAGCCTTTGTTCAGGGAGTGGGATACAGCTGAAACAATAGTACCAGCTGTATCCTGCTGTGAACTCCTGATAAGGCTCATCTTTCAACATGCTGAAAGACAACGATCAGCGACTGCATAACGAAAACTGCACGATGTCAGTGGAGTTAGACACAGAGATAATCGCTCAAAAGACGGCTTAGAGCAATTTTTAAGCGAGAATCGTTGTGTCTAAATGGGCCTTTAAGGACATGGAGCAGACAAGAATGTGACCTCCTTCAGGGGGATGGGTGTGAAAGCAAAGCCTGTTTTTGTTATGAAGCTCATTTTGGATTCTGTCTAGAAATGTTTTTGTGTGTTCTTTGTCACCTGTGGAACATGATTCATTTGCCAGTAAATAAAACTTCCCAGTGTCAGTCCCCTCATTCACTCGCTTTCACGAAATAACAGACTATTAATCGTGTCGCGTCAATTTGATGCCTAATAAAAATCTGCTCTTTATTTTTTCAGTGTGTTTACGTCCCCTTTCCTGCGCCTTTCAGCTCCTTTGTATTCTGCCATAGCATTTGCCTAGTGCCGGCAATCTGTGCACAATAGAACATTCATCTTGTTCCTCGCTGACCCTGGGATGTGGGTCAGCGCTTTGTAAAGACATGCGTCATAAATGGCAGATAATTATAGGAATACAGTTTGCGGAGGTACAAATAATCTGGGCTCCTTAGCGTGTATACGCGACCTCGCCGCATCACCGGAGGACTGCATTGGGAGTTTAATCACATCACGAAAATGACACTGAACATCAGAAGATGCGAGCAGCAGAAAATTATCCCCAAACCAAGTAGACTGGCGTCACGAATACATTGAATAGACGGTCGTCTGGGGGAGGGGGCGGCATATGCAGAGACAACATGTGACTTGGGGCAAGAATTTCTCAAATTACCTTGCAAAGCTAGTCCAGCCGAGACACTCAGGCCAGATTCACACGAGCGTATGCACATTTGCGTGTGCATGAGCGTAGCGTTTTTGCAGAGTAAACTATGCTTTTTTTGCGTGCGCACTGGCATATTTTACGGTACTTTCTCAACAATATGGCATTTGCGTACAGCAAAAAAAAAAAAAGCGCGATTGAAATGGTTAATTAGCTCGCTCATGCAACCTGTTTAAACAAGCAGACAAACCGTTCATTCGCAGATTGTTCAGTTGTTCACATTCGCTGTATAAGTAAATGAGATACGACTGAATGATGAGCAAACGAGTATTATGTTTGCACGAGGGCTTACTTACACCAGTGCGCAAAAAAAGACGCAACATGCTCTACTTTGGTGCACTTTTGTGCACCAAAGGCAGCATAGGAGTTTATGGGGGTGCGCAAATTCACACTTGATGTCCACGCAATCAGGATGGGGGGTGTTGAGCGCACATATGAATAGGTACTGCGTACACAAAAAAGTACAGTACAATTTGCAGGCGCACGCAAATCATCCTCATTCATAGTGCAAATATGTTGCGCTGCAGCGTGCGCATTTCCATATTCATTCATGTGAAGGATCCGGCACTTTGTACACTCACCAGTACTGCAGTAGGAATATATATATGGGGGTGGGGTTGTCATTTATAATAGCTGAATAGTGGCTTTTGTAGATCAAGAATAATTCCTCTTAATGGACATCGCTATGGCAACCAAGGAGATGTTTACTGCAGGAATCCACTTGAGGACGTTCCTACTTCTTTAAGCAAACATTCATAATATTTTCATTCATGCTGGACACAAAGCCTAGAGATGTGTAATCCATATATATTATAAGGACACTGCTCAACATTGTACCAGTGACATCCAGAGCGTTTACAGTCTGGCACTATACAGGCTCCTGCACATGGCATGTGGAATCCGGCCCTGGGAGCAGCGGCGTCCGCGCATACCTGGTACCTTCAGTTTTCATTTGTACTGTTGATGGTCCGCACAGCGAGCCATCCGACATGTGCAGTACAGTTTTTTTTTTACTGCTTTTCCCATGGGCTGCAAAGAGCAACAGATTGGACGGCTTCCATTGACTCCAATGGAAGCTGTCCGCGTGGAATTCACAGAAAATGGAGCATGCGACAATTTTTTCCCCCCACAGTTTGTGGAGACCACAATTGGTTTCCACAAGTATGGAGGCAGAATCGTTTTCCCATAGCATGCTATAGAGTGTGCTGTGGATTTGGAAATCTGCAACACAACTTTCCTCCGCCGTAGATTATTAACCCTTTCCAATCCAATTTGTAGCCTGGTTTTCCTAGGGGGCTTACTCTTTTTCTGCTGTTATACAATGGTGCTATCTGCTGGCTAAACCAAGTACTGTATGAGGTGACACATTGGATAGGCTCCGACAGCAGAGAGGCTGGTAATATACAGTAAGAGAACGCCGACGGACGTCTTCCAACATCGGAGCTGTACAGCCTTAAACCCTAATGTCTTCACAGGTCAGACAGTGGATTGGAAAGGGTTAATGCTGTAGATCAGTGGGGTTTACATTGTACCATATAACGCTGCAGAGCTCACATTCTGGGCCTGCTATGCAGTAATGCAGGTCCACAGCCCCCCCTTCCCCGACACAGAGAGAGTACTTGGATGTCTGTTGGACGGGTGTCGCCCCTACACAGGCGAGGCCTGGTCAGGTATCTGATGCTGCTGGGCCTTCCGGGCATTCTATTCTGACAAATGTGAAAGTTGGGTGATAACGAATATGATCACCAGATCCCATAGGTGCACTCATGCAGCTTTCTTAGGGCTCCCACACACTTGCGATTGCGTTTTTTGTTAACGCGATTGTCAATGGGACTTTCTAATGTTAAAAACGCAACACAATGCGATGCACCAAAAACGCAGTTGCGTGCGTTGCGTTTTTTTACAATAGAAAGTCCCATTGACAATCGCGTTAACAAAAAACGCAATCGCAAGTGTGTGGGAGCCCTAAGGCTTCTGAATAGCACATCATCAAAATTTGATATGTCATTCAGAAGTCTGAAAAAGCTGGGTAATCACCACTATAGGATCTGGTGATCATATTGGTTTTCACCCAGCTTTCCCAGAATCCTGAATCTACGAAGAGGAAGAACATGATTTGATGATAAAATATTGCTATTCCTCTTGGTAGACTCAGGATTCCAGAAAAGCTGGATAATATCCCATAAGAGTTGTCATCCAGCTCTCTGAGGCCTCGTTCATATGACCGTCATTTTAGCGCAGTATAGGTGCGCAAAAAAAAATAAAAAATCACATGAACCGGCAGATGCACACTGCAGCAGCTCCTCCAGGAGAAGAGAGAGAAGAAGCCCCATAGGGCTTCGGGATTTCCCCATAGCAGGGAGAGAGAGCAGGGCTATGGGGGTTTAACCCATACGCCACTCTCTGTCCCCGCTATGGGGGTTTAACCTATAGCCCCACTCTCTGTCCCCGCTATGGGGGTTTATCCATAGCCCCACTCCCTGTCCCCGCTATGGGGGATTAACCCATAGCCCCACTCCCTGTCCCCGCTATGGGGGATTAACCCATAGCCCCACTCTCTCTCGGCCTGCTCTGAGGGATATCTTAAAAGCGCAGAGAGAGGGGGCAGGGTTAGAGAGATGGGGCGGAGCTATAGGGCTTCTCACGGGATTCTCAATAGCAAATTAAGAGAGAGGGCAGGTCCCGCTAGCCCTGCTCCCCCCCCCCCCCCCCACCCACACACTCTTGGTGAAGCCCTGTAACCCCGCTCCCTCTCTCTACCCACCATAGGGAAATCTCTTGGGGAGAGAGGTGGGGCAGCTGCTAGGGGATTGCCGAGCAGGGGAGCTAGAGGAATTCCCAGCTGCTTACAGTGGTACATGTACAAACTTGCTGCCCAGAAGCACATTTTAAATGTCCCGCTGTAAACTTTTGAGCGGATACTGCGTGGATGGCAGTCAAATGCGGATTTTGTCAAATAGTGCAGATTTTGTTGCGTTTTTAACTGCGCAATGCGTTCTGTGGAATATTTAGCAGAATTTATTGCAATATTTTTTTTTCCCTGCAGACTTTAATTGTGAAATTACATCTCCTGTATGTTAGAAATCCGCATCAAAATTACGAAAGAAGTCTTTAATGCCACAGCAAACTTTTCCGCAGCGGAATTTAATCTTGTGGTTTTGAAATAAAGCTGTGCAGATTTTAATAGATGGGGAGCAGGACAGGAGCCGCTGACTTCACCAGAAGCGCCAGAACAAATGTAAGGAGACAGGCGCTCATTGGCCCGACGGGACACACACCTCCCAGACGACCAATCCATCCCCACACTTGCAAAGAAGTGTTTATGTCAGCGTCCAATGCTGAAACACTAAGCATGTGCTTTAGTGTGGATCACATGGGCCGCGGCTGACGCTGTGACATCACACCTGCCCCGATCCGACAAGGCTAGTGAGCTACAACATAGTAAAGGCAAAGATCTCCCTTGAACCACCAATGTTACATTGCACATTTGTTATCTCACAAAGGCCATATTTAAACAGCTGATATTCTCACGCTACTTTTGTGTGTTGCGAAACGCACAAAACTTGCACAAAATAGACCCCATTGTTTGCAATGGGTCGATTTACACAGCAATTTTCCTCTCGTAGCATGGAAAAAACAATCACAGCATGGCCTACTTTAAAGGGGTTGTCTCGAGGCAAGGGTGGAATTTTTTTATTGCCCAGTCCCCCATCTTAAGCATACATTACTATGCACACGTGTAAATGGGTTTTAAAGCAGGTTTCTACTCACAGTTCTTGTGTTTCAGCAACTTATAAAACGTTTCCCAAAGATGGCCGCCGGTTCTTTTCCCAAGGTGAACCGCGAGTTTCTCCCATGGTGCACCGCGCTTGCTGTAGCCCGACGTGTACGCTCCCGAGACGCTACCAGCTGTGTCTCCCTGACAACCAGGCGCCCCGCAGCCGCCGACCAGACCCACCGCGGCCGCCGACCGGACCCCACAGCCACCGACCGGGCCTCGGGATTAAACGCGGCCGACCACGGCACACGCTCTTGGGCCACAGTCACCCACCGCCAGTCAGCTAGTAACCGGCGCTAGGCCCCGGCTCCCCTGCACTAGGCCCCGGCTCCCCCGCGCTAGGCCCCGGCTCCCCCGTGCTAGGCCCCGGGGCCCAGCGGCAGTCCCCTGACAACAGACGAAGGCTCCGGGGCCACAGCGCTAGGCCCTGGGGCCCAGCGGCAGTCCCCTCGCTACAGATGTAGGCTCCGGGGCCCAGCGCTAGGCTCCGGGGCCCAGGCCAGTTAGTCACACATCACACCCGACCCATCACTTACCTGGGCGGCTGGGTGGCTTCTCGGCACAGCTGGGCGGCTTCTAGGCACGGCTGGGCGGCTTCTTGGCAGAGCTGGGCGGCTCACGTTTCTGCACCTTTCTCTAAGAGAGGATGGTAGCAGAATGGCCGCTCCGGCGCGCTCCCGAGAAGTTACAGCTCATCTGTGCATGCGCAGAAGAGCTGTAGCGGCGAGCACGCTGAAGCGGCTCATGCTCAGAGCAGAAGAACGGACTGCGCAAGCGCGTCTAAAAAAGCAAGCCGCCAGCGAAATTAGACGGAGCCATGGAGACGTGGACGCTAGCAACGGAGCAGGTAAGTGAATAACTTCTGTATGGCTCATATTTAATGCTCGATGTACATTACAAAGCGCATTAATATGGCCATACAGAAGTGTATAGACCCACTTGCTGCTGCTAGACAACCCCTTTAATGTAAGTCATGCACATCTCACAGAACAGACATGGTGCTCGTGTTATGTGCGATGCGAGTTGCACCTGAGAATCTCGGGCTTGACTCGCTATTGGCCGTGTAAAAAGGACCTTTATGATTTTGGACAGTACGATGATGTCATCTCCATCTGAAGGTAGTTTTATATCCATGCCATTTAATTTAAGTATAAGATTAAATCAATTTTGAGTAAGCAAGATACACATTTTGAAAGGAACATACAATAATAAATAGAAATCATCAATAATGTATCTGTTAGGGAAGTAATAGGTTCTGTTCTAAGGAGTCCTGTAAGGCCGCCTGTCCACGGGCGGGTCGGATTACACAAGCAGATTTCTGCTGCGGAAGAACATTAAAAGTCATTGTGATTTATCGCAGGACTCACTTCAATGCGTAGATTCGCAGCAAAACGCGGCATGCCATGATTTTTATTACGCGAGCGGAAAATCGCAATGGATTTCTGCTTGTGGACAGCGGGCTGCATTTTCCATAAGCATCCTCAGGAAAGCATTTCATGCATGATTCGTGTACGGATTATTGCTGCAGATCACGCAATGTAAAATTGCCCGTGGACAGGCGGCCTTAGAAAGTAAAAAATGTAGTGAAGAGTCCCCAGATGATGTGCACAAAAGTCCAGAATAATTTTCTTAATATTAAGCAGGAAATTACTGGAAAAAGAAGAAAACTAATGAAAAAATAATCTTTATTTATATAGTGCCACAAAAATTCCATGGCACTTTACAAATCAGAGGATACATGTACTAACGAAATCAGACATTACCGAGTAATGCCCCTTTTACACCAGCCGATTGTCGTCTGACGAATTTATGGTCCGTCATTCAATCGTTGACTGAGTTTACACGGAATGATTCGTTTATTTTCACTCGTCTGAATAATATTTGCAATGATAATTGTTCCATGTAAAAGGGCCTTTAGTTTATGGTGCTTCAGGCAGCAGATATTTTCCCTTTAAAGCTGTATTAATTAGTAAGTTTGATCCTAAGTGATTCTCTCTGCCATGCGCAGCCAACAAGTGAAAAATATCCAGTACAGGACAAAGGTCTGCATTATCCCTCCAGCCCCATAACCTCTTGGCTCATACAAGTCCATTGTTAGCAACTCCAACAAGTAAATTCTTTGTTTACCACCTATAATGGCACTGATGGGTTGGCTTGTGTTCATTTCCACTGCAGCAGTCTGTTTTACTAGAATAATGTGCAACTGTGCCACAGTGGTAGACAAATGCAGACAATTATACATTATGATGTAACATGGGAAAAATGTGTCCTTACGGAGAAAAAAAATTTGTGTCATTAAATTGTAGTAAATCTGAATTGTAAAATTGTGCAGCTTTGCTAAATGATAGTGGTTATGCTAATGTATATGTAAAGACTGAGCATTAGACCTCATGTCCTCGGGTGGATCGGATTCCTCTTGCAGGAACCCACAGCGGAATCCGACCCTGCCCGTAGCAGAGGACACTGCGGGGTTTCTACTTACCCTTCTGGGTCTTCTGCGGGTCTTCATTTTTTCTTCTGCAGATATGTGCGGAAGAGTCAGCCAATGCACCGCCGCACATGCACAGTGGAGATTTTTATTTTTTTTTAATCTCCTGCTTTCCTTTGGGATCCATGGCCCGTCCACAATTCAATTGCGGATGGGCTTCAGATCGGACAGCTTCCATTGACTTCAATGGAAGCTATCTGTGCAGGATCACAGCAAAATGGAAGGTCCACAAAACAAATCTGCATCCTTTAATTAAGTTGCAGATGCCCATGTCTCCCTATGGGCGGCTTGAATTGTGGATTCCTCAACTCAAATCTGGATGTGAACATGACGTCTTAAAGGGGTTGTCCCGCGCCGAAACGGGTTTTGGTTTTTTTCAACAGCCCCCCCGTTCGGCGCGAGACAACCCTGATGCAGGGGTTAAACAAGAACACCGGACAGCGCTTACCTGAATCCCCGCGCTCCGGTGACTTCTTACTTACCTGCTGAAGATGGCCGCCGGGATCTTCTCCCTCGGTGGACCGCAGGGCTTCTGTGCGGTCCATTGCCGATTCCAGCCTCCTGATTGGCTGGAATCGGCACGTGACGGGGCGGAGCTACACGGAGCTACACGTTGCCCCATTGAGAAAAGAAGAAGACCCGGACTGCGCAAGCGCGTCTAATTTGGCGATTAGACGCTGAAAATTAGACGGCTCCATGGAAACGAGGACGCTAGCAACGGAACAGGTAAGTGAAAAATTTCTGATAACTTCTGTATGGCTCATAATTAATGCACAATGTACATTACAAAGTGCATTAATATGGCCATACAGAAGTGTATAGACCCACTTTGTTTCGCGGGACAACCCCTTTAAACATTATAATATACTTTTTTTAGTGGGGTCATTAATTCCTTATAGTAGACTTTGATATATCCAAAAAATAATAACCCATCAACAAATACTCAGGCATCACTGCATTAAATATAGACATGATTTTGTAATTGTAATCACTGCATAGAATCAGATATACTTCCAGAAATCATTGTCTGTGAACACAGTTTGTCATGGAATCCACAAATGCAAGTTAAAGCTCTGACATGCAAAGGAGAAGCCAATCCAGAAACACCGGCATCTTCTCTGGGCCAAAGATCATTTAAAATGGACTGAGGCAAAATGAAAAACTGTTCTGTAGTCAGATGAATCAAAATTTTACATTCTTTTTGGAAACGACGGACACCGTGTCCTGCAGGCTCAAGAGGAGAGGAACCATCCAACTTGTTATCACCACACAGTTTGAAAAGCCTGCATCTCTGATGGTACGGGGTTGCATTAGTGCCCATGGCATGGGCAGCTTACACATCTTGAAAGGCACTATGAGTGCTGAAAAGCATATAGAGGATTTAGAACAATATATACTCTCATCCAGGCAACATCTCTTTCAGGGAAGACCTTGGATATTTCAGCAAAACAATGCTAAACAATATACAGCATCTAGCACAACAGCATGGCTTCACAGAAGAAAAGACTAGGTCCTGAACTGTTCGCCTGCAGTCCAGGCCTTTCACCAATAGAAAAGATTTGGTGTATTATGAAAAGAAAAATCTGGCAAAGACGACCCGGACTGTTGAGCAATTGGTCTCCTAACTTCCCAAACATTTACAGATTGTTGTAAGAAGGAGGGGGGATGCTACACAATGGTAGACATGGCCCTGGCCCAACTTTTTTGAGATGTGTTGCTGCCATCAATTTCTAAATTAGTTAATCTTTTTTTATGAAATAGAAAAATGTCTTACTTTCACCTTCCGATGTGTTCTATATTCTGTTGTGAATAAAATACAGTTATATGAGATTTCAAGTCATTGCATTCTTTTTTTTCTTTACATTTATTTACATTTCATTCATCATAGCATCCAACTTTTTTAGAATTGCTGTTGTACTAAGTTTTACCATTGCGGCTCGAAAAAAAATGTAAAAGGGGCAAAAATAAAGCGTTTAAACTACTTGAACAATAAAGATAACGAAGAAGCACTAAAAAACTATAAGGAAAAAATAAATTATGCAAAAAGCAGCAAAAGTGGAAACAGAGGAAGTTATTGCCATGGAGATTAAAACTAACCCTAAACTGTTGACTTATACAAATAGTAAAAATATTAATACGGAAAGTGTTGGCTTCAGGCCTTGTTCTACAAAATCATTGCTATGTTTTATAGCCTGAAAGAACCCATTGGACACCATGGGCTTCACATAAATGCATTTTGTAGCGAGATTTTGTAGCCAGTGTGAACGAGGCCCTAATAAATAATGTAGGAGAAATTGTAGAGGGTGATGAGGAGAAAGCAAATCTACTAAGTAGTATTTTTGTCTCCAGTGTATTTAAAGAAGAAAATGAAATGTCAGATGGGATGCAGAGTGATAAAGAAAACTCTCCACTAAATGTTACCAGCTTAACCCCAGAAGAAGTGCAGAGCCTTCTTAAAAAGATTAAAATAGACAAATCGCTGGATCCCAGTATCATACACCCCCAAGTTCCAAGTGAAATGAGTAATGTGATAGAATGTTTCTTATATTTAAGCACTCTATAGTGACCGGGTCTGTTCCACTGGATTGGTGCATAGCCAATGTGGTGCCAATATCGAAAAAGAAGAAAATGAAATGTCAGATGGGATGCAGAGTGATAAAGAAAACTCTCCACTAAATGTTACCAGCTTAACCCCAGAAGAAGTTCAGAGCCTTCTTAAAAAGATTAAAATAGACAAATCGCTGGATCCCAGTATCATACACCCCCAAGTTCCAAGGGAAATGAGTAATGCGATAGAATGTTTCTTATATTTAAGCACTCTATAGTGACCGGGTCTGTTCCACTGGATTGGTGCATAGCCAATGTGGTGCCAATATCGAAAAAGGGGTTGAAAAGTGAACCTGAAAACTACAAGCTGGTAAGCCTTGCTTCTATTGCGGGTAAAATGATTAAAATGTTTCTAAGAAATGCAATTTTGAAGTACCTCAAGGAAAATAGCTGTATAACTCCATATCAGCAAGGGTTTATGAGGAGTCACAGCTGTCAATCCAATCTGATCAGCTTCCACAAGGAGGTAAGTTCTAGACTGGACCAGCTAGAGTCATTGGATCTTGTATATAAAGATTTGTATATAAAATGAGAATTATTGGGCTGTGGGAGAATATATGTAAGTGGATAAGTAACTGGCTCAATGATAGAAAGCAGAGGTTTGTTATTAATGGTACCTACTCTGATTGTGTCACCATTTCTAGTGGGGTACCACAGGGGTCAGTACTGGGCCCTATTCTGTTTGAAACAGACATAGAAAAGGACTTGAGAATTTTAGTTAACTGTAAACTTAAAGGGGTTGTCCCGCAAAAGCAAGTGGGTCTATACACTTCTGTATGGCCATATTAATGCACTTTGTAATGTACATTGTACATTAATTATGAGCCATACAGAAGTTATCAGAAGTTTTTCACTTACCTGCTCCGTTGCTAGCGTTCTCGTTTCCATGGAGCCGTCTAATTTTCAGCGTCTAATCGCCGGATTAGACGCGCTTGCGCAGTCCGGTCTTCTTGTTTTCTGAATGCGGCCGCTCGTGCCGGAGACCGGCTCCTGGTAGCTCCGCCCCGTCACGTGCCGATTCCAGCCAATCGGGAGGCTGGAATCGGCAATGGACCGCACAGAAGCCCTGCGGTCCACCGAGGGAGAAGATCCCGGCGGCCATCTTCAGCAGGTAAGTAAGAAGTCACCGGAGCGCGGGGATTCAGGTAAGCGCTGTGCGGTGTTCTTTTTTAACCCCTGCATCGGGTTTGTCTCGTGCCGAACGGGGGGGCTATTGAAAAAAAAAAAAAAACCGTTTCGGCGCGGGAAACTGGCGTAACCAGTGTCAGGCAGCTGCTGCAAAGGCAAATATCACAGGGTGCATCAAAAAAGGTCTAGGAGTACACAACGAGAACATTGTTCATCTTTACAAGATCAGACAACATATGGAATATTATGTACAGTTTTGGGCAGTGGTATTCAAGAAGGACATATCAGAGCTTGAGCAATTTCAAAGGCAGGCAACTAAAGTAATAAATGGAATGGGCGGACTAAAATACCCAGAGAGGTGATCAAAATTGGGATTATTTAGTCTAGAAAAAAAGACAGCTGAAGGGGCGACCTAATAACTATGTCTAAATATATTAGAGGTCAATACAGAGATCTCACCAACAATCCATTTATTCCCAGGACTGACTGTAACAAGCGGGCATCCTCTATCACTTTCCATTCCTCAACCTCCTACTATTACCCGCAGAGCTCTGCCACCTAGTGCCTTCACCTTGCCCCCTAACAGTGCCCCCTTTCCCCACAGAGCCTGGTTCTGGGCTCTGTTACTAATCAGCTGTTCTGAGGAGTTTGTTACCCCACCAATAAATTTCAGTCTAATCTTTTACTCACTGCCTCTAGCTATTTTGCTTATAGAATTGCTATCCAGCATTTGTGACTTTCTAACCATATTCGTTGCTGACCTCAGCTTTTCTTCTGATTAGCCTCTTGTGTAATCCCCTGGACTCTCATTTTTTTGGACTCTCACTCTGTTGTTCTCCATGGTTTTAACCCTTTCCAATCTAATTTGTATCCTGGTTTTCCTAGGGGGCTTACTATTTTTCTGCTGTTATACAACAGCGCTATATGCTGGCTAAAGCCAGTACTGCATGAGGTGACACGTTGGATAGGCTCCGACAACAGAGAGGCTGGCAATATACAGTAAGAGAATCCCGACGGATGTCGAACTGTACAGCCTTAACTCATAATGTCTTCAGAGGTCAAACAGTGGATTGGAAAGGGTTAACCTCAGCTTTACTTTAGACTACTAGCTCTTTTTATGTGCGCTTGACATTTGATGACTATTTGTTGCTGACTCCTGGCTTGTTTCTGACTATTTTTCCAATACGGCTACACTACTGCCACTAATCCGAGACTACTCCAGGAGCTTGACATGCAGCAAATACCAGATTCTTGTATAATGATTAAAGGGTGAAAGCCATAGAATCATTAAGACTCTGCACTTCAGATTAGCCAGCCAAAAATTGCACTGTAGTTTAGAGGATCCACTGCTACTATTACTAACACTATTAGCATAACTGAATGGAAGCTAAAGTGTATGAATCTAGGGAAATCTGAAAAGTGGATTGAATTGCTAAAGCTGGCCATACACATTAGATAGTTGTCAGCAAATCGCTCATTTGGCCAACAACTATTTCTATTCATGCCTGAACTGAAATTTTGAAGGCAACAGAATTTTATAGCAGCACTGTAACCACTTCAAGTTCAGGGTTGTGAGAGCCCTGGTAGTTGGGCATCGACCAATCAGAGTGATGGTATATGACTGCAATACACCAAAAGGACAATTACCCTTTAAGGCACTGGTCTTGGAGGAACCAACTAATGTACCAGAAGTCTAAATATAAACATGACATTTTGTGGAATTATATCTGTCTCATAAAAGCCCACAGATTCATTTGTGACCTCTGGCTCCAATACACCAAATTGCAATCGCAGTTTGTGTTCTCTGTTTAATATGAAGCAAGTCTGCATTTTGATTTTGATCGGGGCAATATCTCAAAACCTATAATTAAAATGGAACTGTCTGCTGCTGATAGCATTTAATAAATGCTGTCTGCCACTTTATAGTCATGGTAGATTTTACAGTCAGCCAGAGCGGAGCCAATAATTTGCAAACATGAAGCTCCTTTTTCCTTTCAAACCCACTATGTAATTTTTACATATTTTTAGCATGCACTAAAAATAGGTTTCTAAACTACTAACCCACCGTGATACTGGACTTGTTTCTGAATGCTTGTAGCATTCTTAAGTTTATCACATGGCGAAGAAGAACATATAGATGCAGAACACATAGCATGCTCAATAAACTTTAACACAAAGTGTCCCTAAAGTTCTTCCTATGTCAGCCACAGTGCCCCAACTGCACATGGTGCCCCAGGTCTCCGCTACTGCCCTTCACGCTACAGTAGACTTACCTGCTTCATAATGCTCTGTTATTCTGCAGCAGACAATTCTACGTACACCTAAAACTTTTCAGTTCTTCGGTGATCTGCATAGGAAAATTTGCATTACTAAAGCAATCTGGGATATAAGTCTTCTGCTGGCACTAGTTATCCAGGACTACTGCAGTAAATCCAGGCTGTTTGCAGCTGTGAAAAAGTAGATAACTTCTGTTTTTGCATATTTGTCACAAGTAATTGTTTTCAGATCAGCCTTTCATATGGCTGTTCAGGAATTTTGGCCCACTCTTTGCAGAATTGCTTTAATAAAGCCACACTGAAAGGCTTTCAAGTATGTACTGCCAGTTTAAGGTCCTGTCGCAAATCCTCCATGAAGTTCATGACAAGACTAGGATACTCTTAAATCTTTTGTTTCTTTTGATCCCATCAGATGTAGATATGTTCTACTGCTTCAGACCATTATCTTGCTGCATAACCCAATCACACAAGGAACAGTTTAGTTAAAGGGGTTGTCCCGCGGCAGCAAGTGGGGTTAAGCACTTCTGTATGGCCATATTAATGCCCTTTGCAATGTACATCGTGCATTAAATATGAGCCATACAGAAGTTATTCACTTACCTGCTCCGTTGCTGGCGTCCCCATCTCCATGGCTCCGTCTAATTTCGGTGTCTTCTCGCTTTTTTAGACGCGCTTGCGCAGATGTGTCTTCTCCTTTCGGCTCGGCTCGGCAGCAGCTGCGTTTTGGCTCCGCCCCTTGAACGCGTCGTTGCGTAGCTCCGCCTCCGTCACATGTGCCGATTCCAGCCAATCAGGAGGCTGGAATCGGCGCATGTGACGGGGGCAGAGCTACGCGATGACACATACAAGGGGGCGGAGCCAAAACGCCGCTGCTTCCGAGCCGAGCCGAAGGGAGAAGACACATCTGCGCAAGCGCGTCTAAAAAAGCGAGAAGACACTGAAATTAGACGGAGCCATGGAGACGGGGACGCTAGCAACGGAGCAGGTAAGTGAATAACTTCTGTATAGCTCATATTTAATGCACGATGTATATTGCAAAGGGCATTAATATGGCCATACAGAAGTGCTTAACCCCACTTGCTGCCGCGGGACAACCCCTTTAATTATGGCAAGTTTACCAGATCCTAAAGCAGCAAAAACATCCCACACCATCACACCACCACCAAGATGTTTAAGGCAAGGTTCACATAAGTGTGGTACGCATGCATTTATGAGAGTGTCGCGGCCCAATTGCAGGTCTACTTACCCCAAGATCCCTATGATGCTCTGAGTTTGAATCAGTAGATCAGCGGTTAAAAACTAATCAAATGGTCGCACTGGTCACTGCAGATACAGTAATATTCTTGCTTGTTTTAGACCTCTACTGCCTCAGGGTCTCCTTTGTATCTTGTTGTATAAGTAGAGGATTACATGGATTTCTTAGATAGAGAGCATATATCGACCTTTCGGACTAGATTATCCTTCATCAGGCTGGGGTTAAGAAGAATATACAAATTACAAAAGCCCTTATCCAGGAAGGATAATGGTGGCAAGGGGTTCGGATTCCCAACTGAAGTCCACAATGGCTGTATAAATAGAAGTAACAGGAACCCATCTTGGATAAGGCCTTTGTAATATATATATTCTACTTAACTTCATTAGCCCAATGAAGGACAATCTAGTCGAAAACGTTGCCACATGCTCTCTACATATACGGAATCCATATGAGCTTGTACTCAATAAACAACGTTCGTTTTTCATCCAAAAGCAGTGTGTGGTGCAGCTTTCTGCTTCTTGCACAACAGTAGGCCTGCAGTTACGCCAGGACACTTGTCCATACTATGAGCGCAAATGCACCCATAATTCACTTGTGTGAAACTCTCCTAACTGTTTATTCCATATTTATATTGTGAAGTGTTAGGTTAGCGTTACATCATTTGTAACAGGACTCATGTGTTCCAGAAAGTCCCACTGTTGACTCACCAGTCTGGATGCATCAAGGTGTTTTTAGCTTTTAAATTTCTTTCTATTAGTAATGGTTTTTACCTTGTAACTCTCCCACTCATAGGTTGTTTGACTGACCTTATCTGAGGTAAGTGAGGAATAAATAGCTGAAGGTTGAAATATTTTATCCTTTTATTGCTGTAACGGCGATATTTAGAACTTTTATTAGGACGCATCACGTATAGCATTTTTGGGAAAAAAAAACATTTAAAAAAAACCCTGTTTTTCAAGCATTTTTTGTATTGAGAAAAGAAACTCCTGAAGAAAATGTATCTCAAGAAACACATGAGCAAAAATAGCCACACAAAAAACCCTTGGGGAAATGCTTAAAACTTATGATGGTTTTACAATCCTACAATAATGTTCAATTAGGCTCATGTTGGGTGAACATGCAGGCCACACCAAACTCCCCAGAATGCTTCTCAAACTAATTCTGGACAACTTCAGCTTGATGGCGTGGTGCATTATCCTGCTGAAATATCACATACTTGTGGGTGTACATGAAGTTCATGAAAGGCTGCAAATGGTCACAAGTGAAACTTAGTGAGCACTGGTCAATAATGTGTTTAGACAGACCACTGCCATAAGAACACACACCACATCAGTATAGAAGCACCACCAGCCTGCACAGTGTCTTGTTGGCAACTGGGGTCCATGGCTTCATTGGTTTGCGACACACACAAACCCTACCATCAGCCTAAAACAATTGGTATCGTGACTCATAAGACCACACCACATTTTGCCAGTCTTCTAAAGTCCACTTAACCTCAAAAACCCAGGTAAGGTGCTGTGTTCGGTGTCATGGCGTTAATAGAAGCGCTCCAGTGGGTCTTCGGCTCCCATATCTCATGAAAGCTAAAGAATGCAGCACTAATCTGTGGGATATGTGGATGGAGCCTTCTACATTTTATGTGGATGTGATTACTGTTTCAGTCACTTGTCTGTTCGCGTGGGCAATTCTGTCGAGATGAGGCTGGTCATGATTATTAAGCACCCATTCATGGTGGGTGGTAATGCCTTCAATGACAATTTTGCGGTACAGATATGACACTGTGGATCAAGAAATGTTAAATGCCCACACAACTTAGATGAATGGGACATTCCATTGGCACCTATTATCATGCCTTGTTCAAATTCTGATAATTCACATCATCTTGCTATGAGCACGTTGGCCGGTGTTCAACATTACTTACAAGATAACACCTTATAACTTATAAATTGTGGGGTTCCCAAGACGTCACATGAGGTAATACCACTTTCTAATCTATTTACATACTAAAATCATATGACTTTTGGCCGATCGGTGTATATTTCAAGGTCTAAGACAATTCTTTATAAGATTTTTTTTTTTTAAACTCAGTAGGGGGCACATGAGGGCACCAGATATTTGGGACTTGTGAGTCTGTTAAATTCTAAGATTGACCCTGTTTTCTAATACTGAACTTTGCAAACATTTCTAATATATTAACGTTTGCCCCAACATTGCATAACTCAAGATTCCTGTACTGCAATACAGTTATGTTGCCGATTATAGGCTTAAAAACTTTTACTAAAACATTATGATAATTACCCCATTAGGTAATTAAGGTGACCAATTATTTGACAACCCAAAAAAAATCCAGAGGAGTCAGTATGAAATCTCTTGTTTGTGAGACTTGTAATGAGGTACATTTATGACCTATGAATACAGACCTTACAGTCTGAAACACTTAAGCTGAGCAGTTGGCTTTTAACCATAATATTGCCATTTATTTGCTTTAATAGAATTGAATAAAGAATGGATGTTTTAGAAGAATTCAAGTGGCGGTCCTTCATCTATGCTTCTTTTGTATTTTATCTCCTTCAAGAGATTGTGGTGGGCATGTGCATGAATTATAGTAGATGAGAAGGCCTCATGGATTAAGGCGATTTCACATCTGCATTGGGGATTCCACTTTCCTGCTCCATTTGGGAAGCAGGAAAGGGGAACCCCCACAGCTGAACGGCATTGTCTTTGGGCGGAAAAAAAACAGCGCCAGGCGGACCCTATTGACTATAATAGGGTCCATATGCTTTCTGCTCAGCTGCCCACCACTTGGAGGGGAGAAAAGCCCTGCATGCAGCATTTTCTTCAAGTATTTTCAGTCAGATGTGTGACGGAACAGGCCGGAGGTTCCAACACAGATGTGAATCAGCCTAAGGCCTCCTACACACAGGCGGGTCAGACCAGCATGTGGAATTCCCGCAGCGGAGTTTGACCCAATGCCTGGCCGGTGACCCCTGTGTACCTGTCAGGCGTCTTTTCTTCTCTGCTGCAGATGTGCCAGCCAGCACTTTGTCTCACATACACGGTAGGCGCCGGCTCTAGGCGATCCCACGATACTTCACAGTGCTCCCTGCGGAAGTGGCGCGGGACTGACTGCTTCCATTGACTTCAATGAAAACCGCCTGTGCGTAGTTCGCACAGAATTGCAGCATGCCGTGATTTCTACTCTGCGACTGGAAAATCTCAATCGATTTTCGCTCATGGAGATGAAATCCCATATTTCTATAGCATGCTATGGGGCGGTATTTGCTGTGGAGTCTTGAGGCGGACCCCGCAATGCAAATCCGCCCATGTGCAGAAGGCCTTTCATCCTAAAACTTTGGATGAAACTGTATCAATAAGCCATATAGAATGTGTAAGGGAGGTAAAGTTGTATGTTATTGATAGTCGGACATAGAACATTCTGTCTCCTGTCTGGTCTTATCTTATGAAATACAAATATAAATCTTACGCCATTCATCTAAAATGTAATTATTGAATAAGATCTTATTCTATCACTACCTGGATATTAAACTGTATTACTTCTTTCTATCTTTTGTGTCTTATCCATAGAACGCATTACAAAAGTCTGAATGGTTTTCAAAATAGTCCATTAAATGGCAACAATGAAAGTTTTGTGAGAATCAGACGTTGGGCCAAAAGGAAAAATGGAACAATTTTAGATATAAAGTGAACAATAACATTTAAGATAGGATGGCAAAAAAGAAAATTAAACTAAACTTTTGAAACCCCTTATTTTAGAACTTACTGCTCTGTGTACAGAAATTGGTGACCAGATGCTTTATAGATTTGGATTGTGTCATTTCCATTTTCATATCCAAGTGAGAAATACGTGTCCCGTTTTTCTATAGTCTTTATTCATGAATGAGTCCAGTATGCTGTATGCATCTGATGGAAATGTTCTGGAGTTGTTATTGATTTTGTATACTGGTATAAATGTACAGTTATTCAGCACAAATGATCAATAATTACTAAATACAATTAAGTATTTAACGCAAATATTCACAATGGGGATTTTTCCGATGAAAAGTTCTGTCCGATTCCAAGATGGACAGAACTAACATGAGAAAAGGACCCATTCATTTGAATAGATTAATTTAGGCTCTTGCACACTTGCATTTTTCCTGCGCTTTTTTTTTTAAACGCGATTGTCAATGGGACCTTCTAATATTAAAAACACATCACAAGTTTGTGCTTTGCGATTTTTGCGCGATGCGTTTTTAACATTAGAAAATCCTATTGACAATCGCGTTAAAAAAAAACGCAACGATATAGCAGAATTAAAAAACATAAGTGGGTGTAAGCCCTAACACTCTTTATTTCTCTGGCATCACAGGGGTCCAATGGGTGATAAAGGGAGTCCCCTTCCCTCTGTGAGCCCTTTACATGTCACAGTCGCATTGACTATGGCATGTAAAGGGTTAAACAGCAAGGATCAAAGGGTTGTCTGGTCCCTGCTTTTTTAGTATGTGCCAGGCTGTTATCCAATCACTGAGCACCTGCTTTCCCTGACATGGGAGACCCATGGCAGGCTTCTGATGCAGTGCTGCAAAAAGGCGACTGCATCAGAATAGGGCCCTTTAACCCCTTCAGTGGCGGGTTTCTTACCACCCAGTTAGACCCAACAGGGGAAGTTTTTTAAATGGGCCAATCGTTTAATTTCATCTAATTTTCCAGTCAATTTTCCAAGAGCCATAACTTTTTCCATTGACACAGGCTTGTATTTTGCAGGACAAGTTGTACTTTTTGATCGCATCATTTTTGGGTACATATAATGTATTGCATAACTTTTGAAAAAAAATTGTAGGGGGATTGGGGAAAAAAAAAGAAATTCTGCCATTTGTTTTTTGGATTTCATTTTTACGGCGTTCAATGTGCAGAATAAATAATGTGATAACATTATTCTCTGAGTCGCACGATTCAGGCGATACCAAGTTTATACAGTTTTTATGTTTTGCTATTTTTGTACCTTTTAAAACTTTTTTTTTCTTAAAGGTTTGCTTTTGTGTCGCCACATTCCAAGAGCCGTATTATTTTTTTTTTCCATTGCCAGAGCCCCAGAAGGCCTTGTTTTTTGCCGGATGAATTCCAGTCTTCATTTATCTAATTTTTAGGAAGATGTAAAATTTTGATCGCTTTTTATTCCATTTTTTTCTAGGGGCAAGTAATTCTGGCATGTTTTTTATTTTTATTTTTCACTGCATTCTCTGAGCAGTATAAATAATATATTAAAGTAATTCTACAGGCTAGTACGATTATGCCAATGCCAAAGTGTAATAGTTTTTTTTTTCTTTTTTAGCTACTTTTTCATGGTTTAAAAAAAATATATATATTTTTTTTTTATTGCTGCATTCAAAGACCCCTAGCATTTTATTTTTTTTTTATCAACAGAGCTGTGTAAGGGTTTTTATTTTGCAGGATGAGTTGTTCTTTAGTACCATTTATTGATCTGTGCAGAATTTTAATCATTTTCTATTCTGTTTTTTGTATGGTGAGATAAGCTATTTTTGCCACGTTTTACATTTTTTTCCATGCTGTGCACTCTGCAGATTAACCTCTTCCCACTCCAGGACATACATTTACGTCCTGCAGTGTCGGGATGTGTATGAAGAGAGATTGGGGCGCAACCTCTCTTCATACAGCGTGTGCGCCAGCTGTTAATTACAGCTGACATCCGCGGGCAATAACTGCAATCGTACAGCGTAACGTCATACTGCAGGAACGATCAAAGCATCGCTAGTTGTGTCCCCCAGGGGTGCTTAAAAAAAAGTAAAGATAAGATGCATAAAGTTTTATTTATTGTAAAAAAAAAAGTTTAACCCCTTAACGACTGCCCCATCGGGAAACTACGTCCTCAGAAAGTGGGCCTAAATCCTAGAGGACGTAGTTTTATGCATCGTCTTTGGATTGATGCCCACTGGCCTGAGGACGTGACAGCTCCATGCTGTCAGTGTCCGCAGGTGGCCGACAGCATGGAGCTGTCATCCCAGGATGCGGGCAGTCCCCCCCGGTATTGCGATCGGCGCTATAAAATGAATAGCGCCGATCGCAAAAAAGTAAACAAAAATGTGTAAAAAAGTAGTAATTCAGCTGCTATGATGGATCGGATCCATCATGGCAGCTGAAAATACTCACACGGCTTGTCGGCGGTGTTCCCCGGAGATCTGGTCCTCCCGGACCCGCCGGCGGCCTTCTGCGCATGCGCGCCAGGCGATGACGTCACGCGCAGAAGCCCGGGTGTCCCCGGCAAATTTAAAATCTCCTGGCTCCCGGCTCCTGAAGGTAGCCGGGAGCCAGGAGGTGTTACCGGGGACCACTGTGAGCGGTCCCCGGGCCCGCGATCACCGCTATCCATTGCAATAGCGGTGATCGCGAAAAAGTTGAAAAAGTAAAAGAAAAGTAAAGTTTCACCTCCCCTCATGGATCGGAGCCATGAGGGGAGGTGAAGATACTCACCCCCGGTCCTCTGCGATGTCCCGATGTCCCGGGACCCGAAATCCCCGTCTGCGCATGCGCGCCCGATGATTGACATCGGGCGCGTGCACAGAGGGTCTCGAGCCCCGGGAAATTCAAAATTGCTCTGCTCCTGGCTGCCATGTGTAGCCAAGAGCAGAGGGATGTCACTGGGGACATGATCACTGTCATCCAATGGATGACAGTGATCATGTAAAGTAAAAAAAAAGTGCAAAAAGTTAAAAATAAAAAATAAAAAAAGGGGTAAAAGGTAAAAAAAAAAAAGTAAAAAAAGTAAAAAAAAGTTTTAAAAAGTTAAAAAAAACCTTGCGTTTCATCTCCCCCCACGGATCATATCCGTGAGGGAGGATGAAATGACATACCTAAGGCCTGCGGATTTATCCGCGGACCTCACCCCAGCTTCTGCGCACGCGCCCTTCGCCAATGTGGCAGGCGCATGCGCAAAAGCCGTGGTTTTTCAAAATCTCCCTGCTCCTGGCTACAAAACTTAGCCGAGAGCCTAGAGATTTCACGGAGAGCCGCGGTGAGCGGTTTCTGATCACGTGTTCGCCGTTATCCAAAGAATAATGGCGGTCACGTAAAAGTTAAAAAAAGGGGAAGGTTCATCTCCCCTCACCGATGCGATCAGTAAGAGGAGATAAAACTTTTTACCGGAGGCCTCCGTATTTGCACCCCCGACGCAATCTTCTTCCGTGAACTTTCCCGTATTCTGCGCATGCGACCGCCGGCAAAACACCGCACACATGCGCAGGAGTCGGGGAGCCCAGGAAACTTAATATCTCCTTGCTCTCGGCGACCAACGGTCACCGAGAGCCTGGAGCAGTGACGGGTGGCCTCGTTGAGCGGTCCCCGGTCACGTGATAAAAAGGTAGCGATCTACCTTAGGTCGGTCTCACATGACCGGATAGGAATTACTGATTCCGCATGCTTCTGATCCGCGGTAATACGCAGATCAATCGCATTGGATTACACAATTCCGCTCACATTAGCGGGTTGGAATTGTGTAATCCACTCGCAGAAAAGAGAACGCAGCAGGTTCTATTTTACCACGGATATCCGCAACATAGAGCCCATTGTGCTCCATGGTCGCGGATATACCCGCAGCCCATACGCAACTACGTTGTATACGGGCTGCGGGTACCCGCGTCATCGCTAAGCGAGGGTTCGGGAAATGCAAACAACAACAAAAAAAAAAATTGTACTGCGCATGACCGCCCGTGTAAGTACGCAGTTATGCGCAGTACATTACGCGGCCGTATGTAGGGTCACGGCCGGCTCACAGCCGGGATCCACCTACGGCTGCGTAAGTCCGGCGTTATTCAGACCGCTAACTGTAATACGCAATTTACAAGAAGCCCCGGGAACGCTCGCCTTCCTGCAGTTCCAGGAGCACCTTGTTGAGCGCCTTCTGTGTGAGACCGCCGCACCTCGTCAAGCTTACGGAGACTCACGGAACGCCACTTTTTACACCCCATCCCTGCCACTGAGGTCAAAAAATGACCCCCAAAAAGCATGAGAGGAGGGGGGATACCCGGTTTTATTGCCCTATGTGCCCATCCCAACCAGCCTCCATAATTACCCGTCTTTGGAAATACCACACAGTTCACATTATTACTTTTATCTAAGATTTGGGGAACGCCGAAAAGGGCATGGAGGGGGGGGGGGGGAATTTTAGGGAGTCAATTTTTATTCCGTACAAGTGGGCAATGGGGCCTGGAATGTATTCAGTTGTGCCCTGCAATCCAACGGGTGTTCCCTGCATTATAGACCTAGCCATGTGTCCTGTAAGTAGATTAGGACCACAATGGGTATGTTTTTGAACACGGGACAAACAGGGGTATCCATTTTGGGGTGAAGGTCTTCATTCTTATGTACACTGTACAAAAAAAAACTGTTTTTAAATTGACAAAATTGCCCAAAAAATGAAAATCGTAATTTTTTCTTTCTGCTTTGCTGAAATTTATTCAAATACTGTGGGGTCAAAATACGCAGTACACTCCTAGATGAATTCGTTAAGGGGTCTAGTTTTTAAAATGGGGTCGTTTGTGGGGGTTCTTTATCGTTTTAGACGCTCAATGGCTCTACAAGTGGGCAATGGGGCCTGGAATTTATTCCGTTGTACCCTAAAATCCAACGGGTGCTCCTTCCATTATAGGCCTAGCCATGCGTCCTTTAAGTAGATTAGGGCCACAGGGGGTATGGTTCTGAACACGGGACAAACAGGGGTATCAATTTTGGGGTGAAAGTCTTCATCCCTATGTGTGCTGTACAAAAAAAAACAGTTTTTAAATTGATACAACTGCCAAAAAAATGAAAATTGTAATTTTTTTCCTACTGCTTTGCTTAGATTTATTCAAAAATTGTAGGGTAAAAATACACAGTACACCCCTAGATAAATTCGTTAGGGGGTCTAGTTTTCAAAATGGGATCATTTGTGGGGGTTCTCTGTAGTTTTGGCCGCTCAAGGGCTCTACAAGTGGGCAATGGGGCCTAAATCACCTTCATGCTAAATTTCTGTTCTGAAAGCCACCGACTACTCCTTTTATTTTGGGCCCCGTTGTGCATCCAGACAAAAGATTAGGGCCACAATGGGTATGTCTCTGAACACGGGAGAAACAGGGGTATCCACTTTGGGGTGCAAGTCTTCATTCATGTGTGTGCTGTACCAAAAAAGCAGTTTTTAAAACGACAGAATTGCCAAAAAACGAAAATCACAATTTTTTCCTTTTGCTTTGCTTCAATTCATTCAAAAACTGTGGGAACAAAATGGTCAGTACACCCCTAGATAAATTCGTTAAGGGGTCTAGTTTTCAAAATGGGGTCACTTGTGGGGGTTCTCTTTGATTTTGGCCGCTCAAGAGCTCTACAAATGTGCTATGGGGCCTAAAACGCCTTCAAGGAAAATCTATGTTCTGAAAGCCACCGACTACTCCTTTCGTTTTGGGCCCCATTGTGCATCCAGACATGAGATTAGGGCCACAATGGGTATGTCTCTGAACACGGGAGAAACAGGGGTATCCATTTTGGGGTGAAAGGCTTCATTCATGCGTGTGCTGTACAAAAAAAGCTGTTTTTAAAATGACAGAATTGACAAAAAAACGAAAATCACAATTTTTTCCATTTGCTTGGCTTGAATTCATTCAAAAACTGTGGGGTCAAAATGGTCAGTACACCCCTAGATAAATTCGTTAAGGGGTCTAGTTTTCAAAATGGGGTCACTTGTGGGGGTTCTCTTTGGTTTTGGCCACTCAAGAGCTCTACAAAAGTGCTATGGGGCCTAAAACGCCTTCAAGGAAAATTTATGTTCTGAAAGACACCGACTACTCCTTTCATTTTGGCTCCCGTTATGCATCCAGACATGACATTAGGGCCACAATGGGTATGTCTCTGAACACGGGAGAAACGGGGGTATCTATTTTGGTGTGTAAATCCTCATTTTCATGGGCTCTATAGGAAAAAAATATGTCTTTAAAATGACATATTTGCAAAAATATGAAATTTTATTTTTTCTCCCCTAAATTGAACTAATTCCTGAAAAAAACTGGTGGGGTCAAAATACTCATGACCCCCCTCAGTGAATACACTAAGGAGTGTAGTTTTTAAAATGGGGTCATTTGTGGGTGTATCTATTATTCTGACACTTATGAGCCTTTGCAAACTTGCCTTGGTGCAGGAAAACAAAGTGCTCCTCAAAATGCTGAAAAGTAATGTTAAATTTGTACATCCTCTAAATGGTTAAAAAAAAACACAAAAGTTTTTCAAGTGTGCATTCAGAATAAAGTAAACAGATGTAAATACATATCTTATCAAAAATTTGTACAGTATGTTTGGACATATTTGAGATATTACGGTTGAAAATGTGAAAAAAATGACAATTTTTTCAAAATTTTTCCAATATTGGTACTTTTAATAAATATACACAAATTATATCGGTCTCTTTTTACAATCTAAATAAAGTACAACATGTGGCGAAAAAACAATGTCAGAATCACTGGGGTATGTAAAGCCTTTACGGAGTTATGCCACGTTGAACAACGCATGTCAGATTTCCAAAATTTGGCTCTGTCACTAAGGCGCAAACAGGCTTCGTCACTAAGGGGTTAAATCACCCTCTTTTTGCCATATCTATAATTTAAAAAATCTAAATCATAAAAGAAAAATACATATTTCGTATCACCGCATCCGTAAAAGTCTGATCTATCAAAGTAGTGCATTATTTACCCCACACTGTGAACGTAGTCCCAAACATAAAAAAAAAGGATTCCACAAATGCACTTTTTCAGTTACCCTGTCACACAGAAAAAATGCAATAAAAAGCGATCAAAAAGTCGTATGTATTCCGAATTGGTACTAACTAGAGATGAGCGAACACCAAAATGTTCGGGTGTTCGTTATTCGTAACGAACTTCCCGTGATGCTCGAGGGTTCGTTTCGAACAACGAACCCCATTGAAGTCAATGGGCGACCAGAACATTTTTGTCTTTCGCCGATGCTCGCTAAGGTTTTCATGTGTGAAAATCTGGGCAATTCAGGAAAGTGATGGGAATGACACAGTGACGGATAGGGCAGGCGAGGGGCTACATGTTGGGCTGCATCCTAAGTTCACAGGTCCCACTATTAAGCCACAATAGCGGCAAGAGTGGGCCCCCCCCCTCCCAACAACTTTTACTTCTGAAAAGCGCTCATTAGCATGGCATACCTTTGCTAAGCACCACACTACCTCCAACAAAGCACAATCACTGCCTGCATGACACTCCACTGACACTTCTCCTGAGTTACATGCTGCCCAACCGCACCCCCTCCCCCCCACAGCGCACACCAAACTGTCCCTGCGCAGCCTTCAGCTGCCCTTATGCCACACCACCCTCATGTCTATTTAGAAGTGCGTCTGCCACGACGAGGGACCGCAGGCACACACTGCACAGGGTTGGCACGGCTAGGTAGCGACCCTCTTTAATAGGGGCGGGGCGATAGCCCACAATGCTGTACAGAAGCAATGAGAAATACAATCCTGTGCCACCGCCATCAGGAGCTGCACACGTGGGCATAGCAATGGGGAACCTATGTGCCACACACTATTCATTCTGTCAAGGTGTCTGCATGCCCCAGTCAGACTGGTTATATGCACCTTAACAGTAACCGCGTTGGTGGTAATGTGGTGGTGACTGCGGACCTAGTACCACGGTTGTATTTTGTTGGTTTTCGAAATGTGGCCAGGATTAAGTGGGCCGTGGCGGGGGGATGGTGGGGGGGCTCTCTTGTAGTGTCGGTAAAAGTGAAATTCTTGGACTGCCACCAGACGAACCAATGCAAAGGCATTTGCCAACAATGTTTTCCCTGTTGGAGGAGGAGGGGGATGTTTTTGAGGCACTACGTGTCCTCTCCACGTGTCCGTGGTTATATGCACCTTAACAGTAACCGCGTTGGTGGTAATGTGGTGGTGACTGCGGACCTAGTACCACGGTTGTATTTTGTTGGTTTTCGGAATGTGGCCAGGATTAAGTGGGCCGTGGCGGGGGGATGGTGGGGGGGCTCTCTTGTAGTGTCGGTAAAGGTGAAATTCTTGGACTGCCACCAGACGAACCAATGCAAAGGCATTTGCCAACAATGTTTTCCCTGTTGGAGGAGGAGGGGGATGTTTTTGAGGCACTACGTGTCCTCTCCACGTGTCCGTTCCATGTAAGCAATAGTAGCACTCAAGACAGGCCCCAGTAACAATTCTGAAGCAGCAGTATAGCGGGAGCGCAGTCTTCGTTCCATGTAAGCAATAGTAGCACTCAAGACAGGCCCCAGTAACAATTCTGAAGCAGCAGTATAGCGGGAGCGCAGTCTTCGTTCCATGTAAGCAATAGTAGCACTCAAGACAGGCCCCAGTAACAATTCTGAAGCAGCAGTATAGCGGGAGCGCAGTCTTCGTTCCATGTAAGCAATAGTAGCACTCAAGACAGGCCCCAGTAACAATTCTGAAGCAGCAGTATAGCGGGAGCGCAGTCTTAGTTCCATTTCAGTAGCCTTAGTATAGCCAAGGCACAAGTGACATTTATGTAGCTAAAGTGTAGGCCAACCCCACACACCTTTCTGTACCATGAGTGCAGGCGAAGAACATAGAAATTACTATGATTACACTGTAGGTGAGGGCCCCAAAAAATTGGTGTACCAACAGTACAAATGTACCTCAGTAAAAATTGGCCATGCCCAACCAAGATGGCAGGTGAATCGCTTTGGTTAATGTGGCTTAAGTGGTAACTAGGCCTGGAGGCAGCCCAGTGTAACGAAAAATTGGTTCAAGTTAAAGTTCCAACGCTTTTAAGCTAATTGAAACTTATAAAAATTGTTCTGAAAAATTATTTGAGTGAGCCTTGTGGCCCTAAGAAAAATTGCCCGTTCAGCGTGATTACGTGAGGTTTCAGGAGGAGGAGCAGGAGGAGGAGGAGGAGGAATATTAGACACAGATTGATGAAGCAGAAATGTCCCCGTTTTGGATGGTGAGAGAGAACGTAGCTTCCATCCGCGGGTGCAGCCTACGTATTGCTTACGTATCGCTGCTGTCCGCTGGTGGAGAACAGAAGTCTGGGGAAATCCAGCCTTTGTTCATCTTGATGAGTGTTAGCCTGTCGGCACTGTCGGTTGACAAGCGGCTACGCTTATCTGTGATGATTCCCCCAGCCGCACTAAACACCCTTTCCGACAAGACGCTAGCCGCAGGACAAGCAAGCACCTCAAGGGCATACAGGGCTAGTTCAGGCCACGTGTCCAGCTTCGACACCCAGTAGTTGTAGGGGGCAGAGGCGTCACCAAGGATGGTCGTGCGATCCGCTACGTACTCCCTCACCATCCTTTTGCAGTGCTCCCGCCGACTCAGCCGTGACTGGGGAGCGGTGACACAGTCTTGGTGGGGAGCCATAAAGCTGGCCAGGCCCTTAAAGACTGTTGCACTGCCTGGGATGTACATGCTGCTCGATCTACGCACATCCCCTGCAACATGGCCCTCGGAACTGCGCCTTCTGCCACTAGCGCTGTCGGCTGGGAATTTTACCATCAGCTTGTCCGCAAGGGTCCTGTGGTATAGCAACACTCTCGAACCCCTTTCCTCTTCGGGAATCAGAGTGGGCAGGTTCTCCTTATACCGTGGATCGAGCAGTGTGTACACCCAGTAATCCGTCGTGGCCAGAATGCGTGCAACGCGAGGGTCACGAGAAAGGCATCCTAACATGAAGTCAGCCATGTGTGCCAGGGTACCTGTACGCAACACATGGCTGTCTTCACTAGGAAGATCACTATCAGGATCCTCCTCCTCCTCCTCCTCCTCAGGCCATACACGCTGAAAGGATGACAGGCAATCAGCCGGTGTACCGTCAGCAGCGGCCCAAGCTGTCTCTTCCCCCTCCTCCTCATCCTCCTCATGCTCCTCCTCCTCCTCCTGTACGCGCTGAGAAATAGACAGGAGGGTGCCCTGACTATCCAGCGGCATACTGTCTTCCCCCGCCCCCGTTTCCGAGCGCAAAGCAGCTGCCTTTATGGTTTGCAGGGAATTTCTCAAGATGCATAGCAGAGGAATGGTGACGCTAATGATTGTAGCATCGCCGCTCACCACCTGGGTAGACTCCTCAAAATTACCAAGGACATGGCAGATGTCTGCCAACCAGGCCCACTCTTCTGAAAGGAATTGAGGAGGCTGACTCCCACTGCGCCGCCCATGTTGGAGTTGGTATTCGACTATAGCTCTACGTTGTTCATAGAGCCTGGCCAACATGTGGAGCGTAGAGTTCCACCGTGTGGGCACGTCGCACAGCAGTCGGTGCACTGGCAGCTTAAAGTGATGTTGCAGGGTGCGCAGGGTGGCAGCGTCCGTGTGGGACTTGCGGAAATGTGCGCAGAGCCGGCGCGCCTTTACGAGCAGGTCTGACAAGCGTGGGTAGCTTTTCAGAAAGCGCTGAACCACCAAATTAAAGACGTGGGCCAGGCATGGCACGTGCGTGAGGCTGCCGAGCTGCAGAGCCGCCACCAGGTTACGCCCGTTGTCACACACGACCATGCCCGGTTGGAGGCTCAGCGGCGCAAGCCAGCGGTCGGTCTGCTGTGTCAGACCCTGCAGCAGTTCGTGGGCCGTGTGCCTCTTATCGCCTAAGCTGAGTAGTTTCAGCACGGCCTGCTGACGCTTGCCCACCGCTGTGCTGCCACACCGCGCGACACCGACTGCTGGCGACATGCTGCTGCTAACACATCTTGATTGTGAGACAGAGGAGGAGGAGGAGGAGGAGGGTGCTTTAGTGGAGGAAGCATACACCTCCGCAGATACCAGCACCGAGCTGGGGCCCGCAATTCTGGGGGTGGGTAGGACGTGAGCGGTCCCAGGCTCTGACTCTGTCCCAGCCTCCACTAAATTCACCCAATGTGCCGTCAGGGAGATGTAGTGGCCCTGCCCGCCTGTGCTTGTCCACGTGTCCGTAGTTAAGTGGACCGTGGCAGTAACCGCGTTGGTGAGGGCGCGCACAATGTTGCGGGAGACGTGGTCGTGCAGGGCTGGGACGGCACATCGGGAAAAGTAGTGGCGACTGGGAACTGAGTAGCGCGGGGCCGCCGCCTCCATGATACTTTTGAAGGACTCAGTTTCCACAACCCTATACGGCAGCATCTCAAGGCTGATGAATTTTGCTATGCGGACGGTTAACGTTTGAGCGTGCGGGTGCGTGGCGGCGTACTTGCGCTTGCGCTCGAACACTTGCGCAAGCGACGGCTGAACGGTGCGCTGAACTACACTGCTGGATGGGGCCGAGGACAGCGGAGATGAGGGTGTGGGTGCAGGCCATGAGGCGGTAGTGCCTGTGTCCTGAGAGGGGGGTTGCATCTCAGTGGCAGGTTGGGGCACAGGGGGAGAGGCAGGGGTGCAAACCGGAGGCGGTGAACGGCCTTTGTCCCACCTTGCGGGGTGCTTGGCCATCATATGTCTGCGCATGGTGGTGGTGGTGAGGCTGTTGGTGTTGGCTCCCCGGCTGAGCTTTGCGCGACAAAGGTTGCACACCACTGTTCATCGGTCGTCAGGCGTCTCTGTGAAAAACTGCCAGACCTTAGAGCACCTCGGCCTCCGCAGGGTGGCATGGCGCGAGGGGGCGCTTTGGGAAACACTTGGTGGATTATTCGGTCTGGCCCTGCCTCTACCCCTGGCCCTGGACACCGCACTGCCTCTTGCAACCTGCCCTGCTGATGCCCTTGACTCCCCCTCTGAAGACCTGTCCTCCTGAGTAAGCGTTGCACACCAGGTGGGGTCAGTCACCTCATCGTCCTGCTGCTCTTCCTCCGAATCCTCTGTGCGCTGCTCCCTGGGACTTACTGCCCTTACTACTACCTCACTGCAAGACAACTGTGTCTGATCGTCATCGTCCTCCTGACCCACAGAAAGTTGTTGAGACAGTTGGCGGAAGTCCCCAGCCTCTTCCCCCGGACCCCGGGAACTTTCGAATGGTTGGGCATCAGTGACGATAAACTCCTCTGGTGGGAGAGGAACCGCTGCTGCCCAATCTAAGCAGGGGCCCGAGAACAGTTCCTGGGAGTGCTCCCGCTCCTGAGCAGGTGTTATTGTAGTGGAGTGAGGAGGCTGGGAGGAAGGAGGAGCAGCAGACAGAGGATTCGGATTGGCAGCAGTGGACGGCGCAGAACTGCGGGTAGACGATAGGTTGCTCGAAGCACTTTCTGCCATCCAGGACAGGACCTGCTCACACTGCTCATTTTCTAATAACCGTCTCCCGCGTGGACCCATTAATTGGGCGATGAATGTGGGGACGCCAGAAACGTGCCTCTCTCCTAATCGCGCAGTAGTCGGCTGCGACACACCTGGATCAGGAGCTTGGCCTGTGCCCACACCCTGACTTGGCCCTCCGCGTCCTCGGCCGCGTCCACGTCCTCTAGGCCTACCCCTACCCCTCAGCATGCTGTATTACCAGTGATTTGATTTCACAGGCAGGAAATAAATTGGCGCAAGACTGCAGGCCAAATATAATTTTTGCCCTTTTTGGAAAACGAAAGGCCCCACTGCCTCTAGTGAATGAATTATCTAAGTTTAATAACTGTGCTGTGTCCCTGCTTATGTGTCACAGAACGTGAGGGTAGCAGAGTTATTATAACTCTTGGAGAGCAGGTATTTTTTTCCCAATTAAGGAAAGCAAATGGCGAAGCCAGCAGTAAAGCGTAGCTGGGTGCGTATGATTTAGCACTGTTCTTCACGCAGCTCACACGTCTCCACCGCCCGTAAGGACGGACAGAGGCTGGACAAATAGATTTGTTTTCAGTTTTTTCCCACCAACAGGCAGCACTGCGTATATTCAATGAACATGAGAAGTTTAATAACTGTGCTGTGTCCCTGCTTATGTGTCACAGAACGTGAGGGTAGCAGAGTTATTATAACTCTGGCAGAGCAGGTATTTTTTTCCCAATTAAGGAAAGCAAATGGCGAAGCCAGCAGTAAAGCGTAGCTGGGTGCGTATGATTTAGCACTGTTCTTCACGCAGCTCACACGTCTCCACCGCCCGTAAGGACGGACAGAGGCTGGACAAATAGATTTGTTTTCAGTTTTTTCCCACCAACAGGCAGCACTGCGTATATTCAATGAACATGAGAAGTTTAATAACTGTGCTGTGTCCCTGCTTATGTGTCACAGAACGTGAGGGTAGCAGAGTTATTATAACTCTGGCAGAGCAGGTATTTTTTTTCCCAATTAAGGACAGCAAATGGCGAAGCCAGCAGTAAAGCGTAGCTGGGTGCGTATGATTTAGCACTGTTCTTCACGCAGCTCACACGTCTCCACCGCCCGTAAGGACGGACAGAGGCTGGACAAATAGATTTGTTTTCAGTTTTTTCCCACCAACAGGCAGCACTGCGTATATTCAATGAACATGAGAAGTTTAATAACTGTGCTGTGTCCCTGCTTATGTGTCACAGAACGTGAGGGTAGCAGAGTTATTATAACTCTGGCAGAGCAGGTATTTTTTTTCCCAATTAAGGAAAGCAAATGGCGAAGCCAGCAGTAAAGCGTAGCTGGGTGCGTATGATTTAGCAATGTTTTTCACGCAGCTCACACGTCTCCACAGGCGTAAGGACGGACAGAGGCTGGACAAATAGATTTGTTTTCAGTTTTTTCCCACCAACAGGCAGCACTGCGTATATTCAATGAACATGAGAAGTTTAATAACTGTGCTGTGTCCCTGCTTATGTGTCACAGAACGTGAGGGTAGCAGAGTTATTATAACTCTGGCAGAGCAGGTATTTTTTTTCCCAATTAAGGAAAGCAAATGGCGAAGCCAGCAGTAAAGCGTAGCTGGGTGCGTATGATTTAGCACTGTTCTTCACGCAGCTCACACGTCTCCACCGCCCGTAAGGACGGACAGAGGCTGGACAAATAGATTTGTTTTCAGTTTTTTCCCACCAACAGGCAGCACTGCGTATATTCAATGAACATGAGAAGTTTAATAACTGTGCTGTGTCCCTGCTTATGTGTCACAGAACGTGAGGGTAGCAGAGTTATTATAACTCTGGCAGAGCAGGTATTTTTTTCCCAATTAAGGAAAGCAAATGGCGAAGCCAGCAGTAAAGCGTAGCTGGGTGCATCTGATTTAGCAATGTTTTTCACGCAGCTCACACGTGTCCACAGGCGTTAGGACGGACAGAGGCTGGACAAATAGATTTGTTTTCACTTGTTTTTCCACCAAAAGGCAGCACTGCGTATATTCTATGAATAATAACTGTGTTGTGGCCCTGCCTATACAATTCTTTCCCTGCAGTATCAATGGAGGGTGGAATGCTCTGCAGAGGCGATTTTGAGAAGCCCAAAAAAAATGCAGCACAGCTAACAGCAGCCTGGACAGTACTGCACACGGATAAATATGGCCCTAGAAAGGACCGTTGAGGTTCTTGAAGGCTACACTCACTCCTAACACTCTCCCTGCCTATGCAGCACTTCTGTCCCTAATGCCAGGTGCAACGGTCTGCAGAGGCGATTTTGAGAAGAAAAAAAAATCCCACTGCTAACAGCAGCCAACACACAGCTATCAGTGGCCCTAATAAGGACCTTTGGGGGGTCTTGAAGCCTACACTAACTACCAATTCTTTCCCTACAGCAGCTCCGGTATAAACAGCACTGTCCCTCATCTAACTCACACCGCATCTGAGGCGAGCCGCGGGAGGGGCCGACTTTTATATTAGGCGAACACCTGATCTCGCCAGCCACTCACAGCAGGGGGGTGGTATAGGGCTTAAACGTTGCAGGGGGAAGTTGTAATGCCTTCCCTGTCTTTCAATTGGCCAGAAAAGCGCGCTAACGTCTAAGGGAAGGAAGTGAAAGTAACCAGAACACCGCATGGTGTTCGTTACGAATAACGAACATCCCGAACACCCTAATATTCGCACGAATATCAAGCTCGGACGAACGCGTTCGCTCATCTCTAGTACTAACGTAAACTACAGGACATCCCGCAAAAAATGAGCCCTCGCACGACTACATCAACAGAAAAATAAAAAAGTTATTGCGCACAGAGGATGAAGCAAAAACAATTTAAAAAAATTAAATGTATATTGTAAGAAGCATGGCAGCATCAATGATGTAAACAGCTTTATAAGAAAAAAAAGGTTCTTCTTGCTTCTTTTTTTAAGCCCTGCAGTGTTCTCTGTGGGTCACTATGGGCAGTGGAGCTCATCCTGGAAAATTTCCGGGCATACCACTGAAGGAGTTAATGGGGCATATGGGCGGTTATTAAAGGAGATGTCCCGCGCCGAAACGGGTTTTTTTTTTTTTAACCCCCCCCCCCCGTTCGGCGCGAGACAACCCCGATGCAGGGGTTAAAAAAACCACCCGCACAGCGCTTACCTGAATCCCGGCGGTCCGGCGTCTTCATACTCACCTGCTGAAGATGGCCGCCGGGATCCTCCGTCTTCGTGGACCGCAGCTCTTCTGTGCGGTCCACTGCCGATTCCAGCCTCCTGATTGGCTGGAATCGGCACGTGACGGGGCGGAGCTACACGGAGCCGCTCTCTGGCACGAGCGGCTCCATAGAAGACTGCTGAAGACCCGGACTGCGCAAGCGCGGCTAATTTGGCCATCGGAGGCCAAAAATTAGTCGGCTCCATGGGAACGAGGACGCCAGCAACGGAGCAGGTAAGTAAAAAACTTTTTATAACTTCTGTATGGCTCATAATTAATGCACAATGTACATTACAAAGTGCATTATTATGGCCATACAGAAGTGTATAGACCCACTTGCTGCCTCGGGACAACCCCTTTAAGCCTAGATCTTTAAACATTAGACTCACAGACTACTACTGAGCAGTGGGTGTGCGGACGTTTCAATACTGTGACTTTGTGGAGGAGTATTTATAAAGTAAGTATCAAAAATATTTTGAAAATTGAAAGTGTTCTGGCAAGTACTTCTCAAGCACTACAAAACAAATGCAAAGTTTGCCCATTTTGTCTATACCAGAAGCACAGGATGACCAAGTTCTCATGCCACTCCGCCACAAATGACCTTGCGGCAGAACAAACACAGTTTTCAATGACTGCAAGGAATAAGTTTATTTAGTTTGATAGTTTTAAGCGCTGCGGAATAAGTTGGCGCTATACAAATAAAGATTATTATTATTATTTTAGGTAAAATTAATAAATGTCCTTTCATATGTTACTTTTTCACTAATAAATATGATAAATACAATATTGAAGTTTAATTTTGTTAGTCTGTGAGACTAATATGCAGTGACAGTGTAACTTGAAAATATGTTTAGAGATCTAGGGTTAAGGGATTAGGCCTAGTGCCCACGGCCGTGACAGGCTCTGCAAGCGGAACTCCGCAGCGGAGTCCGTCACGGCACCTCCCACGGATCCGCTGCTCGATGTCGGCACGCATGCGCAGTACAGCACATGACGCGCTGGCAGTGTCATGTGATGAGCCAGCAGCATCATATGACATGCCCACAGCATCACATGACGCGCCGGCCGTGTCATATGACGAGGGTGTCGGTGGGCGGGGAAGCGTTTTCATGCTATCTACCGCTGTGTTACAGCGAAAGACAGCGTGCCGGGCGGCTTCCATTGACTGCAAATAGAACATGCCGTGGGTGATTACGGGTAATTTCATGCTGTGGAATTCCGCACCGTGAGCATTGCGCTATTAGGTTCAATAGAACCTAATAGCTGAGGGGCAACGCCGTGGCGGAAATCCGCCCGTGGGAATTAGGCCTTAAACAATGAATATTTATATATAGTGATGTCATGAAATATGGATAAGAAGTACAGTGATGTCACAGAGGGATTGTAAACAGAGTGAGGCCACAGCTCAAGTACTGTATAATAAACACAGTGATGTCACAGTACAGAGATAATAAATACAGAGAAGTGACAAGAGAAAGATACAGATACAATGATTCACAGTACAAGAATAAACATCATTGTGTTACAATACAGAAGTTATAAACATGGTGATGTCACGGTACATGAAGAATAAATACTGCAGCATCACAATACAAGGGCAATAATGATACAATGAAAGAACACTGTAGAGACAAACCATGAAATTTGCAACTAAAATCATCAACTTGGTGTCAAAATAAAAGCCGTGGCCTAAAAATCCAGCTTTCTACTGCCTGTGCGGTGTTTGCTGACTCTACTGTGTCTCGGCCTGGTAGATACAGACCATAGCACATAGCAGAGAATTGCTGTTTTTGGCAAGCGCTCAGTTTGGATGCCTGCTTCCTGTCCTGCTAGCTGAAGACATCCCTAACAATCAGCTCTGTTCACATAGAGCCAGTATGCAGTGTTATTTCAGCTGGACGTGCTGTTCTATGAAATAATTGTCGCTTCCCGGGTTTCAATATGCCTTAGTAATACACTGCATGCTGGAAGGCAGAATTTACAGTGACAATACATGGAAAAAACACAAGAGCAAGCACAGAACTAGAGGGGATTGTGAGATCCCTTCCTTCAGGGCATGAATATCAACTTATTAAAGAGACTCATTTTGAAGGGCGATTATTTTAAATCTACTCGAGATCTTTTGTTTTACTTATAGAATATTACTTATAAAAAAAAGTTAACCCCTTAGTGACCAGCCTATTAATGTCTTAAGGACCAAGCGATTTTCATGATTGCATTGCAAGAGCCTTAACTTGCTAACATAGTCGTATGACTGCTTGTTTTTTGGGGGAAAGTTGTATTTTTTAGTGGTCCAACTCTGGGGGGTACATGTACTGTATTGTAATAATAATGTGTTTTAGCTGTTAATACATTTTGAGGGGGGGAATGGAAAAAATGTCCAGAAATTTTGCATTGTTTTGGAGTTTTGTTTTCACAGCGTCCAACTTTTGGCCAATATAACATGATAACTTTTTTATCTGGATCAGCAGGATTACTGTTATTTCTAGTTTCTATAAATTCTTTAATTTATTTTTTTACTACCTTTGTATGATAAAAATAAGTTTTTAAAAAAAACTAAAATTATTGAATTTGCATCGCCGCATTCAAAGATCCATAGCTTTAATTTTCCAGCAATGGAGCTATATGAGGTCTTGTCTTTTGCAGGAAAAGTTGCCATTTTTATTGATACCCTGTTGGAGGTACATGTGACTTCTGGATTGCTTTTTATTACGTGTTTTGGGAGACAAATAGAAGAAAAATAGCAATTCTGGCATTACTTTTTAAAATTATTTTTACGGCTTTCACCTTGTGCACTTAATAATGAAATGTTTTCACTGTCTGGGTCGTTATGAACGTGGTAATACCCATTATGTGTTGCTTTTTTAAAAAGTGAGGGAATTTTATCTATTTAAAATGGGTTTTTGTGGGGGAAAGTATTTTTTTATGCTGGAATTTTTTTTCATTAAATTGCATTTAACTTTTTACACAATTTTTTAGTACCTCAAGGAACTTAAAGGGGTTGTCTCGCGAAAGCAAGTGGGGTTAAGCACTTCTGTATGGCCATATTAATGCACTTAGTAATATACATTGTGTATTAAATATGAGCCATACAGAAGTTATTCACTTACCTGCTCCGTTGCTGGCGTCCCCGTTGCCATGGCTCCGTCTAACTGCGGTGTCTTCTTGCTTTTTTAGACGCGCTTGCGCAGATCTATCTTCTCCATTCGGCTCGGCATCACCGGCATTTTGGCTCCGCCCCCTTGTACGCGTCATCGCGAAGCTCCGCCCCGTCACATGTGCCGATTCCAGCCAATCAGAGATAACCAATGAGAATATTGCTCTGGTTAAAACACATATTTTGTCTTTATATTTTTTACTTTGACCTTTCTAATGAGAGTTTTTGACTTTTAACAAGTTAGATTTCATTTTTTTTACTAATACTATAAATGCTTGATAGGCCAGGATGAACCACCTGACCGATCTAGAGAACAGGGTTCCATTGACCCCCATTCGCCAATTCAGACTAGTTGATCTCTCTATAGAAGTTAATGCAGAGCAAGCCTCTTGAGTGAGGCGCTGTGACCAATCAGAGGCAGCACTCAGCTGTCATTCAATGAATGGCTGAGCGCTGCCTCTGATAGGTCACAGTGCTCAGCTAATCAGAGGCAGTGCTTTCTGGAGGCAGGGATTTTTCAATCCTCGGCCACCAGAATACAGAAGAAGACTGCCGGGGATGGGGAGATGAGCCAGACAGCGCTTCTAGGTGAGTTGACTTTTTTTTCCCTACAGCTAGGGATGATTTTTGGGGTAGGGCTTATATTTCAAGCCCCTCCTCCAAAAATCATCGCTGTGGGGGTTGCCTTTATCCCATTACTTTCAATGGGGCAGCAGCAGCGCCAGCTCCATTGAAAGCAATGGGAGAGCATCGGGGTCCTCTGCCACAACTGTGACATGGAATTCTTTCGTCCGCACTGCAGTCCCCTCATGACTGAACACTGTGACAGTGCTGTCAAAGTGTTCAGGGATGTGGGGACTCCCTGCGAGGATTAACTGTAAACTGCAGGGAAGCTATTTGCAATGCAGGAGTTTCCATTAACTCCTGCTCCCATAGGAGTCAATGGAAACTCCTGCAAAACGTGCACCTATGTCTTTTTTAGGTGTCTTTATAATATCTTTTTTAGGTGCACGCTGTTTTGTGCTTCAAATTCTGCACATATGAACACCTCTATAGGAACCCATTGGTTCATTTAGAAGCATGCAATATGCGTGCGCAAAACACACGCTCGTGTGAAGGAGGCCTTAGGCCTCATGTCCACGGGCAAAAGAAGAATTAAAATCCGCAGCGGATTTTAACTCTTCTCCCGCCCGCGGATCCGCACCCCATAGGGATGCATTGACCACCCGCGGGTAGATAAATACCCGCGGATGGTCAATAAAAGTGATTTTTTTTAAAATGGAGCATGAAAAAATCTGGACCATGCTCCATTTTCGTGCGGGTCTCAAAATCGGAATTCACTCACCTGCTCCGGATCTTCCCTTCGCCGTGGCTTCATCTTCTCTCCGTCGCGGCCGGATCTTTTTCCTTCGGGGCGGCGCATGCGTGGGGCACGCAACAACATGCCCTGCGCATCCGCCGGGCCGAAGAAAGAAGATCCGGCCACGACGCAGAGAAGATAAAGCCGTGGCGAAGGGAAGATCCGGAGCGGGCGAGAGGTGAGTTAACTCTTATTTTTATGCCTCATGTCCGCAGGGCAGGAGGGACCCGCTACGGATTCTCCATGGAGAATCCGTAGCGGGCCTGATTTTCCCTGTGGACATGAGGCCTAAGGGTGTGCATATTACTTATGCAACCATATTAGTATTTTTTGTCCACCTAAAGGGCTCAGTCAGACGAGTGGAGATCCGCGTGTTTTTCAAAAAATGCACCGTGTGCGGGCAAAAATCCGTACCTACCAAAGATAGAACATATGGGTGGCGATGGACGTGGTCATGCAGGTTTTTTTTCCGCGCACGGTGCGTTTTTTTTCAGTCTGCTGTCCATGTGCAGTCACTTGCAAATTCTGATCGCTCACGGACATCTAAATCACTCCTGTCAATAAGTTGGTTTTCTGTCGTCAGCTGTTTTTGTGACGTATCCACCTTACGCAAAAGAAGTCAATTCATTACTAGCAGCAACCATCATCTTCCTAAAAAAATGCATAGGCCGGCTTCACACGAGCGTGACGGGCTCTGCTGCGGAATATTCCGCAGTAAAGCCCGTCACGGCGCCCCCCACAGACCCCATACTTACCAGCGGAAGATAGCGTGAAGACGCTTCGCCACCCACCGCCGTCGCGTCATGTGACACGCCCACCGCGTCACACGACGCGGCCGGCCGTGTCACGTGACGCGCCGCCCGCGTCATATGACGCGGCGGCGGTAGGCAGGGAAGCGTTTTCACGCTATCTTCCGCTGTGTTACAGCGGGAGATAGCGTGAACGGACGGCTTCCATTGACTGCAATGGAAGCCGTCAGCGCGTACACCCGCGGCAAATAGAGCATGCTGCGGGTGAGGACGGGAGATTTCACGGTGCGGAATTCCGCGGTGGAATTCCACATCGTGAGCATTGTGCTATTAGGTTCAATAGAACCTAATAGCAGGGGGCAACGCAGCGGATTTTTGCCGCGAATTTACGCGGCGTAAATCCGTTCGTGGGAAGGAGGCTAAGAGTTTGTCATTCCTGTTACTAATATCACTGAGAAGTACAGAGCTGTAATGCTGCGGCTGCTCACTCCTGAAAGTTCTTTATAAAAGTAGAGGAAATGAGTAATACTGGGATATTTTATTATACCATCAGCTTCTCTCAAGAAGATCTTTCTGAAGATAGCCTCTGGAGATGAGATCCTCTGGAGTTTTGAATAAACTCCCTCCGGGTCTTCTGACGCATAAGCTGTGAAGAATCTGTATCTGACCTATATGTCAGATGGGAAATTTAGTGAAACAAACTGTTGCATCAATACTATTTATAGGGAAGTCTACCAGGAAATGCAAAACGGCATATCACATCAGCAGAGTAGCTACATCACCAGGAAACCTAATCATTTGACCTCAGTGATATCTGTCATTGCAAACACCCTGTTGGTTATTTTTACCGTTATGCATCTAACGATGACACAATGCTGCAGTAATAGGGCGCATTTATTTATAAACATGTCGTATTTAATGTATACAGAATTAACCGGTCATATGAATTAATACACTGTTTGTATATTGGCATACCAGAATTTAGCATACTTTTTATGAATAGCTCTATCTTCGAGATTTACTAAACTGGGAACTGCTTTTTTTACCAGCTAATTTATACGGTACATGTAATTTCAAAACCGTTAACTTCTGTGGCGGCATTGATAGGCAAGCAGGATTGCTCACTTCCTGTGGCTTTTATTTTTGCAATTGCATAGGCTTGTAGCAATTTGTATGTGGTTAATGGGACATTTCTATACAATCAGATGAAATTCTGTTTAATCAGAATTAAAGGGGTTTACCAGGGAAATGCTATTGATGACCTATCATGAGGATAGGTCATCAATAGTTGATCGTCTGGGGTCCTTCACTCAGGACCCCGACCGATCAGCTGAGCAGGCGCATGCTGTCAGTGCCGCAAAGACACAGGTTGGAGCAGAAGCCTCTGCGCTGACCTCCGTATAGTGGCCAGTGCTTGGAACTGCAGGCAGGCTCCCAGTGATTTCAATGAGAGCTGTGCCTGCAATTACAAGCGTCGGCCACTACAAGGAGGTCGGCGCGGAGGCATCCGCTCCAACCTTTGTGTATTTGCGGCGCTGACAGAATGCGCCCCCTCAGCTGATCGGTCGGGGTCCCGAGCAACGGACCCGAGCCGAACAACTATTGATGATCTATCCTGATAATAGGTCATCAATAGTATTTCCCTGGAAAACCCGTTTTAAGGATTATTCTATATTCACAAGGATTAAAAATGGTGCGTAGCTAGGATTAAGGCCTCATGTCCATGGCACACGCGGATATTTCATGCGGATTTCAGCAGCGTATGCACTCAGGTCATCTTAACCCCTTCCCGCTCCAGGACGTACATTTACGTCCTGGAGCGTCGGGGTATGTATGAAGAGAGATCGCAGCGCGACCTCTCTTCATACAGCACGGGAGTCAGCTGTTTATTACAGCTGACACCCGTGGCCGATCACTGCTATTAACCCTTTAAATGCTGATGTCAATTCTGACAGCGGCATTTAAATCCCCCGTGAGATCGCAGGGAGCTGTACGGGTGTAATGGCAGCCGGGGTCCTTCTGAAAGGCCCCAGGGCTGCCTTAGCAGACTGCCTATCAAGCCGTGCTCGCCAAATCGCCTGTCTCCGCCTGTCAAATCGCAGTATGACGTAATGCTATAGCATTACGTCATACTACAGGAGCGATCGGCATTACGTCATATTGTAGAAGTGATCAAAGCATCGCTAGTTGTGGTCCCCCAGTAATAAAAGTTTCAATCACCTCCCCCTATTGCCATATCTGTAATAAAAAGAGAAAAATACATGTTTGGTATCGCCACGCCCGAAAAAGTGCAATCTATCAAAGTAATGCATTATTTACCCCGCACAGTGAACGTCGTACGAAAAAATAAATAAAGAACACCAGAAATGCACTTTTTAGTCACACTGCCTCCAAAAAAAAATGCAATAAAATGTGATCAAAAAGTCGTATGTATTCCGAATTGTTACTAACGTAAACTACAGAACAGCCCGCAAAAAATGAGCCCTCACACAACTCGACGGAAAATGTAAAAAGTTAGGTGGCGGCAGAAAATAAATTAAAAAAATTAAAAGCCTTTGAAAAAAAATAAAAGTAGTACAGCAAAAAAAAAAAAACTATACAAGTTTGGTATTGTAGTAATTGCACTGAATAGAATAAAGTTATCATGTCATGTTTGTTGCAGTTTGTGCGCCGTAGAAACAAGACGCACTGAAAGATGGTGGAATGTCGTTTTTTTTTTTCTTTTACTCCACTTAGAATTTTTTTTTAAGTTTTTCAGTATATTAAATAGCACCATAAAAAAATACAACTCGTCCTGCAAAAAAAAACGCCCTTATACAGCGACGTCGATGGATAAATAAAGGAATTACTATTTTTAAAAGGGAGGGAAGAAAAAACTAAAAAAGAAAACAAAAAAGGGACCGCGTTATTGAAGGGTTAAAATTGTTTCTTTTTTCCTTGCGGGAGATTGCAGATTTTTCCGCACAGATGCATTGTGCATCATCCGCGTAGAAAAAATCCGCAATCCTACCTCCCAGTCTTTTCCTAACCTCCCTAATTGCTTCTAATTAGAAATGAGCGAGCACGCTCGGTTAAGGCAGTTACTCGAGCGAGCATCGCTCTTCTCGAGTAACTGCATACTGGTTTGAGCAGATTTTAAATCCCCACCTGCTGATAGATCAGCACCAGAGAGCAGGGGACAGCAAAAGAAGACGCGGCTGGGCCCTGTCAGCTGAAGCAAGGTAAGTATGTATTTTTTTGTTTTTTTACAGCACTTTTACTGGATTTTCAGGGAAGGGCTTATATTTAAAGCCCTTTCCTGAAATCAATTGACGGTGTGCCTGCAGCAGAATCCTCTACCACAGCTGTCATGTGAAATGTAGAGAATTGAAGAATTCCTCTGCTGCATCTGTCACAGATGGGGCAGATGTAGCAGCAGGGAATTCTTTTTACTAGCGGAGATGATGTGTTCTTCATTCCTGCAGAGGACACAGAAGCGGCGGACAGGTAAGTTTATTTATTTATTTATTTTTTGTACACTAAAATTTTTGTTGTTCAGTGAAGGGTTTATACGTAAAACCCTTTCCTGAAAAACAATGCAGGAGTGCCAGCAGACCATTATTTTCAATGGAGCCGCCAGCAGCAGCCACGACTCCATTGAAAACAATTCACGGACCTGCATTCACGCATTTTTGCACGTACATAGGTGCGCGCTTATGTACGCACCTATGTAGGCACAAAAACATGCTTGTGTGAAGCCACCCTTATTGTTATACAGCCGAGCGCACCGAGAGGGGTAAACAGAAGACAAGCGGGGCTGCTTGTCTTCTGCATCCAGCTGTCCCCCACTCGGAGCACCCGGCTGCTATACAGCCGAACGCTCTGAGCGGGGGATGAAAAACACAGCTGGACAGCTGTGTTCTTCAAACCCCGCCTGTCTTCAGGGAGCAGAATACAGCTGAAACAATAGTATCAGCTTTATCCCGCTATGAATTCCTGATAACTGATTGCTGATCCTTTAGCATGCTAAAAGATCAGCGATCAGCGACGGCATAACGAAAACTGCACGATGTCAGTGCAGTTAGACACAACGATTATCGCTCAAAAGACGGCTTTGAGCGATTTATTTATTTTTTTGAGCGAAGATTGTTGTGTCTAAAAGGGCCTTAAATTTGTTGTTTTGTCCAAAAGGCTAAGTTATCATTTAAAGAAGTTTCCGGGTGAAGTAACAAAGCAGAATGGTTTCATTTAGCGAACAATCAGGTCACTGCTTTCCATTTGCAATGCCATACAAATTCTGAATGGTTGTTATGGGTAAGAGCACTATTTGCACTATTGTAAATCCAGTGTTGGGGAATGGTAAGCAGTACATTGATAATCCCGTTCACTCAAATACATAGTAACAATTTATCTTTGTTGAGTTAGAACAATACAGTGAGTTCGGTTACCATGAGATCTCTATCAGGGACCACTATGGTGGAGTAATCTCACAGTAATCAAAACCCAGCCTTCTCTTCTTGCAGTGAACTCTGTATGTGACCTTGGAAAGGGAAAATGTGCGTGCAGTTATATTTCTTACCAGCTAACAAAACTGATCAGTGACAGTGACATGAACTCCTGAGGAGAATGGAATGTTCTCAGATCTATGCAATGTGGTTGTACATGTGCAACGTACCACAACGAATACTAAGAATAATCATGGCACATAGAGAACTGAAAACTTGCCTTTAGGTAATACTGTGACTTTTACAGTTCAGGCATAGTGCAAACGCACATACATTGATTCACACTGGAGTCTGAAGACTTAGCTTTGCAGATACAGAGGGACAGATTGACTACTAAGAATTCAACAGTTTTCCGGTGTACATTGTACCAAAATCAGTCCAACACTTTGTACCACATTTAGAATGTGTTTTGGGCACTTTTGGACACTTTCTTTAACATCATGCCTGACAAAGAGGCAAGGCTTCATGAAAAGGGGATGTGGACTAAATGCATCAAATTGAGCCAAAAAATTGCACCCCAGTTTTGGCACAATTTTTGGCGTAAACTACGCCAACTACTTTGTGGTATAAAGTTAGACTAGAAAGTTTAACTGATTTATCATTCACCAGAGCCACTGTGCCAATGTGTGTACATTTAAGGACAGCCTGATCTAAGTTTGCACTGTTTAACTATTAGACAGTATTAGTAAATCTGACCCAGAAACTGTAGGTTGAATTTTTTGCTGTAAAACTAACAGTGCATCTCCTACGATTACCATACCATTCAGTTTAGTGACTCATGAGCAGAGAGTGTTTATGTCCTTTAACCCTGGAATACTACCCTGGGTGAAAATTTTAACAAATTTTCAAACTAGTGCCACCAGGGTAATTAATTTAATCTTTTTTATTACAACAAAACTGCATTGAGCTCTTATATGTATGATGATGTACTTGGCAATGGTTGTACAAATACTTTTGAAAATATTATTATTAGTTTTAACATCTGTCCGGAAAGGTGTAGTAATGCAGAGTTAAAGGCTCATGCATGTGGGCGTGTTATGGCTTACTTTTGAACAGAGACAGAATAGGGCTTCTATAGAAGTGCGTGAGACCTTTACTGTACTTCCATATGCCTCCAATATAATACTGAGGCATACATGGATTTTTGTATGTCAGATTCGCATGAAAAAAATTGCATGGTGAGAAGACTCTTTGTGTATTGAGTTACTCTTAACTAGAAGCATAAGAAGAAAATATCTCAGTACAGATAGAGTCCAATGAAGCTTGTATGGCAGTGTATAAAAGCTCTATGGCTCCGTAGTAAAGGAACAGTATGGCTCTGTGCTTTGTCGCATATCCTTTATTCCAGTCCATATGAGCCCTTGAGCTGCTCATAAATCTTTGTTCGTCTGATAGCCGTTTCCCCCAGCTCTCCCATACATGATTAACGTTTGGCTCAACCAAACGTTCTTGTGTTTGAGGAGTTAAGCCACAGCCAGAGAGCTCTTGCAGCAGCTTATCTCTCAGAGAACAATAGGATTGGGCACTGATAACATCATCTGTTGAGGGAAAGTTGAGCTGCCCTGTTATCGGCGTTCTTGGACATCTAAACTCTAAAGGCCCAATTACACAGAGCGATGATCACTCAAAAATCGCTAAAAAGCGACCGTTTGATCGATAATCGTTGTGTCTAAACGAGCGGCCATCCTGCACTTTTCGTGGACTCCTAGCTAATCATTAAATTTTGTTCCACCTAAAAATCATCCTTCAGCCTTATCAGCAGTTCTCCAGGGGGGGGGGGCTGCTGATAGCATTGTTTCCCCCGCTAGAGAACAAAAGAACTGAAAGCAGATAAGAGCCCTCAGGCTATTTACTGCTTTCAGCTAAGGCTTCATTTGCACACTTAATTGCTCTTAAGTAGCTGAGTAACTACTTAAATGTTTATGCAAAATGATCGCTCAAAGCTGTCACTCAAACTGTCGTTTGAGCGATCTTTGATCGATCATCGCTCCATGTAAATGGGCCTTTAAGTTGGGAGCCTTTAGATTGCTAGACGGGTTATCTAAGAGGAATGAGAAACAAAGTTTTTGCAACTCTGCAGTAAAGAGAACAAGGAGTTACTGTAACGCTTTACTTTTGCTCAAGCCTGTGCCCCCAGATCTTATTTGGAAACTTAACTTAAATAAAAGCCATAGGCATATCTGTGGGTGCATAAGGTCAGAGTTTTATTGACCAATTTCAATAATCTCAACAAATCTAGTTATCCTGACCACATATATGTCAATTTCTATTGTACCACAATGCCATCCTAGTGGGCAGAGTGCATATGTACTCAGTGGAAGACAATAATCATTCTCAGCATAAGTAACCAATTCTGTCAGATGTGATAACTGAAAGAAAACACTGAAAAACATCCTTACTACTGCGGTTCTGCAAGAATCCTATCTTCATCTACCATGAGAGAGATAGCAAGGTAAAGAATACATAGAAAAAACCAAAAGCATTGAAAACAGACAGTAAGATAAGTCTACAAGGCCGAATCTTTCTCTACTCTTCAAGGACAGAGAATGACTAAGGACACAGCTAACGGGATGATAACACTGGTTAACATGAATTTTTTTTCAAAGAAATGGTGATTATAGTAGTATTTCACATTCTGAAACCCAGCCTGATGGAAAACTCTAACAACAGATTTGAATTCAGGAGGTGAAAAACTACTAGAATCACCATTAAATATTCTTGTAAAAGAAAAAAAGTTTTGTTTTGTAGGCCAGTGCAATTGTTCAGTTTAATGCGGAATTGCGGGAATTTGAATGATAATTCAGTGTAGATGATGCCAGCGACTGAACGATGAGCAACAATTCGTTTGCTTACGATTTGCTGTTCAGTTTTAGCAGACATAAAAACTGAAGGACGATCAGCCCGAGTAAACAGGCAATGGTTCATCTATAAGCAACTGCCTGTTTACTGCGAGTGGAGGAGGGAAGTGGACCTATCTCCGGCCCGCTCTGCCTCAATCATCACTCTCCTGTGAAAGCACATGATTGATTAAAGCTGGGACAACGGTCAGGCGCTTCTGCCATCATCTCTGGCTTTGACTTGAGTGTTTAATTCATTAATAATAATAAATGTATATTTAGTTTTCTTAGGCCTTATGTCCATGGGTGGGCGGATTTCGGGGGTGGGGGCCCGCCACGGAAGCCCATCCTGCCCGTGGCAAGAAGAGATTACTTACCAGTCAGGGATCCTCTGCATGGCTGTGTGGATCTTCTGTCTTCTCCTCTGTGGATGTGGGCAAGCGAGCCGGCCGCACATGCGCAGTAGCAATTTTTTTTTTAAATCTCGTGCTTTCTCGCAGGATCTGCGGCACATCCGCAGTGTCAACTGTGGGTATGCCGCGGATCAGACAACTTTCATTGACTTCAATGGAAGTCGTCAGTGCGGAATCCGCAGAAAAATGGAGCATGCTGCGATTTGTTTTCCGGACTAAAAGGTCCACAAAACAAATCCGCATGCCTAAATTATTTTGCGGGTGTCCATGATTCCCTATAGGCAGCTTGATTTGCGGGTGTCCCATGAGAGTTCTGCAAATCAAACCCACACGTGGACATGACGCCTTAAACTCTAGGTTTATAGATAATATACTTCTTTTCCAGAAGTTTTGCCAGCTTACAGCACTGGTGTCTATTGAATTAAGCATACCTTCCAACTTTTTGATTGGTTAAAGAGGGATGCTTATGATTAGAGATGAGCGAACGCGTTCGTCCGAGCTTGATATTCGTGCGAATATTAGGGTGTTCGGGATGTTCGTTATTCGTAACGAACACCATGCGGTGTTCTGGTTACTTTCACTTCCTTCCCTGAGACGTTAGCGCGCTTTTCTGGCCAATTGAAAGACAGGGAAGGCATTACAACTTCCCCCTGCAACGTTTAAGCCCTATACCACCCCCCTGCTGTGAGTGGCTGGCGAGATCAGGTGTTCGCCTAATATAAAAGTCGGCCCCTCCCGCGGCTCGCCTCAGATGCGGTGTGAGTTAGATGAGGGACAGTGCTGTTTATACCGGAGCTGCTGTAGGGAAAGAATTGGTAGTTAGTGTAGGCTTCAAGACCCCCCAAAGGTCCTTATTAGGGCCACTGATAGCTGTGTGTTGGCTGCTGTTAGCAGTGGGATTTTTTTTTTTCTCAAAATCGCCTCTGCAGACCGTTGCACCTGGCATTAGGGACAGAAGTGCTGCATAGGCAGGGAGAGTGTTAGGAGTGAGTGTAGCCTTCAAGAACCTCAACGGTCCTTTCTAGGGCCATATTTATCCGTGTGCAGTACTGTCCAGGCTGCTGTTAGCTGTGCTGCATTTTTTTTGGGCTTCTCAAAATCGCCTCTGCAGAGCATTCCACCCTCCATTGATACTGCAGGGAAAGAATTGTATAGGCAGGGCGACAACACAGTTATTATTCATAGAATATACGCAGTGCTGCCTGTTGGTGGGAAAAAACTGAAAACAAATCTATTTGTCCAGCCTCTGTCCGTCCTTACGGGCGGTGGACACGTGTGAGCTGCGTGAAAAACATTGCTAAATCATACGCAGCCAGCTACGCTTTACTGCTGGGTTCGCCATTTGCTTTCCTTAATTGGGAAAAAAAAATACCTGCTCTCCAAGAGTTATAATAACTCTGCTACCCTCACGTTCTGTGACACATAAGCAGGGACACAGCACAGTTATTAAACTTCTCAGGTTCATTGAATATACGCAGTGCTGCCTGTTGGTGGGAAAAAACTGAAAACAAATCTATTTGTCCAGCCTCTGTCCGTCCTTACGCCTGTGGACACGTGTGAGCTGCGTGAAAAACATTGCTAAATCATACGCACCCAGCTACGCTTTACTGCTGGCTTCGCCATTTGCTTTCCTTAATTGGGAAAAAAATACCTGCTCTGCCAGAGTTATAATAACTCTGCTACCCTCACGTTCTGTGACACATAAGCAGGGACACAGCACAGTTATTAAACTTCTCATGTTCATTGAATATACGCAGTGCTGCCTGTTGGTGGGAAAAAACTGAAAACAAATCTATTTGTCCAGCCTCTGTCCGTCCTTACGCCTGTGGAGACGTGTGAGCTGCGTGAAAAACATTGCTAAATCATACGCACCCAGCTACGCTTTACTGCTGGCTTCGCCATTTGCTTTCCTTAATTGGGAAAAAAATACCTGCTCTGCCAGAGTTATAATAACTCTGCTACCCTCACGTTCTGTGACACATAAGCAGGGACACAGCACAGTTATTAAACTTCTCATGTTCATAGAATATACGCAGTGCTGCCTGTTGGTGGGAAAAAACTGAAAACAAATCTATTTGTCCAGCCTCTGTCCGTCCTTACGCCTGTGGAGACGTGTGAGCTGCGTGAAAAACATTGCTAAATCATACGCACCCAGCTACGCTTTACTGCTGGCTTCGCCATTTGCTTTCCTTAATTGGGAAAAAAATACCTGCTCTGCCAGAGTTATAATAACTCTGCTACCCTCACGTTCTGTGACACATAAGCAGGGACACAGCACAGTTATTAAACTTCTCATGTTCATTGAATATACGCAGTGCTGCCTGTTGGTGGGAAAAAACTGAAAACAAATCTATTTGTCCAGCCTCTGTCCGTCCTTACGGGCGGTGGAGACGTGTGAGCTGCGTGAAGAACAGTGCTAAATCATACGCACCCAGCTACGCTTTACTGCTGGCTTCGCCATTTGCTTTCCTTAATTGGGAAAAAAATACCTGCTCTGCCAGAGTTATAATAACTCTGCTACCCTCACGTTCTGTGACACATAAGCAGGGACACAGCACAGTTATTAAACTTCTCATGTTCATTGAATATACGCAGTGCTGCCTGTTGGTGGGAAAAAACTGAAAACAAATCTATTTGTCCAGCCTCTGTCCCTCCTTACGGGCGGTGGAGACGTGTGAGCTGCGTGAAGAACAGTGCTAAATCATACGCACCCAGCTACGCTTTACTGCTGGCTTCGCCATTTGCTTTCCTTAATTGGGAAAAAAATACCTGCTCTGCCAGAGTTATAATAACTCTGCTACCCTCATGTTCTGTGACACATAAGCAGGGACACAGCACAGTTATTAAACTTCTCATGTTCATTGAATATACGCAGTGCTGCCTGTTGGTGGGAAAAAACTGAAAACAAATCTATTTGTCCAGCCTCTGTCCGTCCTTACGCCTGTGGAGACGTGTGAGCTGCGTGAAAAACATTGCTAAATCATACGCACCCAGCTACGCTTTACTGCTGGCTTCGCCATTTGCTTTCCTTAATTGGGAAAAAAATACCTGCTCTGCCAGAGTTATAATAACTCTGCTACCCTCACGTTCTGTGACACATAAGCAGGGACACAGCACAGTTATTAAACTTCTCATGTTCACTGAATATACGCAGTGCTGCCTGTTGGTGGGAAAAAACTGAAAACAAATCTATTTGTCCAGCCTCTGTCCGTCCTTACGGGCGGTGGAGACGTGTGAGCTGCGTGAAGAACAGTGCTAAATCATACGCACCCAGCTACGCTTTACTGCTGGCTTCGCCATTTGCTTTCCTTAATTGGGAAAAAAATACCTGCTCTGCCAGAGTTATAATAACTCTGCTACCCTCACGTTCTGTGACACATAAGCAGGGACACAGCACAGTTATTAAACTTCTCATGTTCATAGAATATACGCAGTGCTGCCTGTTGGTGGGAAAAAACTGAAAACAAATCTATTTGTCCAGCCTCTGTCCGTCCTTACGCCTGTGGAGACGTGTGAGCTGCGTGAAAAACATTGCTAAATCATACGCACCCAGCTACGCTTTACTGCTGGCTTCGCCATTTGCTTTCCTTAATTGGGAAAAAAATACCTGCTCTGCCAGAGTTATAATAACTCTGCTACCCTCACGTTCTGTGACACATAAGCAGGGACACAGCACAGTTATTAAACTTCTCATGTTCATTGAATATACGCAGTGCTGCCTGTTGGTGGGAAAAAACTGAAAACAAATCTATTTGTCCAGCCTCTGTCCGTCCTTACGGGCGGTGGAGACGTGTGAGCTGCGTGAAGAACAGTGCTAAATCATACGCACCCAGCTACGCTTTACTGCTGGCTTCGCCATTTGCTTTCCTTAATTGGGAAAAAAATACCTGCTCTGCCAGAGTTATAATAACTCTGCTACCCTCACGTTCTGTGACACATAAGCAGGGACACAGCACAGTTATTAAACTTCTCATGTTCATTGAATATACGCAGTGCTGCCTGTTGGTGGGAAAAAACTGAAAACAAATCTATTTGTCCAGCCTCTGTCCGTCCTTACGGGCGGTGGAGACGTGTGAGCTGCGTGAAGAACAGTGCTAAATCATACGCACCCAGCTACGCTTTACTGCTGGCTTCGCCATTTGCTTTCCTTAATTGGGAAAAAAATACCTGCTCTGCCAGAGTTATAATAACTCTGCTACCCTCACGTTCTGTGACACATAAGCAGGGACACAGCACAGTTATTAAACTTCTCATGTTCATTGAATATACGCAGTGCTGCCTGTTGGTGGGAAAAAACTGAAAACAAATCTATTTGTCCAGCCTCTGTCCGTCCTTACGGGCGGTGGAGACGTGTGAGCTGCGTGAAGAACAGTGCTAAATCATACGCACCCAGCTACGCTTTACTGCTGGCTTCGCCATTTGCTTTCCTTAATTGGGAAAAAAATACCTGCTCTGCCAGAGTTATAATAACTCTGCTACCCTCACGTTCTGTGACACATAAGCAGGGACACAGCACAGTTATTAAACTTCTCATGTTCATAGAATATACGCAGTGCTGCCTGTTGGTGGGAAAAAACTGAAAACAAATCTATTTGTCCAGCCTCTGTCCGTCCTTACGCCTGTGGAGACGTGTGAGCTGCGTGAAAAACATTGCTAAATCATACGCACCCAGCTACGCTTTACTGCTGGCTTCGCCATTTGCTTTCCTTAATTGGGAAAAAAATACCTGCTCTGCCAGAGTTATAATAACTCTGCTACCCTCACGTTCTGTGACACATAAGCAGGGACACAGCACAGTTATTAAACTTCTCATGTTCATTGAATATACGCAGTGCTGCCTGTTGGTGGGAAAAAACTGAAAACAAATCTATTTGTCCAGCCTCTGTCCGTCCTTACGGGCGGTGGAGACGTGTGAGCTGCGTGAAGAACAGTGCTAAATCATACGCACCCAGCTACGCTTTACTGCTGGCTTCGCCATTTGCTTTCCTTAATTGGGAAAAAAATACCTGCTCTGCCAGAGTTATAATAACTCTGCTACCCTCACGTTCTGTGACACATAAGCAGGGACACAGCACAGTTATTAAACTTCTCATGTTCATTGAATATACGCAGTGCTGCCTGTTGGTGGGAAAAAACTGAAAACAAATCTATTTGTCCAGCCTCTGTCCGTCCTTACGGGCGGTGGAGACGTGTGAGCTGCGTGAAGAACAGTGCTAAATCATACGCACCCAGCTACGCTTTACTGCTGGCTTCGCCATTTGCTTTCCTTAATTGGGAAAAAAATACCTGCTCTGCCAGAGTTATAATAACTCTGCTACCCTCACGTTCTGTGACACATAAGCAGGGACACAGCACAGTTATTAAACTTCTCATGTTCATTGAATATACGCAGTGCTGCCTGTTGGTGGGAAAAAACTGAAAACAAATCTATTTGTCCAGCCTCTGTCCGTCCTTACGCCTGTGGAGACGTGTGAGCTGCGTGAAAAACATTGCTAAATCATACGCACCCAGCTACGCTTTACTGCTGGCTTCGCCATTTGCTTTCCTTAATTGGGAAAAAAATACCTGCTCTGCCAGAGTTATAAATAACTCTGCTACCCTCACGTTCTGTGACACATAAGCAGGGACACAGCACAGTTATTAAACTTCTCATGTTCATTGAATATACGCAGTGCTGCCTGTTGGTGGGAAAAAACTGAAAACAAATCTATTTGTCCAGCCTCTGTCCGTCCTTACGGGCGGTGGAGACGTGTGAGCTGCGTGAAGAACAGTGCTAAATCATACGCACCCAGCTACGCTTTACTGCTGGCTTCGCCATTTGCTTTCCTTAATTGGGAAAAAAATACCTGCTCTCCAAGAGTTATAATAACTCTGCTACCCTCACGTTCTGTGACACATAAGCAGGGACACAGCACAGTTATTAAACTTAGATAATTCATTCACTAGAGGCAGTGGGGCCTTTCGTTTTCCAAAAAGGGCAAAAATTATATTTGGCCTGCAGTCTTGCGCCAATTTATTTCCTGCCTGTGAAATCAAATCACTGGTAATACAGCATGCTGAGGGGTAGGGGTAGGCCTAGAGGACGTGGACGCGGCCGAGGACGCGGAGGGCCAAGTCAGGGTGTGGGCACAGGCCAAGCTCCTGATCCAGGTGTGTCGCAGCCGACTACTGCGCGATTAGGAGAGAGGCACGTTTCTGGCGTCCCCACATTCATCGCCCAATTAATGGGTCCACGCGGGAGACGGTTATTAGAAAATGAGCAGTGTGAGCAGGTCCTGTCCTGGATGGCAGAAAGTGCTTCGAGCAACCTATCGTCTACCCGCAGTTCTGCGCCGTCCACTGCTGCCAATCCGAATCCTCTGTCTGCTGCTCCTCCTTCCTCCCAGCCTCCTCACTCCACTACAATAACACCTGCTCAGGAGCGGGAGCACTCCCAGGAACTGTTCTCGGGCCCCTGCTTAGATTGGGCAGCAGCGGTTCCTCTCCCACCAGAGGAGTTTATCGTCACTGATGCCCAACCATTCGAAAGTTCCCGGGGTCCGGGGGAAGAGGCTGGGGACTTCCGCCAACTGTCTCAACAACTTTCTGTGGGTCAGGAGGACGATGACGATCAGACACAGTTGTCTTGCAGTGAGGTAGTAGTAAGGGCAGTAAGTCCCAGGGAGCAGCGCACAGAGGATTCGGAGGAAGAGCAGCAGGACGATGAGGTGACTGACCCCACCTGGTGTGCAACGCTTACTCAGGAGGACAGGTCTTCAGAGGGGGAGTCAAGGGCATCAGCAGGGCAGGTTGCAAGAGGCAGTGCAGTGGCCAGGGGTAGAGGCAGGGCCAGACCGAATAATCCACCAAGTGTTTCCCAAAGCGCCCCCTCGCGCCATGCCACCCTGCGGAGGCCGAGGTGCTCTAAGGTCTGGCAGTTTTTCACAGAGACGCCTGACGACCGACGAACAGTGGTGTGCAACCTTTGTCGCGCAAAGCTCAGCCGGGGAGCCAACACCAACAGCCTCACCACCACCACGATGCGCAGACATATGATGGCCAAGCACCCCGCAAGGTGGGACAAAGGCCGTTCACCGCCTCCGGTTTGCACCCCTGCCTCTCCCCCTGTGCCCCAACCTGCCACTGAGATGCAACCCCCCTCTCAGGACACAGGCACTACCGCCTCATGGCCTGCACCCACACCCTCATCTCCGCTGTCCTCGGCCCCATCCAGCAGTGTAGTTCAGCGCACCGTTCAGCCGTCGCTTGCGCAAGTGTTCGAGCGCCACGCACCCGCACGCTCAAACGTTAACCGTCCGCATCGCAAAATTCATCAGCCTTGAGATGCTGCCGTATAGGGTTGTGGAAACGGAGTCCTTCAAAAGTATCATGGAGGCGGCGGCCCCGCGCTACTCAGTTCCCAGTCGCCACTACTTTTCCCGATGTGCCGTCCCAGCCCTGCACGACCACGTCTCCCGCAACATTGTGCGCGCCCTCACCAACGCGGTTACTGCCACGGTCCACTTAACTACGGACACGTGGACAAGCACAGGCGGGCAGGGCCACTACATCTCCCTGACGGCACATTGGGTGAATTTAGTGGAGGCTGGGACAGAGTCAGAGCCTGGGACCGCTCACGTCCTACCCACCCCCAGAATTGCGGGCCCCAGCTCGGTGCTGGTATCTGCGGAGGTGTATGCTTCCTCCACTAAAGCACCCTCCTCCTCCTCCTCCTCCTCTGTCTCACAATCAAGATGTGTTAGCAGCAGCATGTCGCCAGCAGTCGGTGTCGCGCGGTGTGGCAGCACAGCGGTGGGCAAGCGTCAGCAGGCCGTGCTGAAACTACTCAGCTTAGGCGATAAGAGGCACACGGCCCACGAACTGCTGCAGGGTCTGACACAGCAGACCGACCGCTGGCTTGCGCCGCTGAGCCTCCAACCGGGCATGGTCGTGTGTGACAACGGGCGTAACCTGGTGGCGGCTCTGCAGCTCGGCAGCCTCACGCACGTGCCATGCCTGGCCCACGTCTTTAATTTGGTGGTTCAGCGCTTTCTGAAAAGCTACCCACGCTTGTCAGACCTGCTCGTAAAGGCGCGCCGGCTCTGCGCACATTTCCGCAAGTCCCACACGGACGCTGCCACCCTGCGCACCCTGCAACATCACTTTAAGCTGCCAGTGCACCGACTGCTGTGCGACGTGCCCACACGGTGGAACTCTACGCTCCACATGTTGGCCAGGCTCTATGAACAGCGTAGAGCTATAGTCGAATACCAACTCCAACATGGGCGGCGCAGTGGGAGTCAGCCTCCTCAATTCCTTTCAGAAGAGTGGGCCTGGTTGGCAGACATCTGCCATGTCCTTGGTAATTTTGAGGAGTCTACCCAGGTGGTGAGCGGCGATGCTACAATCATTAGCGTCACCATTCCTCTGCTATGCATCTTGAGAAATTCCCTGCAAACCATAAAGGCAGCTGCTTTGCGCTCGGAAACGGGGGCGGGGGAAGACAGTATGCCGCTGGATAGTCAGGGCACCCTCCTGTCTATTTCTCAGCGCGTACAGGAGGAGGAGGAGGAGCATGAGGAGGATGAGGAGGAGGGGGAAGAGACAGCTTGGGCCGCTGCTGACGGTACACCGGCTGATTGCCTGTCATCCTTTCAGCGTGTATGGCCTGAGGAGGAGGAGGAGGAGGAGGAGGAGGATCCTGAAAGTGATCTTCCTAGTGAAGACAGCCATGTGTTGCGTACAGGTACCCTGGCACACATGGCTGACTTAATGTTAGGATGCCTTTCTCGTGACCCTCGCGTTGCACGCATTCTGGCCACTACGGATTACTGGGTGTACACACTGCTCGATCCACGGTATAAGGAGAACCTGCCCACTCTGATTCCCGAAGAGGAAAGGGGTTCGAGAGTGTTGCTATACCACAGGACCCTTGCGGACAAGCTGATGGTAAAATTCCCAGCCGACAGCGCTAGTGGCAGAAGGCGCAGTTCCGAGGGCCATGTTGCAGGGGATGTGCGTAGATCGAGCAGCATGTACATCCCAGGCAGTGCAACAGTCTTTAAGGGCCTGGCCAGCTTTATGGCTCCCCACCAAGACTGTGTCACCGCTCCCCAGTCACGGCTGAGTCGGCGGGAGCACTGCAAAAGGATGGTGAGGGAGTACGTAGCGGATCGCACGACCATCCTTGGTGACGCCTCTGCCCCCTACAACTACTGGGTGTCGAAGCTGGACACGTGGCCTGAACTAGCCCTGTATGCCCTTGAGGTGCTTGCTTGTCCTGCGGCTAGCGTCTTGTCGGAAAGGGTGTTTAGTGCGGCTGGGGGAATCATCACAGATAAGCGTAGCCGCTTGTCAACCGACAGTGCCGACAGGCTAACACTCATCAAGATGAACAAAGGCTGGATTTCCCCAGACTTCTGTTCTCCACCAGCGGACAGCAGCGATACCTAAGCAATACGTAGGCTGCACCCGCGGATGGAAGCTACGTTCTCTCTCACCATCCAAAACGGGGACATTTCTGCTTCATCAATCTGTGTCTAATATTCCTCCTCCTCCTCCTCCTGCTCCTCCTCCTGAAACCTCACGTAATCACGCTGAACGGGCAATTTTTCTTAGGGCCACAAGGCTCACTCAAATAATTTTTCAGAACAATTTTTATAAGTTTCAATTAGCTTAAAAGCGTTGGAACTTTAACTTGAACCAATTTTTTGTTACACTGGGCTGCCTCCAGGCCTAGTTACCACTTAAGCCACATTAACCAAAGCGATTCACCTGCCATCTTGGTTGGGCATGGCCAATTTTTACTGAGGTACATTAGTACTGTTGGTACACCAATTTTTTGGGGCCCTCACCTACAGTGTAATCATAGTAATTTCTATGTTCTTCGCCTGCACTCATGGTACAGAAAGGTGTGTGGGGTTGGCCTACACTTTAGCTACATAAATGTCACTTGTGCCTTGGCTATACTAAGGCTACTGAAATGGAACTAAGACTGCGCTCCCGCTATACTGCTGCTTCAGAATTGTTACTGGGGCCTGTCTTGAGTGCTACTATTGCTTACATGGAACGAAGACTGCGCTCCCGCTATACTGCTGCTTCAGAATTGTTACTGGGGCCTGTCTTGAGTGCTACTATTGCTTACATGGAACGAAGACTGCGCTCCCGCTATACTGCTGCTTCAGAATTGTTACTGGGGCCTGTCTTGAGTGCTACTATTGCTTACATGGAACGAAGACTGCGCTCCCGCTATACTGCTGCTTCAGAATTGTTACTGGGGCCTGTCTTGAGTGCTACTATTGCTTACATGGAACGGACACGTGGAGAGGACACGTAGTGCCTCAAAAACATCCCCCTCCTCCTCCAACAGGGAAAACATTGTTGGCAAATGCCTTTGCATTGGTTCGTCTGGTGGCAGTCCAAGAATTTCACCTTTACCGACACTACAAGAGAGCCCCCCCACCATCCCCCCGCCACGGCCCACTTAATCCTGGCCACATTCCGAAAACCAACAAAATACAACCGTGGTACTAGGTCCGCAGTCACCACCACATTACCACCAACGCGGTTACTGTTAAGGTGCATATAACCACGGACACGTGGAGAGGACACGTAGTGCCTCAAAAACATCCCCCTCCTCCTCCAACAGGGAAAACATTGTTGGCAAATGCCTTTGCATTGGTTCGTCTGGTGGCAGTCCAAGAATTTCACCTTTACCGACACTACAAGAGAGCCCCCCCACCATCCCCCCGCCACGGCCCACTTAATCCTGGCCACATTCCGAAAACCAACAAAATACAACCGTGGTACTAGGTCCGCAGTCACCACCACATTACCACCAACGCGGTTACTGTTAAGGTGCATATAACCAGTCTGACTGGGGCATGCAGACACCTTGACAGAATGAATAGTGTGTGGCACATAGGTTCCCAATTGCTATGCCCACGTGTGCAGCTCCTGATGGCGGTGGCACAGGATTGTATTTCTCATTGCTTCTGTACAGCATTGTGGGCTATCGCCCCGCCCCTATTAAAGAGGGTCGCTACCTAGCCGTGCCAACCCTGTGCAGTGTGTGCCTGCGGTCCCTCATCGTGGCAGACGCACTTCTAAATAGACATGAGGGTGGTGTGGCATGAGGGCAGCTGAAGGCTGCGCAGGGACAGTTTGGTGTGCGCTGTGGGGGGGAAGGGGTGCGGTTGGGCAGCATGTAACTCAGGAGAAGTGGCAGTGGAGTGTCATGCAGGCAGTGATTGTGCTTTGTTGGAGGTAGTGTGGTGCTTAGCAAAGGTATGCCATGCTAATGAGCGCTTTTCAGAAGTAAAAGTTGTTGGGAGGGGGGGGGGCCCACTCTTGCCGCTATTGTGGCTTAATAGTGGGACCTGTGAACTTAGGATGCAGCCCAACATGTAGCCCCTCGCCTGCCCTATCCGTCACTGTGTCATTCCCATCACTTTCCTGAATTGCCCAGATTTTCACACATGAAAACCTTAGCGAGCATCGGCGAAATACAAAAATGTTCTGGTCGCCCATTGACTTCAATGGGGTTCGTTGTTCGAAACGAACCCTCGAGCATCACGGGAAGTTCGTTACGAATAACGAACACCCGAACATTTTGGTGTTCGCTCATCTCTACTTATGATTCATTGTGTGACAGATCCATCTATAAGCTTTTAATTTTGGTTATTTGCACCAAAAAAATAGTCAGAAAATCAGAAGGAAATAGGACCCATTCCTTTGAATGGGTGTATGCACACAGGCTTTCTTTTACTCTGCCCAAGTAAAAAAAAAAATCGCGGCCTGTTTGATTGTTGTCCAATTTTTGGATAAGAATAAGACATCAATGTGAGGTGTTCAGCACACCGGACAGCACACAAGAGGATGTCTGACTGATGTCCTATGCGAGCTGCCCCCAAGAATCTCGGGCACAACTTTTAAATCACCTGTGTGCAAGCAGCCTCAAATATACGAGCAGAAAGGTCATCGGAATATAGAATTTTTTAATATTCCATCACAATAATAGGCAAATTAGGGTCTCATATACAGTTATGAACCATATTGGTAGTTTATGGAGCAATATGGTAAGTTTATTAATGCAAATCTACTTCCCAGGTCAAAAAGAGGGACATTTAAAGGGGTTGTCTTGCGAAAGCAAGTGGGGTTATACACTTCTGTATTGCCATATTAATGCACTTTGTAATATACATCGTGCATTAAATATGAGCCATACAGAAGTTATTCACTTACCTGCTCCGTTGCTGGTGTCCCCGTCGCCATGGATCCGTCTAATTCTGATGTCTTCTTGCTTTTTTAGATGCGCTTGCGCTGTGTGGTCTTCTTCCTGGTGAATGGGGCCGCTCGTGCCGGAGAGCTGGTCCTCGTAGCTCCACCCCGTCACGTGTGCCGATTCCAGCCAATCAGGAGGCTGGAATCGGCAATGGACTGCACAGAGCCCACAGTGCACCATGGGAGAAGACCCGCATTGCATCGTGGGTGAAGATCCCGGCGGCCATCTTGGTGAAGGAAGAAGAAGGAAGAAGGAAGACGTCGCAGAGCGGGGATTCGGGTAAGTAATAAATTTTTTTTTTTTTAACACATCCTTTGGGGTTGTCCTGCGCCGAACGGGGGGCCTATGGGAAAAAAAAAAAACCCATTTCGGCGCGAGACAACCCCTTTAAGGAGTAAAGACTGACTTGCTTCAAAAGCAGGGACGGTCTGTCCAAAAGAGAGACACTTGGGAGGAATGGATTAATGAATGTATCCCTGGTGAATAGTTGGCCAATAATCATAAGCTGGTGTTTGGGGAGGTAGCCTCTGCAGTTGGGACAAGCAAGCAAACAGGATTGGGCTGACTGAACTCAGCTTCTTTTTTCTGCACTAGTCTACTGCAGTCACAGGGGGAGTAATGTGCCCTTGTGATTTAAAGTGGTTGCCCCAAGAAAAAACAATCCCAAATCATTTCCCTATTATTGCATATGAACATCATACAGCGGACCTCTGCTTGGAACCGCCCTTCATGAGACGGAATGTTTAGGCAGACTTGGAGCGCCCTTGTATTACAAGAATAGCCATTCATCTGACTGGCCGCCATGTAATACTACGGCCACTGCAGCGGTAATATCTGACTGGTAGAGACTGTCTGGCAAAAATCAGCTGCAAGCAGTGGGTACCAAGAGTGCGACCAAGGTCTAACAGCTGCGTGCCCCAGGGACTACATTCTGAAAGGTGTGATATCTGATGGCACAATCCCATGGCACACCATAACATACATGTACCTCGTGGGAAGAGTGAGGTTAATGCGAAATGCTGCATATTTACAATGTGTAGATGGTGTGGGCACAGAAGCTGAGCTGACACTATCTACAGTGGATGCCAGCTGTGACTGACACCCGGGATCCTGATGTAATGGTGGGGATTGGGGAGTGCACTGATCCCCACTGTTACCCCCTTACATGCCACGATCAGTGTTGATTGCAGCATGTATGAGTTAAGAGAGGGAGAAGCACTGTAGTGTATTATCTGAGTGATCATGAGATTACAGGTACAGGGACATTAAAAACGTAACAAAAAAATTGTAAAAAAAAATGCAAAAAAGTAAAAGAACCTTTTTTGCTCACTTTTTCCTTTAAAAAAAAAAAAGAAAGAAAAAGAAAAAAAACTGAGCCAATATGCTTTTTTTGTTGTTGTTCATTTCTCCTTCCAAAAAATGCAACTTTTCTCCCCCAAAAAATGTTTTTTATTGTGCAAAAGTAGAAAAATGTAAAATAAAATATAGAATGCGGGCATTGTTGTCATTGTATTGACCCGCAGGAAAAAGTCATGTCATTTATAATGCATGATGAATTCTGTAAGAAAAAAACACATCAGAATTGCTGTTTTTTTTCACGCAGTCCCCCTCCCCACCCCCCCAAAAATTAATAAAATGTATAGAATACATTATATATATGTGGAAATGGTACCAATAAAACTGTAGCTTGCCACACAAAGAACAAATACTTATAGGGCCATATCAATAGAAAAATAAAAAAGCTATGGCTTTTGAAATGTGGAAATGAAAGTCTCTCAAAATTGTCATGCCCTTGGGTGTAAACTAGGCTGCCTCCCTAAGGGGTTACCAGCACAACAGCGTTTTGATTAGATTGAGTGTTTTGCCTCAGTGTGGATGGCAGCTGCACCCTAAGAGCTTATTCAGACATGCGTATATCCGCCGGGTTTTCACGCCCGGGCCAATATACGCTGTCCCTCTCTGCAGGGGAAAGAGGCGGGCCGGGAGCAGTGCACTGAGCTCCCTCACCCTCTCCGCCCGTTGCCACTGTTTGCTATAGGAGGGTAGGGACACCGCCAGAGCTAAGTTCTGCCCCCTCCCAATGCAAATAGTGGCGAGGGGCAGAGAGAGGGCAGGAAGTCAGTGCATTGCTACCGGCCTGGCCCGCCTCCTCCCCCTGCAGAGAGAGATAGCGTATATCGGCCGGGCGTGAAAACCCGGCTGATATACGCACGTCGGAATAAGCCCTAAAGGCTGGGTTCACTATAAATTATTGCCTTGGTATAAATTTAATGAGGTAAATGATACTTTGTATTTGTTTTTTAAAAAGTGGTGATCGCTTGGGGAGAAAGTGAACAGCTATTAATTGTGATACATTAGTTACACGTTAGTTATTGTTAATCAACATCCTTATTATTCACTCAGTCAGCCATTCACCATCTGTCTTCACAGTTAGTCATGTACTCTATGTCTGGCTGAGCATGTTATTGGGTTAATCATTACTAACATAGTAACATAGTTTGTTAGGCTGAAAAAAAGACATGAGCATTAAGCTCAGCCCAATATATATTACAATGTTGTATTTTTCCTGCCCGTGTGCATAACCTTACGTTTATCAGTCTTAACCCTCATTTGACACTTTTCTGCCCAAGTCCCTAACTTATCCAGTTCCATATGCAACTGTATATTGTCCTCTCGTGTTAATTGTCTTGCATAGCTTTGTATCACCCGCTAATATTTATATTTTTCTGTGCAATTCTTTTACAAGGTTGTTAATAGATATATTAACCCTTTCCAATCCAATTTCTATCCTGGTTTTCCTAGGGGGGTTTACTCTTTTTGCCGTTATACAACAGCGCTATATGCTGGCTAAAGCCAGTACTGCATGAGGTGACACGTTGGATAGGCTCCGACAGCAGAGAGGATGGCAATATACAGTAAGAGAGCCCCGTCGGACGTCTTCCAACATCGGAGCTGTACAGCCTTAAATCATAATGTCTTTAGATGTCAGACAGTGGATTGGGAAGGGTTAAAAAGAAAAAGGCCCATTTAAATCCACCCTCTGCTTTCTATCACTGGGGGCTCTTTCAGACGGGCACTGTGATTTTCGGTCAATAGTGTCATGGCCACAGCGCAACTGAAAATCATATGAGGATTTTACAGACCATGTACTACAGCTGTCTATAGACAGCCTAGGTCAGTGATGGCGAACGTTTTAGTGACCGAGTGCCCAAACTGCAACTCAAAACCCGCTTATTTATTGTAAAGTGCCAACACGTCAGGGGGCGGGGCTTATCACGAGGTATGATTTTTACCTTCATTATTCTTAAAAGGACAAGGCTGTTTCAAAATAGACAGAGTGCAGATTTTGACTTCTTTTGAATGCGGAAATGCTGTGGAATTTGCCACGGAAATTTCAGCTGAGGACATTCTGCAGCATTTCCACCTCGTGTAAACATATCCCAGCAGTGATATTGACCCCCCCAGAGCGGGCCCAGCAGTAAGGGTGACAACCCCAGTGCAGCCCCAGCGCTTATAATGACACCCCCCCCAAAGCGGCTTTAGTGGTTATAGTGACCCCGCACAGCAGCCCCAGCAGTAACAGTGACACCGCACCGTGGCCCCAGTCATAATAGTGACATCCCACAATGGCCCCCCAGTAGTAATAGTGACACCACACAGTGGTCTCAGTGCTCAGTGGAAATAGTGACATCCCACAGTGGCCCCAGTAGTAATAGTGACATCCCACATCAGTCCAGTAGTAATAGTGACATCCCACATCAGTCCAGTAGTAATAGTGACATCCCACAGTGGCCCCCAGTAGTAATAGTGACATCCCACAGTGGCCCCCAGTAGTAATAGTGACACCCCACAGTGGCCCCAGTAGTAATAGTGACATCCCACATCAGTCCAGTAGTAATAGTGACATCCCACATCAGTCCAGTAGTAATAGTGACATCCCACATCAGTCCAGTAGTAATAGTGACATCCCACAGCAGCCCCAGAAGTAATAGTGACATCCCATAGCGGCCCCAGCGGTAATAGTGACACCCCACAGCGGCCCCCAGTAGTAATAGTGACACTTCACAGCAGCCCCAGCAGTAATAGTGACACCGCACCGTGGCCCCAGTCATAATAGTGACATCCCACAGTGGCCCCCCAGTAGTAATAGTGACACTACACAGTGGTCTCAGTGCTCAGTGGAAATAGTGACATCCCACAGTGGCCCCAGTAGTAATAGTGACATCCCACATCAGTCCAGTAGTAATAGTGACATCCCACATCAGTCCAGTAGTAATAGTGACATCCCACAGTGGCCCCCAGTAGTAATAGTGACATCCCACAGTGGCCCCCAGTAGTAATAGTGACACCCCACAGTGGCCCCAGTAGTAATAGTGACATCCCACATCAGTCCAGTAGTAATAGTGACATCCCACATCAGTTCAGTAGTAATAGTGACATCCCACATCAGTCCAGTAGTAATAGTGACATCCCACAGCAGCCCCAGTAGTAATAGTGACATCCCACAGCGGCCCCAGCGGTAATAGTGACACCCCACAGCGGCCCCCAGTAGTAATAGTGACACTTCACAGCATCCCCAGTAGTAATAGTGACATCCCACAGTGGCCCCTGTAGTAATAGCGCCCCCACCACCCTCAGAGACCCAAGTACCCCCCCCACACACACACACACACACACACACCTCCTCTGCTTGGCACTGTTGCTGTCACTGATCCCAGGAGCACACTGTGACGTGCTGCCGGACACCCCCTCCTTTCCCTGCTCTCGCAGAACCAAGTAGGAGACGTCAGAGGAGGGGGTGGAGGATCCCGGCTGCACACTGACATCACAGTGTGCGTCGGGATCAGCGCCTCTAGCAGTGCTGCCGAGTGCATATCAGCAGGGGAGCTGTGGCACCCCTGCCGGTATTTACTAATGTGGTGAGCGGTCGACGGCAGCGAGTGCCAGCTGGGAAGGCTCTGAGTGCCGCTTCTGGCACGCGTGCCATAGGTTCGCCACCACTGGCCTAGGTTGTTGCGAAATAAGGCTTTCCCATTCTGATTGAATTAAGGCAAGAACATCAATCACTCGGAGTGTCTAACTAGCTTCTTGTCTTTGTGGTACGATGCCAACTTTTGTCCAGGTGGATGTACATTGCCAAAAAGAGGTAATTCTCATGACCTAGATTTTAGTTAATAGTTTCATAACATTATTCATAAAAGAAAATTCACCTCATCACTAGATGTGAGATCTTTATTAGGATTTGACAGGACACGAATAGTCGCCATATAGCATTCTGGACATATCTGATCACTTTCCTGACCCGTATAACGCATTAGTGGGGTAGCAGGTTAAGGGTGCGTTCACACGAACGTATATCGGCTTGGTTTTCACGCTGAGCCGATATACGTCCTCCTCGTGTGCAGGGGGGGAGGATGGAAGAGCCAGGGGCAGGAACTGAGGCTCCCGCCCCCTCTCTGCCTCCTCTCCGCCCCTCTGCACTATTTGCAATGAGAGGAGGCAGGACAGGGGCGGGGCTATGGTCCGCAAATTAGCCCCGCCCCTGTCCCACCTCTCCCCATTGCAAATAGTGCAGAGGGGCGGAGAGGAGGCAGAGAGGGGGCGGGAGCTCAGTTCCTGCTCCTGGGCTCTTCCATCCCCCCCCTGCACACGAGGAGGACGTATATCGGCTCGGCGTGAAAACCGAGCCGATATACGTTCGTGTGAATGCACCCTAAGACTGGGGAAAAATTTTTTTCAGTAAGTTATAAACAAAAATAAGAAAATTGCATGCAGTAATCATCCCAATTAGGACAATCCGATGACGTATAATGTAAAATTAACCTCAGTTACAATGGCTGATCTAGTCAGAAAGCCACAAGGGCTCCTTTAGACAGACGTTTTTGAATACTTGTGAAAAAACATCCATGTTCAATACTTTTTCACATGTTTTGATAGCGTTAATTTTGCTAGAATATTTCTCTGGTGTTTTTCAAGTCCTATATAGAAACCCAAGGGGGAAAAAAAAAACATTAAAAAACACCATTATCAGATGATGCTGCCTTCTGAGAATAAAAACACCATAAACCCCCAAAACTCCTTCAAAACACAATAAAAAGAAGTGCATGTAGATTTTACAATTCTAAGCTATAGACTTTAAAGTAAAATCTTGAAGCAGTGGCTTTTAACATGACTGCCAATGATGCTGTTCGTGAATTCAGCCCTAATTCTGCCATACATATTAAATTTTAGTTGTTCGATGGGGGGGGGGGGGGGGGGCAAATGAAGTCGGGGATAAGAAGGATCAGGGATCCTATGGTTCCCTCACAAATAAGCCAATGCCAGAGGTGTCTGGATGTTGCTTACCTCCCTAAGCACACAAACGTTCAGCGGAGCCAAACATTTGTGTATATGGGAGAGCCGGGGGAAAAAAAAACAGCTGTCGAATGAATGATTGCTCGTCCAACAGTTGTATGGGCAGCTTTACAAATATAAAGTGATAAGTAAACCCACCTTTATATCTTGACTACCCGTAACATATACTATTCTGGCCATGTATGACTGCTATATATTTAGAGAAACACAAAAATACAGCCCCACAAAAAAAATGCTTATAAGGAAATTCATGTTATTTTTTTTTTTTAGAATCCCCCAAAACAGCCACAAAGTGTGGAGGAAACAAACTAAGTAAATTGGCAGTCAGATGCTTCCAGAAAGTTTTTTTTTATCTTAAACATTTTTTTAATATTCTGGTAATGTTTATTTTCCATGTTATTATCTATACTGTGAACATTACTGAAATCCTACAGTTTTTACACTGGAGACTGGCACACGATAGACTGGCATTTGTCTGAATTCACTCTTCAACATCTGTTGTTTGCAGAAGGGGCAAGACAGCAATCATCTCATTATCATTACAGGTAAAACTACAATGAAACAGCAGGCAGTTAACACAGGATGACACTATTTACAGGTGATGATCACCAACCCATTGCAGGACAATGACCTCTGCACAGGTCACACAGCATGTCTAGAAAATCTCCCTTAGGCCCCCTGTCTACAGCCAAGGCAGAATATCGCTAGCGATATTCCGCTGTGTGGGAGGAGGGGGCAGCACTGACAGGTCTCCGAGATGAGCCTATCTAACAGATAGGCTCACCACTGAGAATCGCAGCATACCACGATTTAAATCCCACGAGCAGAGAATCGCTATGATTCTCCGCTCGTGGACGTCGGCTCTGTGCTTTCCATAGTAATCCTATGGAAAGCTTTACAGAGCACGTTCCGCAGGCGATTTATCAGAAGCGGATCATCGCCTATGGACAGACAGCCTTAGGACTCCTGCCCACGGCCGTGGCGGACTCCACCAGCGGAATATCACAGCGGAGTCCGACACGGCACCCCACAAAGACCCCATATACTCACCTCTCCGGATCTGCCGTGAGAGTTCCGATCAGCAAGCTGGCGCGAATGCGCAGTGCAGAGCATGACGTGCCAGCGGTAGGCAGTGACACGTAATCATGCGATACTTCCGCTGTGCTCACAGAGGAAAGAATCGCGTGACGAACGGCTTCCATTGACTATAATGGAAGCCAACTGCGTGTTTTTCCGCGGTAATTATACGATTTCTTTCGCACTGCGGAATTCCGCTGCGTGAACATTGCAGGGCAGAAAGCTATTAGGTTCCATAGAACCTAATAGCTGTGGGATTATGCCGTGGATGTCCACTGCGTAAAACACGGCAGAAATCCGTCCTTGGGAATTAGGCCTTAGGAACCAACAAGTTAGACTACAGGTTCTTCTGGTCCATGCGACCGTCGTAAAGAATATCTCTAAACTACTGTCAGCAGCTCAGAGCAGTAGCTGAAAATTAAAATAGTTCATAAAGAAAACAAGTGTTTCGGTATACAGGTGATACAAGTCTGCAGCCCCTTAAAGCCTGCAGCTCGCCTTAAAACCCAAATATTTATTTGCGCTTATCTCCGTTTTGTGGTTTCCTGATAGCAAGTTACAGTGTACTCCAACTGCAGAACGGTTCATCCTGTGTTCAGTTGGTTATCGCTCAGCAGAATTATCTGTTATCTAATGTGTTGCACGTCATTTGTGCGAGGAACCTTTTTAATTTTTTTTTTTTTTTTTACACTCACAGTTGTTAAAGGGAACCTATCAGCAGAGTTTTATTAGGAGGGGAAAAAAACTTCTAAAACACTTTTCCTCTTCTTTGTACTTTGATATTTACTTAGCATTGTACGATTACAGATTACAAGGCAGCCAGCGCCAATCATGTGCAAATTAGACAGAATATTCTGTCAATAAACCTCTTATGATTTGGCCTTTATATACTGGCCGGATTGCAAAACCGTAGCAACAGAAATGTTCTTGGCACACGGTGCAGGAAGCCGGATGTACCCTCGCCAGCTTATTTCTCCACTGCATGATATAAAACAAATAACACTGCTTCCTACCTGACTTAACACAGGCGCTCTTATGACATCACAGAGCCGCAAATGCATAGAAATGACTCAAGTGACTAATTCCTCTTAATTTACCTAAAGCATGTAGTGCATGTTCCACAAAGAAATGTATGGTGAAAAAGAGGTTAACACAGGAGTCAGTCTAGTCACAGAGGGATCGGAAGACATGAAAACTGGAAAACGGAATACATTTACTCTGACACAGAATTAAAGCAAAATTGGAATATTTAGTAATTGCCCAATTAGGAGTTAACAGATTGCTAATGAGTAGAAAACTATTCAGTGACCCAGAATTTGTCACACATGGTATTCTACAAGTTATTAGAGATAAGCGTGCGTACTCGCTAAGGCAAACTACTCGAGCGAGTAGTGCCTTATGCGAGTACCTGCCCGCTCATCTCTAAAGATTCGGGTGCCGGCAAGGGCCGGGGAGCGGTGGGGGAGAGCGGGGAGGAACGGTGGGGGGGCAGATCTCTCTCTCACTCTCTTCCACACCCCCCCCCCCCCCGCTCACTCCCGCAACTCACCGCTCTCCCCCACCGGCACCCGAATCTTTAGAGACAAGCGGGCAGGTACTCGCATAAGGCACTAGTTTGCCTTAGCGAGTATGCTCGCTCATCTCTACAAATTATCTTTTTCTGTGTGCAAGAGATAAGGAAAAGGCAAGAATTGCGTAAAGTCAATGTTCCTCCTTTTGAAAAAATGTGCTTTTTATGTAGGGTTGTCATGTAGAAGGTAGAGTTGTGTAAGCAGCACATAATCGGACACATTATGCTATTGCACCAAGGGTCAGAAAAGTAATACTGCCAGATAAAGACTTTTCTGATTACTGGAATACCAGGCAGGTCAATTTAAAGGTAATCCATCACCCTGGAATAGCACCATAAACTAAGCAGGGGTACTGCTCGGGAAGGTGACGGGGAGCAGGGGGATATTTTATTATTATCCCTCGATTCTTGCGCTGTTTGCCAGTAAAGATCATATGCTTTCTGGAAATCTAACTCTTTGCTTACTGTGGTGTGCAGGTTCTCCCATAGACTTCTATGGGAATGTGTGCGCACTGTGGTTTGAAAAGAGTCAGATATTCAGACTTTGCGCGATCTTCACCAGGCGACAGGTGAGTATAAAAAAAAACAACTCATTCTCCGACTCCCCATCACCTCCCAAACAGCGCCATAGCTTAATTTATGCTGCGGTTCCATGGTACTTTTTAAGTAACCATAGAACAATGCAATTCATATTCAGATGATCATTGTGAACAATGCAAATCAACAGCTGGCCTATCTAAGGAGCCAGAGGCGTAACTTGGCCTATCTAAGGAGCCAGAGGCGTAACTTGGCCTATCTAAGGAGCCAGAGGCGTAACTTGAAGCTCCTGGGCCCCAATACAAAGCCTGGAACGGGGCCCCCAACTATAATGCTTTATTCATAGTACTGAGGCTTATGGGCCCCCCAAGGCTCCTGGGCCCAGGTGCAACTGCATCCTCTATAGTTACGACCCTGTAAGGAGCCCTGAAGAGTGCAATACATATTTATATAGAGTGTGTGCATTTATGTATATACCATATAAGAGTATGTAGTTCATGTGATATTACAATATGCTTCCCTGAATAGCTACAATATTTGACCTAATGAAAGAGGGCAACCTTCATAATTTTTGAGCCCAAGTGTCTCAGCCTCCCCATTGCAAACAGATGCAAAAAAAAAATCAAAAACACAGTCATACAATCTCCATAGACAAACATTGCTTGTAGTAGGTTCATACTAAAGAGCTCAATCTAGCGCTGTTATAGGATATTGGCTTTCACACAGGAGCTACAGTCGTCCTGTCTAAAAGTACCCTTAGTCTACAAACTACATGTAACAGATTTGTTTATATATAGGACTTAAGGCCCTTTTACACGCAATAATTATCACTCAAAATTTGTACAAACGGCAGAAAATGAGTGGTAATCGTTATCTATAAACACAGGCATCATGCACTTTTCGTTTGAGTGATGAATTTTAGTTTAACTTAAAATCCATTGTTCAGCCGCTGAAAGATTGAGCAAATGCATTCCATTTGAATGTATTTAGCTAATCTTTCAAAAGACTGCAGGATGTTCTCCCAGCAGCATGTTTACAATAGCTGGTAGGAGAACAAAGGAATGCCTGAGAGGCTGTTTGCACGGCTGGGAGTGTTACACACACTGGGCTCTGCAAACACATGGAGGTCCTTTTACATGTTACCTTTTGCAAATTGATCGCTAAAGGTCCTTTTACACACAAAGATGATCGCTCAAAAGACGGCTTTTGAGCGATCATTTTGCATAAACTACTAATTGGTACTAATTAGAGATGAGCGAGCATACTCGCTAAGGCAAACTACTCGAGCGAGTAGTGCCTTATGCGAGTACCTGCCCGCTCGTCTCTAAAGATTCAGGTGCCGGCAGGGGGCGGGGAACGGCGGAGGAGAGCGGGGAGGAACGGAGGGGAGATCTCTCACTCTCTCCCTCCCATTCCCCCCTGCTCATTCCCGCAACTCACCGCTCACCCCCGCCGGCACCCGAATCTTTAGAGACGAGCGGGCAGGTACTCGCATAAGGAACTACTCGCTCGAGTAGTTTGCCTTAGCGAGTATGCTCGCTCATCTCTAGTACTAATGCCAATTAGTAGTTTATTAATGCGTGTGAGCCGCCGGGAGCTGTATTCAGAGAACAGTGGGTGGTCTCTTCTCTGAATACATTCTCTTCGTTCTGCCATGGAGCTGACAGCTGAGACAATGTTATCAGCGCTCCCCGCGGAGAACACAGCATGAAGTCCCTGCTATCAGCTCTTCTGCCAAACGATGGATTTTATGCCGAACATAAAATCATTATTCGGCACAGAAGTGAAAGATAGGCACATTTACATGCAACGATTACCGTTCAAAAGATGGCTTTTGAGAGAATTTTGAGTGATCATCATTGTGTGTAAAAGGGCCTTTAACCTTTCAATCATCTGAAAGATTATCTTTGCATGTAAAAGGGTCTTTAGAGTGGCTTTAAATAGAACAACGATCATCTGAATAACTGGTTAATAAAGCAAATGTAAGCAATAGTTCTCTATGATTACGATCACCAACTGGGTAATGAGCATTAATTTGTTCTCTAGTCACTAAATGTTTTGTTTCAGTTCACCTCAAAATAGCTGCTGGTTGATTAATTGTCTGGTGTAAAAAGGCAATAGTTTGTCTTTCAATAAATTTGCAGGGATATTTGAGCTTCACCTATGTTTAGGTGGTTCGATGACTCCCACTTTCCATTGCAAATAATAGTCTTCCTGCCACTCTAATGAATATTTTTTACACATGTCGCTTGCTAGACACAACTTGAATATGTTAGGATTACAGCTTACCAACATGTAATATGCAAGTGTCACCATTGGATCTCCATGATCTTGTAAGACTCTGTAAGAGTCAGATCACCTTCTACACTGTAGAAGGGCTTGTTATGTGCACAAGAAGCAAAAGTCTGATGGTTGGGGTCTAACAGCAGAGACCCTCACGATCCTGAGAATCTTCTAGTCACTACAGGCTCACTGCACTCACTTGCAGTGACGTCATAGTGAATGGATTGGTGGTCACTAGAGATGAGCAAGCACCAAAATGCTCGGGTGCTCGTTACTCGAGACGAAATTTTTGCGATGCTCGAGGGTTCGTTTCGAGTAACGAACCCCATTGAAGTCAATGGGCGACCCGAGCATTTTTGTATATCGCCGATGCTCGCTAAGGTTTTCATTTGTGAAAATCTGGGCAATTCAAGAAAGTGATGGGAACGACACAGCAACGGATAGGGCAGGCGAGGGGCTACATGTTGGGCTGCATCTCAAGTTCCCAGGTCCCACTATTAAGCCACAATAGCGGCAAGAGTGGGTCCCCCCTCCCAACAATTTTTACTTCTGAAAAGCCCTCATTAGCAATGGATACCTTAGCCAAGCACCACACTACCTCCAACAAAGCACAATCAGTGCCTGCATGACACTCCGCTGCCACTTTTCCTGGGTTACATGCTGCCCCCCCCCCCCCCCCCCGCACGACCCAGTGTCCACAGCACACACCAAAGTGTCCCTGCGCAGCCTTCAGCTGCCCTCATGCCACGCCACACTCATGTCTATTTATAAGTGCGTCTGCCATGAGGAGGAACCGCAGGCACACACTGCAGAGGGTTGGCACGGCTAGGCAGCGACCCTCTTTAAAAGGGGCAGGACGAGAGCCCACAATGCTGTACAGAAGCAATGAGAAATATAATCCTGTGCCACCGCCATCAGGAGCTGCACACGTGGGCATAGCAATGGAGAACCTATGTGCCACACACTATTCATTCGGTCAAGGTGTCTGCATGCCCCAGTCAGACTGCGTTTTTTTATAAATAGTCACAGGCAGGTACAACTCCGCAATGGGAATTCCGTGTGCACCCACAGCATGGGTGGCTCCCTGGAACCCACCCGCTGTACATAAAGGTATCCCATTGCAGTGCCCTGGACAGCAGAGCTAACATCAGATTAAATGCAGGTGGGCTTCGGCCCAAACTGCATGCCCCAGTCAGGCTTGAGTTTTTTATAAGTATACACAGGCACATACATCTCCCTAATGGGAAGTCCATGTGGACCGACAGCATGGGTGGGTCCCAGGAAGCCACTGGCGGTACATAAATATATCCCATTGCAGTGCCCAGCACAGCTGATGTAACGTCAGCTTTAATGCAGGTGGGCAAAAAATTAATTGGATTACACTGTAGGCGAGGGCCCAAAAAAATTGGTGTACCAACAGTACTAATGTACCTCAGAAAAATTGCCCATGCCCAACCAAGAGGGCAGGTAAAACCCATTAATCGCTTTGGTTAATGTGGCTTAATTGGTAACTAGGCCTGGAGGCAGCCCAGTTAAAATAAAAATTGGTTCAGGTGCAAGTTTCAATGCTTTAATGAGCATTGAAACGTATAAAAATTGTTTACAAAAATTATATGACTGAGCCTTGTGGGCCTAAGAAAAATTGCCCGTTCGGCGTGATTATGTGAAGTTTCAGGAGGAGGAGCAGGAGGAGGAGGATGAATAGAATACACAGATTGATTAAGCAAAAAGGTCCCCGTTTTTGATGGTGATAGAGAACGATGCTTCCATCCACGGGTGCAGCCTACGTATTGCTTAGGTATCGCTGCTGTCCGCTGGTGGAGAAGAGAAGTCTGGGGAAATCCAGGCTTTGTTCATCTTGATGAGTGTAAGCCTGTCGGCACTGTCGGTTGACAGGCGGGTACGCTTATCCGTGATGATTCCCCCAGCCGCACTAAACACCCTCTCTGACAAGACGCTAGCCGCAGGACAAGCAAGCACCTCCAGGGCATACAGCGTGAGTTCAGGCCACGTGTCCAGCTTCGACACCCAGTAGTTGTAGGGGGCAGAGGCGTCACCGAGGACGGTCGTGCGATCGGCTACGTACTCCCTCACCATCCTTTTACAGTGCTCCCGCCAACTCAGCCTTGACTGGGGAGCGGTGACACAGTCTTGCTGGGGAGCCATAAAGCTGGCAAAGGCCTTGGAGAATGTTCCCCTGCCTGCGCTGTACATGCTGCCTGATCTCTGCGCCTCCCCTGCTACCTGGCCCTCGGAACTGCACCTTCTGCCACTAGCGCTGTCAGATGGGAATGTTACCCCTTTCCTCTTCGGGTATGAGAGTGGAAAGGTTCTGCTTGTACCGTGGGTCGAGCAGTGTGTACACCCAGTAATCCGTAGTGGCCAGAATGCGTGTAACGCGAGGGTCTTGAGAAAGGCATCCTAACATGAAGTCAGCCATGTGTGCCAGGGTACCTGTACGCAACACATGGCTGTCCTCACTAGGAAGATCACTTTCAGGATCCTCCTCCTCCTCAGGCCATACACGCTGAAAGGATGACAGGCAAGCAGCATGGGTACCCTCAGCAGTGGACCAAGCTGTCTCTTCCCCCTCCTCCTCATGCTCCTCCCCCTCCTCCTCAACGCGCTGAGATATAGACCTGAGGGTGCTCTGACTATCCAGCGACATACTGTCTTCCCCCGCCTCCGTTTCCGAGTGCAAAGCGTCTGCCTTTATGCTTTGCAGGGAACTTCTCAAGAGGCATAGCAGAGGAATGGTGACGCTAATGATTGCAGCATCCCCGCTCACCATCTGGGTAGACTCCTCAAAGTTTCCAAGGACCTGGCAAATGGCTGCCAACCAGGCCCACTCTTCTGTAAAGAATTGAGGAAGCTGACTCCCACTACGCCGCCCATGTTGGAGTTGGTATTCCACTATAGCTCTACGCTGCTCATAGAGTCTGCCCAACTTGTGGAGCGTAGAGTTCCACTGTGTGGGCACGTCGCACAGCAGTCGGTGCACTGGCAGATTAAACCGATGTTGCAGGGTGCACAGGGTGGCAGAGTCTGTGTGGGACTTGCGGAAATGTGCACAGAGCCGGCGCACCTTTCCGAGCAGGTCTGACAAGCGTGGGTAGCTTTTCAGAAAGCGCTGAACCACCAAATTAAAGACGTGGGCCAGGCATGGCACGTGCGTGAGGCTGCCGAGCTGCCACCAGGTTACGGCCGTTGTCACACACGACCATGCCCGGTTGGAGGTTCAGCAGCACAGGCCAGCGGTCGGTCTGCTCTGTCAGACCCTGCAGCAGTTCGTGGGCCGTGTGCCTCTTCTCTCCTAAGCTGAGTAGTTTCAGCACGGCCTGCTGACGCTTGCCCACCGCTGTGCTGCCACGCCGCGCGACACCGACTGCTGGCGACGTGCTGCTGCTGCTGACACATCTTGATTGCGAGACAGAGGTTGCGTTGGAGGAGGAGGAGGAGGAGGAGGAGGAGGGTGGTTTAGTGGAGGAAGCATACACCGCCGCAGATACCACCACCGAGCTGGGGCCCGCAATTCTGGGGGTGGGTAGGACGTGAGCGGTCCCAGGCTCTGACTCTGTCCCAGCCTCCACTAAATTCACCCAATGTGCCGTCAGGGAGATATAGTGGCCCTGCCCGCCTGTGCTTGTCCACGTGTCCGTTGTTAAGTGGATCTTGGCAGTAACCGCGTTGGTGAGGGCGCGTACAATGTTGCGGGAGACGTGGTCGTGCAGGGCTGGGACGGCACATCGGGAAAAGTAGTAGCGACTGGGAACCGAGTAGCGCGGGGCCGCCGCCGCCATCATGCTTTTGGAAGCCTCCGTTTCCACAAGCCTATACAGCAGCATCTCCAGGTTGATCAATTTGGCTACGTGCACGTTTAACGCTTGAGCGTGTGCGGGTGCGTGGCGGCGTACTTGCGCTTGCGCTCAAACAGTTGCGCTAGCGACGTCTGGACGCTGCGCTGAGAGACATTGCTGGATGGGGCCGAGGACAGCGGAGGTGAGGGTGCAGGCCGGTAGGCACTCATGCCTGTGTCCTCAGAGGGGGGTTGGATCTCAGTGGCAGGTTGAGGCACAGGGGGAGAGGCAGTGGTGCAAACCGGAGGCGGTGAACGGCCTTCGTCCCACCTTGTGGGGTGCTTGGCCATCATATGCCTGCGCATGCTGGTGGTGGTGGCTCCCCAGCTGATCTTGGCGCGACAAAGGTTGCACACCACTGTTCGTCGGTCGTCAGGCGTCTCTGTGAAAAACTGCCAGACCTTTGAGCACCTTGGACTCTGCAGGGTGGCATGGCGCGAGGGGGCGCTTTGGGAAACAGTTGGTGGATTATTCGGTCTGGCCCTGCCTCTACCCCTGGCCACCGCACTGGCTCGGCCTGTGCCCACACCCTGACTTGGGCCTCCGCGTGCTCGCCCGCATCCACGTCCTCTAGGCCTACCCCCACCCCTCAGCATGCTGTATTACCAGTAGTGCAGAAACAGAACGCTGTAATTAAATGTGCCGCTTATTGGCCTGTGGTTGGAGGCTCACTTCGCTTACGGAACGCACAGCAGAGCCAGGAAATAATTTTGCGCAAGCCTGCTGTAACACTTAGCTGGCTGCGAATGAATTAGGGCAACTACCCCCAGCAGAGACCCAGTACACTGAGGACGGTCACAGGCAGCCCAAATAGATTTTTTTTCCCAAATGTTTTTGGAAAGGCCCACTGCCTATATACACTAAATATGTCTTCTGTCCCTGCCTCACCACTACTGGCCCTGGACAATGTAAAATTACTGCAGGACGCAATGCTGTGCACGGCCGATATACAAAAAAAAAAAAAAGTGCAACACTGCAAAAAGCAGCCTCCACACTACTGCACACGGTTAGATGTGGCCCTAAGAAGGACCATTGGGGTTCTTGAAGCCTAAAATAACTCCTAACACTCCAAGCAAGACAGCACTTTCCCTGAACTATGTCAGAATGCATCTGTGGCGAGCCGCGGGAGGGGCCGATTTATATACTCGGGTGACACCTGATCTCGCCAGCCACTCACTGCAGGGGGGTGGTATAGGGCTTGAACGTCGCAGGGGGAAGTTGTAATGCCTTCCCTGTCTTTCTATTGGCCAGAAAAGCGCGCTAATGTCTCAGAGATGAAAGTGAAAGTAACTCGAACATCGCGTGGTACTCGTCTTGAGTAACGAGCATCTCGAACACGCTAATACTCGAACGAGTATCAAGCTCGGACGAGTACGTTCGCTCATCTCTAGTGGTCACACATACACAGGACATTCATTTTAATGAGGCTGATAGAAATAACCAAGCACAAGCAGTTGACTATCTCCAGCAGTGCCATTGAAGATAGATGGAGTGGAGTTGCGCATGTTTGGTCACTGCTTCATTGAGTCAGCCCCCCCTTCACTGTGGGGGGCTGCAGTGAGCCCATAGTGAGGAAGAGAGGGGGACATAGACTCCCTCGCCTTGGGATCAGTGGGAGTCACAGTGGTGAGACCCTCATTATCAGTCTTTTATCACCTATCCTATTAATAAATATATTAAAAAGAATGGGGCCCAGTACCAACCCTTGTTGTACCCCACTAGTAACGGTGAGCCAATCACAGTATGTACCATTAATAACCATCCTCTGTTTCCTATCACTGAGCCAGTTACTTACCTACCTACGCATATTCTCACCCAAACAAAGCATTCCCATTTTATATACCAACCTTTTATACAGCACAGTATCAAAGGCTTTGGAAAAGTCCAGATACAGATGATCCAATGACTCTTCCCAGTCCAGTCTACAACTTACCATCTTATAGAAATTGATCAGATTGGTTTGACAGGAGCGACGCCTCATAAACCCATGATAGGTAATGAAGCAATTGATTGTTCTATCGTGCAAAACTCTCATTTGCCACAAACAATTTTCCACGTATGTCAAAGATTGCACATGAACACAACTAAAAATTCCAACATGGCAGGTCAATTTCTCATTAGGTACCAGCTTTTGGTTGGCAGGTCATGAAAGGGCCTTTACAGTTAGCAGAAAATGGTCTAAATTAGCTTTGCATCTCTAGTCAACAGATGACTTTATGGGACAAGATATCAGTTGTTCCTTTATTCCGCAATATGGATTTTTTGTATGTGACAATTTTTAAGAGAGGATTAGTAGGAGACTACTTGACTCCTGATGGAGGATGTGAAATCACTAGATTTATAGAATGGAATTACTTTTTTTTCTTCTTAATTGATTGTGACATTTTATATAATACTCTTGTTTTGCAATCTTGCAAGCATAATTCTGTCAGAATACAATAGTATAGTATTGTCCCACCTGTCTGGCATTAACAGATGTAGAAGAGATTTGGGGGGAAAAAGGTGTCAATTGCAATTCACACATTATAATTTACAACTGTACAATTTGACAAATCCACACCCCTTTTAAACAGGAACCCTTATGGGATAATCCAATCACAACAGTTTTAGTGACACAAGTTTCACGTAAAGTGTAAAGTTCATCTCACACTTCTGCAGCTTCAGTCAGTAAAATGCAGTCCACTCTCTATGTAGGCAAAGAGTATAAGGGGGGGGGGGGGCACATGTATATAGAGCAGATAAGACCAATGAACAGAACGAAAAAGACACATAACAGGTTAATTTGTAAAAAGATCATTTGCTTGTATTAGGGTGCATTCCCACGAACGTATATCGGCTCGGTTTTCACGCCGAGCCGATATACGTTGTCCTCGTGTGCAGAGGGGGGAGGCTGGAAGAGCCAGGAGCAGGAACTGACCTCCCGCCCCCCTCTCTGCCTCCTCTCCGCCCCTCTGCACTATTTGCAATAGGGAGAGGCGGGCCGGGGGCAGGGCTAATTCCCGGAACTTAACCCCGCCCCCACCCTGCCTCTTCCCATTGCAAATAGTGCAGAGGGGCGGAGAGGAGGCAGAGCGGGGGCTGGAGCTCAGTTCCTGCTCCTGGCTCTTCCATCCTACCCCCCCTGCACAGGAGGACAACGTATATCGGCTCGGCGTAAAAACCGAGCCGATATACGTTCGTGTGACTTCACCCTTAAGAACCGGCTGAAGATATAGCTTGACACTAATTACTTTACATGGAGTAATCCTTGTCAATGCATTCATACGAACATTCGTGTCCATACATTTTCATCCTTGTCGTCGGCAGCACATTCCTGTTTATACAAGAGGATGTGCCGCTGACAAACAAAGATTATTATGTTGACATAAAGATGCAACTGATGACAAATAAATGTTTTCTTGTTTGATTGGTGGACATGTTTACAGGACAGTTATTAGGAATGACCATTTGAATGAAAGCTTGTTTGACCGATCATCACCCTGTGTAAAGTAGCCCAAGCTCTAGGAACAGAACTTGAATTTGTTGAATTCTTTTTATCCTAACGCTGCAAACAAGAAATAATATTATCTTCTGCAAGTGGAATACGTTTTCAATGGAAAATATTTATATCACTGTGGGGTATCACACGGGTCAGTACTGGGTCCTATTATTTTTAATATATCTATTAATGACTCGCTAGAAGCATTGCACAGAAAAATATTAATATTTGCAGATGATACAAAACTATGTAAAGAAATTAACACAAAAGAGGACAGAATATGGTTGCAAATGGATCTAGATACGTTGGGGGTTTGGGCAGAAAAGTGGCAAATGAGGTTTAACCCCTTAGTGACGGAGCTTTTTTCCTTTTTTTCATTTTCGTTTTTTCCTCCCCCCTTTTAAAAAAATCGTAACTCCTTTATTTATACATCGACGTTGCTGTATGAGGGCTTGTTTTTGCGGGACGAGTTGTATTTTTGAATGGTACTATTTAATGTACCATATAATGTACTGAAAAACTTTTAAAAAATTCTAAGTGGAGAGAAATTGAAAAGAAATGACATTCCGCCATCTTTCGGTGCGTCCTGTTTCTACGGTGCACAAACTGCAACAAAAATGACATGATAGCTTTATTCTATGGGTCAATACGATTACTATAATACCAAACTTGTATAGTTTTTTTTTTTGCTGTACTACTTGAATTTTTTATTAAAGATTTTTAATTATTTTCTGTCTCTATTTTCTGTGCACAATAACTTTTTAATTTTTTTGGTGACATAGTTGTGTGAAGGCTCATTTGGTGCGGTATGTCCTGACGTTTCCGTTGGTACCATTTTTGTATATAAATGACTTTTTGATTGCTTTTTATTACATCTTTTCTTGGAGACAGGGTGACCAAAAAAGCGCATTTCTGGCGTTCTTTATTTTTTTCTTTGGACAACGTTCACTGTGCAAGGTAAATAATGCACTACTTTGCTAGATCGGACTTTTATGGACACAGCGATACCAAACACATATTTTTGCTTTATTATTTAGATTCTTTTATTGCAAATATGGCAAAAGGGTTTCTTTTTACTTTTACTCCTTTTTTTTAAAGCGATGCTTTAATTGCTCCTGCAGTATGACGTAATGCTATAGCATTACGTCATACTGCTGTTTGACAGGCAGTCTATAAAGCTACCCCACGGGCTTTCAGAAGGCCCCCGGTTGCCATGACACCTGCATGGCTCCCCCGATCTCACCGCAGGTGGGCCTTACGGGACCCCCGAACATTGCTCGGGGGATTTAAATGCCCTTGTCAGAATTGAGAGCGGCATTTAAAGGGTTAATAGCTGCGATTGGCCGATTGCAGCTATTGCCCACAGGCGTCACCTGTAATAAACAGCTGACGCCCGCGCGGTATGGAGGAAGATAGTGGTGCTATCTCCCTCCACACATGTTCTGCAATGGCAGGACGTAAAAACACTATTGGGTCGTCAGTAAGGGGTTAACAGTGATAAATGTAAGGTTATTCACATGAGCAGGGAAATACATGTCCAAATTACATGCTAAATGGGAAACCACTGGGCAAAAGTTAAATGTAAACTTCTTAACTGAAGCAACTAGTGCCAGGCAGCTGCTACCAAGGCAAATAGAATCATGGGGTAAAAGAGGTCTAGGGACACACGACAAGAACATTGTTCTTCCTCTTTACAAGTCACTGGTCAGACCACACATGGAATATTGTGTACAGTTTTGGGCACCGGTACTCAAAATTTGGATTATTTAGTTTAGGGGGGGGAAAAAAGGCTGATGGGCGACCTAATAGCTATGTATAAATATATCAGAGGACAATACACAGATCTCTCATGTCATCTATTTATACCCAGGATTGTGACTAACAAGAGGGCGCCCTCTACGTCTAGAGGAAAGAAGGTTTCTACGTCAACATAGAAGGGGGTTCTTTATGCAAGAGCATTTAGACTAGGCAACTCTATGCCTTAAGACATAGCAATGGCAAACTCAATAAAAGAGTTTAAGATGGCCCTGGACGTAATTCTTGAGCGCTATATTATAACCGCTAATTACTTAAGAAGGGTTGTTGACTCCGATTGCCATTTTGGAGTTGGGACGGAATTTTTCCCTTAAATGGGGAGAATTGGCTTCTACCTCATTGGGGGTTTTTGCCAGGCCAAACTCGATGCACATATGTTTTTTTTCGGCCTAACATACTATGTAACTAATCTATGTATTGTTCCACATGGGAAGTTTTTAAATAATTGTTGTATAAATGTTCTCTCCCATACATGCTTGAATCTAGGAAACATTGGAAGGAATTTTGTGATTCCTCATCTACAGTTATACTGCACTCACATACACCGAATTGCCACTTTATAGAGATAACTGCTTTCACAGTAGGAGCATCCCCATGTGGGCCTTAGACACATAACCCTCATAGCTTGCATCATATAATCAAGTGAGCAAGTTTTCTGTGGATCAGTTTCAGTGTTAATTCACACTAGAATGGGAAAAGTGATGCAAGCAACCTCGAACAAGGCTTCTAAACTGGTCCACTTTGCACATCAAGTAGCATCACCAGACTTTGATCCTGGGGACAGCTTGAACCCTAATCAGTGGGAGCAGTGCATGTAATGGATCCTGTGATATGGGGGGATATTCACTTATTATATATTCACTTATTATATAGGCAGTGCATTAACTAATTCAGCTACAGTGCTGCAGGCTGGTGGCGCCAAAAACCCCAAATGGTCAAAAGTTAGGTGTGGGAGAGTCTGTCATGTGTGTGTCATTGCCGCGTAGCTATGTTGGGTGTCCTGTATCCTTTTATGATGTTTTGTACTACAAGAATATGCCTAGTTCTCTTACTATAGTCTCCTGGAATGTGAGGGGGTTGGGAAACCTTAGAAAACACTGTGCAATTTTTTTAACAAATAATGCTGCATTTAGACTGAACGATTGTTCTAAAAATCATTCAAATGAGCAAAAGTGAACAATGATCGTTCAGTCTAAACTTGAACCAATCTCGTTTGTCATTCAGTTTCTGTAGACATAAAAATCATTGTTGGCTCATTCACTTATCGCTCGGTTTAAACAGCAATCGCTCAGTCCATGTATTTAGTAAGATGCATTTTCCTATCTAAACAGGAGTGCGAACGAGTTGGCGGTAACTTCACGCACTCATTCAAAACGAGAATTGGTTTGTCTAAAAGGACTATAACACAGTATGGCCTGTTAATTCTCTGCCTACAACAGACACATTTCACTTCAGACACCAAACATTATCTGCATTGGAATCGGGTGGGTGTTAGTTATCATGCACACCATACTAGTTACTCTCACGGGGTTAGAGTCCTAGCACATAGAATGATATCTTTCCAGTGCTTCACTAAAACTATACACCCTGATGGTCAGTACATATGACTGTATTGTAAATTATATGACTTTGTATATATACTTGCTGCAGTTTACATCCCACCCCCTTACGAGAGTGCAGTTTTGAAACAATTTTGCAGTTTGTTGGTTCCATAGCCAACACCCCACTGTTAAATATAAGGAATTTTAACATAAATCATAGATGCAACTTGGATAGGGTTGGGAGTGAAGGGTCTAGGGCAGTGGATGGTATCACTTCTTTGGGGTGGCTTATGAAAGACTTTATTGATATTTGATGAGTAATATACGTGGGGTGCAGCAATATTCCTGCTATTCTTTAATATATCAGACATTGTCCAGAATCAACCTGGTGCTGGGTAATGACCTACTGTATACTAGTGTCTCTGATATCCATTTTCAACTTGTTTCCTGTCTGATCATTGTCCCTTACTGGTGCAACTCCAACCTTACGTAAACCTGCTACATTGAGTTTGACCTTGGTGACGGTATCCTTTTTGGCTTAACATAGTGGATTGCGAGAAGATTCATCAGTCGTTAACAGAATTTATGTTTAACCGTGGCTCAGTTTCTCTGGGAGTAGAATGGGAAGCTATGAAGGCCTCTGCGAGAGGAGCTTTATTTAGGCTGTTAATCATGTGAAGTGAAAGAGTCGCCAATTGGGGTAGGAATTACAATGCTATTTACAAGAGATGGAGTCCCTGGTTATTCAGAATCCCAATGTTACTACTACTAATAATAATTGTCAAGAGGTGTAGAGTGTCCTGGATCAATATACTGTGGAGTCAGCTAAAATTCAGCGTCTGAAACTTTCAATATTTGAGGAAGGTGAAAAAATGGGACGCAAAGGCTCAACTTGGGACAACCTGTAACTCTGCTTTGTCTTTATATTCTTCCAAGCTGCAAAAAACGTTGCTACAAATTGGAGGCCTACTTGGCAATACCCCTGCCTAAACTTTCTGAGTTACAGAAGAAGTTTCTTGAATCCCTCCTGACTTTAGATGAAGTCCAGGAGGTAGCAGTGGTTTCCTTATCTAATAATCAATCACCATGTGTGGATAGTATACCAGATGAAATTTCGGGAGATATTGTTACTGCAGCTCCTGGAAGTTGTCCTAGATGTTGTGGAACAGAGGTGGCTCCTTGTTTCCATGACACAGGCTGTTATAGTTCTCCTTAAGATCAGGAAGGACCCATTATTACCAGAGTAATATTGGTCTATATCATTACCAGTGGATGTAAAGATTGTGGCTAAAGTTTTAGCCACTTGACTCCCAAGAATCATATCATCCTATGTTCATTCGAACCACACAGATTTTTACCAGTGAGGTCCATAGTGCTTAATATTCATAGTGCTTAATATTCATAGGGCTTCAAAGATCAAGCCGCATCCGGGGTACCATAGAAGAATACTCACGGCTTTATTTAAAAGTGCTTCATCTTTATTAGTTGCACATAAGTGAGACAACGTTTCGACTGTCTTGTGCAGTCTTTATCAAGTTACTGATATTTGTAGGGTTTATCTTAATTTATAAATCCCAGTAGATAATCTGGGAGATCTTATTTTGTGTTCCCTTGACACTGCTAAAGCATTTGATATTGTGAAATGGGCTTATCTCTGGGTGCTGTTGAAGGCCATGAGGTTTGGGTCACAATTGCCTGAGTCCAGCTTTTGTATACCAAACCCACAGTGTGAGTCCAGGTAAATGGGCAGCTGTTTCCCCAATTTCGACTGGTTAGAGAAGAGGCAAAGTTGCCCATTCTCACCATTATTTGCCTTGGCGATAGAACCTTTGGTGATTCAGATAAGATCTAATGATGGTGAAGTAGGGTTCAAGTGGGGAACTTTATAGGAGAAAACTGCATTACATGCAGATATGTTATTTTTGGAAAACGCTGGGAGGACAGAGGAAACAGCTATTTCAGTTATAACAGACTTGGGGTCTTTCTAGGGACTTACAATAAACTGGGACAAATCCGTAGTCCTGTCAGTTGATAAACCGGAATTGAATTATATTTCCTTCTCAGGCCCTCTGCTTGTATCATCCTCCTTTAAGTACCTGGGAGTACAGGTGTCTACCTGTCTGCAAGATTATGAAACATTAAATATTGTGCCGCTCCTTTTGTGATTTTGACAGAAACGTGAGATATGGCATAAGTTGCCTTTGTCAGTAGTGAGGAGAGCGAATCTCATTAAAATGATGACACGGCTGTTCTATTTATTACCTAATTCCTCAATTTGCATAAGACAACAGATCTTCTATAAAGTGAATAAACTATTCCAAGAGTTTATCTAGGGCAGTAAACCACATCGAATAACGTTAAAACACTTCAAATGCCAAAAGATGAAGGCGTCTGGCAGTGTTCCATCCACAATTATATTATCTGGCTTCTCAATTACAGCATTATAAGGCATGGGGTTCAGAAATTATGGAGGATACTAACTTTTGCCTATTTCAATATTATTTTCATGTCATGCAACTATTTGAGGGATTAGAGGTGGATAAGTTCAACAGCACTCAGTATAGTTTATCTACTCTACGTGTTATACATACCATTTGATAGAAGGTAAGAAGGGCTACAGTCCATTTACTCCTATCAGTGGAGTGCCATGGTTGGGCGAGCTTAATATTCTGGAGGGGTTTGGTCCATAGCAGAAGATGGGTCTATGCCTTATAATACAATTAGTGACCACATTGGATATTCATCTGTTTGCTCAGCTCCAAATGGAGCTTGAGCTACCACATTAACAATTCTAAAAATACCTGCAGCTTAGGCATGCGTTCCTTGTGGAAAAGTTGATTTCCAATTTACAGGTCACACCATTACATCCAACAGAGCTTATCAGTAATGCTACTTCAACAGCTGGAATGACAAGCATAATATGATATTTTTGTAGGTTTTGTACTCTGAAGGACAAATGGATTTAAGTCCCATTAAGCAGGGACACTGGGTGGATATCTTGCAATATTTTCCGAAACTACCATTAAATGAAGTGAGTACTCATCTACCTTTTATACATTGATACACTAGCTGATATACCAGACTTCACCTGAGTTAATTTAGTACAGGTGTTTACCTGTTTGCATGAAAAATTTTATGAAGCGATGGTTACTTCAGAGGAACCGAGGAATAAAATACGTATAAACATAGAAGAGCGTTAGATTCTCCTGCATGTACTGAAGTCCCTCTGCACAATGTGCCACCCCTCCCACTTTCCTCACTTTTTACCCTTAAAAGGTAATACCCCTTTTTATTAAAATTTCCCCCCAGACTGCAGGTTGCAGCCTCTTCTTCGCCCTAAAGGCATGCTCCATCCCTTCAGTCTATGGCCACTTCCTTATGTACTTTACAGCCTTTCAGTATATACACACACACTAAGGTCAGTTAGATTCTCCTCAGTATATACACAGAGAGGTGAGGTAAATTCTCCTTAGTATATACACATAGAGAGGTCAGTTAGGTTCTCCTCGGTTAATACGCACAGAGGTGAAGTAGATTCTCCTTAGTATATACACATAGAGGAGTGTTAGATTCTCCTGAGTAAATACACATAGAGGTGAGGTAGATTCTCCTTAGTATACAAATCATTTCCCTAGGCTTTATGGTTTCTGAGAAAAGATTTTTCATATATTGTCGATTTTCACAGTTTTTCATGCTTAGAATTGAATATTTAAGTTGCAACCCCATTACTTTTCCTATTAGGATGTAAAGAATGGTTATAGCAAATTTCATGTTTGTGCAGTTCAGATGTGTCACTTACTTTTGCACTTAGAATTGAATAATCAATTTGCAACCCCATTACTTTTCTTATTAGGATGTAAAAAATGGTTATGGCACACTTTTAATGTTTGTGCAGTTCAGATGTGTGCTATTAGTTAGATTACATAGGGGGTCACTTACTTTTGAACTTAGAATTGAATAATCAAGTTGCAACCCCTTTCCTTTTCCTATTTAGGACCTAAAGAATGCTCCTGCCAAATTTTATGTTTGTACAATATCAGGAAGTTAGAGAATTAGTGGCGAGTCAGTCAGTCAGTCAGTCAATGAGGGCTTTCATTTTTATAAATATACTAGCTGATATGTCCGGCCTTGCCCCCAAATTAATTTGATACAGGTGCTTATGTGTTTGCATGGAAAATTTTATGAAGTCAAGGTTACTTTAAAGTAACCAAGGAATAAAATATGTATACACATAGAGGAGAGTTAGATTCTTCTCAGGCTGCGACCCCCTCACTTTTCCTGTTTAGGACCTAAAGAATACTCCTGCCAAATTTCATGTTTGTACGACATCAGGAAGTTAGAGAATTAGTGGCCAGTCAGTCAGTGAGTGAGGGCTTTTAGATAGATAGATAGATAGATAGATAGATAGATAGATAGATAGATAATTTTTGTATAATATTGGATTGGAGGACAGGCCATTATGTTTTTGGTGTCCTTCACGTTATGGCGTGTCCTAAATTAAAAGGTTACTGGAAGGAAGTCTTAGCTTTGTTAGAAATAGTGTACCAGATCTGGTTGGAGACTTCTCCACGGGTCTGTATGTAATGGATTTGCTCAAAGGAGGAGAAAAGTTAGCAGTAGTTTGGTGTTTAACATTGCCTGAAAATTGATAGCCCAGTACTGGTTGAATGAAATATCAAAACATTGAGTGAATTAATTAATAGACTTATGGGATCTTGACTTTGGAAAAAGGTGTATAATCACAAAAGGAATGCCATTTGTAAAATATATAGAGCTATGGCGTAACAAGCTCACCATGCCAGGCTTAGCGCCTTTGCACTTAATCAGAGATAGAATTGGACTAGGTTGAGTAGTATACCTTTATGCTGTAATGTAGTATCTTACGGGGCACATTATAGGATACATTATTGTGCTAAATCTGGTTTAAGTGTGGGACATGGGACACAGACGTGCAGGTTGAAGATACGTCAGATGGACACAGATGTGGGATTTATAAAGTTAAATTACATATTTGTAAGTCATCATCTTTTCTGTATTGATGAAGGGAATGGTGTAGAATAAAAACTTGGGGTTGGAGGAAGGGGTGTTTTCATTGTGTTGTAAATTTGTTTTTAAAAGAGCAATAAAAAAATATTCCACCCCCCCCCCCCTTTCCCACACACACACACACAAGAAAACATTAAATCCCTATGTGCCTCTTCAATGTATTGCAGGCCCATGGGCTTGGTTCCCATCCTCAATTTTAGCCCAAAGTGTTTCATTCTGCAGGCCAGTGCAGTTCTCCTATGCCAAACAGCAAACCATTTTGCTATGCATCTCTTCACAGAACTGTTGTACTAAAACATGAAAGGGTTGCTGTAACCCAAATTTTTGCCACATGTTTGGAAGCCTATTATATTACTGCACCATGAACAGTTCATTGCAACTAAGTGGAAATTCCTAAATCATGAAATACAGTCCTTAGACTATTTCCATTATTTCTTAGTCACTTATTTTATTTAAGGAGGAGTCTTTTTCCTGACTCTTCCCAAACCCGAAATTTAGCACTAACAGACAGTGGAGAACGAGGCAGCACTCAATAAAGCATTTTTCCATTCATCAAGAGTCTAATGGCAGTGTGCTTTCCAATCCAATCCAACTGCATTGTGCATGGAGATCTCGAGGGCATGTCTTCAACCATAGAAATCCAATCCATATGGCTCTAGATGAACAGTTCTTGTGGCGAAATGGCTTTCTCAGACAGTTTGGAACACAGTAGTGAGAGTGCAGCCAAAGACACATTTTAACAATCTCACCCCTTCACCACTAAATGGTCCCCTTCTCTGGGATTGCGTAGTCAAAAGGCACATTTCCTAAACGGTTGTTGCTCTTATGTTTCCACTTCACAAAAACAGCACTTCAGCTGGAGCGAGACATTAGATTATCAGGAAATCAAATCAACACCTGTAGTAAGAATGTAATGCTGATTAGATTTTATGTATCCATGTCCATATAGTTATGCTGGCTTCATGGCTCATTACACTAGAAATCAAATGGCATCTTATGACAATACTTTGCTGGAGGTTATTAAGCACCATTTTTACATTACTCCCAAAAAATGCGCAGAGTATAATAACCCAGACTGTGGATGGCATACACAGCAGAAGGAGACTCTACGCCAAGACGATGCAAGCTGCCTTATAAAAAAAAGTAGCCAACTCGCTGACCAAAACATCACTGTGGGTGCAACTTCTGAAACCCTTGGCTATCAGCCCTAGTAAGGCATAATAGGGCATGTGGAGTTGGATTGTCTTAGTGAAATTGTATCTTTGTAACTGATCCTCTGTAGAATCAAGTATATTTGCTAATGAATATATGTATTTGGAACAGGCTATAAAAAAGAAGAATTCCTAATACTGAAAAGCTCAGTCTAGCATGCAAAGTAATTCATTTGTATGTATATGTGTATATATATTATATATATATATATATATATATATAAAATTAGAGATGAGCGAGCATGCTGGGTAAGGTCAGTTACTCAAGCGAGCATCGCTCTTCTCAAGTAACTGCCTTCTTGTCCGAGCGTTCTTTGGGGGGGGGGGGGGGGAAGAGATCTGCATCGAATTATTCAATCTTTTCATGACAAGCGTCTTTAGTACTTAGCAGATTATTTTGCCGTTACGACCTGATAAATAGCCAGACATTGGCTTCCGAAAGGGTTTCTAAAGAATCTTAGCTCATTCCTCATGGGCAATGACCTTCAGTTCACGAATATTCTTGGGTTTGCGATATGCAACCACCTTTTTCAAATCCCACCAAAGATTTTCTATGTGGTTCAGGTCAAGGGATAGTAATAGCCACTAAAGAATCCGCCAGGACTTATTCTGAAACCAAGCCTTGGTGAACTTTGAAGTATGCTTGGGATCATTGTCCTGTTGGAAGGTCCAACAATGCTCAAACTTTATCTTCCATGCAGAAAGCTTGAGGTTTTCTCCTGGAATTTTCCGATACTTGATTGAATCTATCTTGCCATCCACATGCTGCATGTTTCCAGTGCTAAAAGGAAGCAAAGCAGTCCCAGAGCATCACCGAGCCACCGCCATGTCCCACTGTAGGCAGAATCTTCTGTTCAGCATACGCTTCATTCTTTCTCCTCCAGACATACCACTGATCCAAAGGCCTGAGAAGTTACAGTTTTGTTTTAATCGCTCCACGAACAGCAACCCAAAACCTTTGTGGTTTATTTATATGGTTTTGAGCACTTTTCTTTGCTTTTGGGCCAGTAGAAGTGTACATCTTGGAGTTCAGTGTTTAGTATACTCTTTACTGTGCAAACAGAAACCTCAGTGCCTGCTGTCACTAAGTCTTGCTGCAGGTCTTTTGCAGTCACTTGAGGGTTTTTGACCACCTGCTTCCTCAGGAATCAGGTGGCAGCTGGTGATAGCTTTCTCATTCTCCTTCTGCACATCCAGGTAGTGTGGCCAGTGTTCCTTTACTTTTGAACTTGTGAACTGTGCTTCCAGCTGTATCTCTAGCAATATTCACTATCTCTTAACTTTTTGCACCATAGCTGTATGTCTAACATGCTATCAATAATTATCACAGTTAAAAGAAAAAAAAGCACTTGCTTTTGTTTATTGTTTTCTGCAAACAACTGAAAATTTGTACATTTGGCAAATAAACTTAATTTTAACTGGATGTTAAAGAATTTCGAATGTAATTGTATATCAGAAATGATCTCCACTTATGATTCTAAGTAATTTGCCATTGCATACACTGAAACCCATAAACAAATTGTATCAGCGTTCCATTTAATTCTGTAACATAAATTCTGAAAATGTTATTACACATTTTATGAAGGTTACAAGTGCCGAGGTAGATTGTATCTTATTTGACTTTAACAGAATCAGCTACTTAGATAATAATGCATCAGGGAGCCAGTGATGACATACAGATTCATGGGTCTTACCCACCTTTGAATTCTGGCATGATATGTGATGATAGATCAGAATAAGAGGTCACCGTGGGAGGAAGCCTCTGAGCCACTGGGTGTTCACATGTCACGGAGCAGGAGGTCACAGAGGGAGCAATGAGTTACAACACAACTTCACTGGCACAAGTAAAAATGTTTGAGAAAAAAGGAGTGAAAGATAAAAAAAAAGGAGTAGTAAAAGTCAGACAATGTGGGAGAATGTGTGGATCTGTGAGCCGCTTTTATGGCAACCTATATATGTATTGTGTTAGAGGCAACATATGTTGGTAAGCTGGTAGATCAATCACTAACTACACCAAGCTTTATTGGAGGATGTGTATCTACTTCATTCTCTAGTGCTTTAACAGGCACCAACTGAAAAATATGCTAAGGCCAACCATAAACTTACCAATCTGATTACTATTGCCACATTTACTGATCTAACCATTTAATGGTCAGAGAGATCTTTACATTTAATGGGATTCTCCTATTCCATCTTTAAAAACCTATTAGATCTACTCAAAAAATTCTCTCCGTGGCTAATCATTACTTTGATAATTGTTTGCAATGTCCCATGTGGGGGTCAGAGCATGGCATGACTGATTGGATTTTTCATAGGAAAATCTTTCTGGTTGGTGCAAATTATTTTATTTAAGCATAGGGTTTTGTGTGAACAATGCAGATTGTATAAGTAGTACATACAGTACTTCTGCTGACTGTGGAGACTAATTAGACCTTATAATCAGCAAACATTTTAAAAGGGGACATAGTGTAAAAAATATATTGTGCATATAGCTGAAACTGGTGAGTTTCTTCATAGCAAGAAATCTATCCTTATAAGTCTACCCTGGTTTTTGGACTCCTGGTCAGTAAATTCTATTGATGAACAACAGAGCCTGTTTCTCTCCTACCCAAACTGGCTGTTCATGGGAACAATGGGTTGCATGGTCAGCTTCGGGATAATAAATTAGACTTTAGCTTTATTGTCCGAGGGTGGTTTTACACATAACGATTTATTGAGTGAACAGATGTCACAGATCACTTGTGCAGCCTGTTTATACAGACAGATAAATCATTTGCTTTCTAATCCAGTGAATGAGAATGACTGATCGATATTTAAACAGAAAGATTAGCGAACGAGCAACAATGTTGATCATCTTTGCATGTAATGAACAATGAATGAATGATCATTCAATTGTTGGCTGAGTTTACACTGAACGATTATCATTCAAATTTAAATGATCCAGTGATTTTTTTTCCATGAAAGATAATAGTTTTGTCTGAAGACACCTTAAGGCCTTAGTCACACGGGCGTTTTTTTGCGCGATTTGCAGATCGCATGACGGATGCGCATCCGCAAATCGCGTGACCAGGGCCAAAAAAAAAAACAAAACACCCGAAAAATCTGCTCCTAGCCGCGTTTCATTAGAAACGGGCCGGAGCTGTCCAGCGCATTGAATTCAATGGAGCCGGCAATACAGCCAGCTCCATTGAAAGCAATGCGCTGTGGGCAATCGCGGGATGAATTGTCGGGAAGGGCTTAAATATATAAGCCCTTCCCTGCAATTCATCCAGAAATGTGTAAAAATAAAAAAATATATATATACTCACCTTGTCCCGGCAGACGGAGTTCAGCGCGGCCGGCCTGCAGTGGGTGTGAGTGAGAGCTGACCCTGATTGGCTCAGCGCTGAGCCAATCAGGGGCAGCTCTCACTCACTCACACCCACTCACACCCACTGCCGGCCGGCCGCGCTGAACTCCGTCTGCCGGGACAAGGTGAGTATATATATATTTTTTATTTTTACACATTTCTGGATGAATTGCAGGGAAGGGCTTATATATTTAAGCCCTTCCCGACAATTCATCCCGCGATCACCGGCAGCCCATTGCTTTCAATGGAGCCGGCTGTATTGCCGGCTCCATTGAATTCAATGGGCAAACATCGTTCTTCTCTGCCACAGCTGTTACAGCTGTGGCAGAGAAGAATGATTTGTCTTCTATATGTTCTCAATGTGGTCGGCGCTGCTGCCGCCGGCCCCATTGAGCGCATATAGAGAAGAGAACAGGAATCGCAGATCGCAGATAGGTGCGATCTGCGATTTCTGTTCTATAATTTATCGGACGAGCGCATAAAAAGCGCTCATGTGTCTGATACCATTGCAAAGCAATGGTTTTAAAAAATTGCCGGACGCATACGCAAATCGCGCGAAAAAACGCCCGTCTGACTAAGGCCTAAGGGTGCATTCAGACGTCCGTATATTGGCCGCGTATTCACGCCGACCGATATACGGCGTCTCTTTCTGCAGGGGGAGGAGGCTGGAAGAGCCAGGAGCAGTGCTCTGAGCTCCCGCCCCCTCTCTGCCTCCTCTCCGCCCCTCTGCAGTATTTGCAATGAGAGGAGGTGGGACCAGGTGGGGCTAAGTTCTGGGAATTAGCTCCGCCCCCATCCCACCTCTCCTCATTGAAAATAGTGCAGGGGGGCGGAGAGAGGCAGAGAGGGGGTGGGAGCTCAGAGCACTGCTCCCGGCTCTTCCAGCCTCCTCCCCCTGCAGAGAGGGACACCGTATATCAGTCGGCGTGAAAACCCAGCCGATATACGGGCGTCTGAATGCGCCCTAAGTTATCCAGTGAAATGTGTTCATCTAGGAGTATGCAGTGAGTAGTGAAGTCACTGGTGTTCATATCTGGAGAGCAGTTATATCATTTCATTCCAGCTTTCATATAAAAACTTTTCAGCAGTCATCCCACTAATGGCCCATTAACATGTAATGAATATTGCTCAAAATTCATTCAAACAAACAAGTTTAAGCGGTAATTATGCAGAGTAAATGCAAAACAGAAAAAAAAGAAAAATTGCTCAATATTTGTTTGCATAGAAGGTGACATGCTGAGCGAGAAGCCCGTGATCCAGCGTCGAATTCTGTCTAAACGCTCTGCACAAGCGCTAAAGACCTTAGCGGTGACGTCAGTGCTTGAGCAGTCATTTAGTCAATGTCTCAATTACTGCTGTCCCATGTAAAAGGCCCATTACATCACAGGCAGGATTAACAATGAGAGGTGATGCCTATATGTAGATGAGTCAGGATCCACAATAAGTGATAAACTGTGAGCATCTACTCCTCCTCTCTGAACAATGCCGTCTGCACAGGTCACAGCATCTATTCTTCTTGCACAAAGTCAGGGATTTTGTAGGATTATAGTCAGGTGTATGATTAACCAATTGTGATCATGATTTTCATATGTAGGTTGAAAGATAGTCATTGGCTGAAACAGTTGTGTAGGAGGCTTAAAACGTGTTGAGGAACAGCCAAATTTTGCTACAAAGGTAAGGTTGTGGAAGACCGTTTCAGGTCACACGCCATACACCTTGGCAAGGCTGAGCACAGCAACAAGACAAAGTTATACTGCACTAGCAATATCTCTCCCAGGCAAAGACTTCAAAGCACACTGGGGTTTCAAGATGTGCTGTTCAAGCTCTTTTGAAGAAGCACAAAGAAACGTGCAACATTGAAGACCGAAGACACAGTGGTCAGCCAAAGAAACTGAGTGCAGCAGATGAAAGACACATCATGCTTACTTCCCTTCAAAACTAGAAGATGTCTAGCAGTGCCATATGCTCTGAACTCACAGAAACCAGTGACCCAGGTACACCCATCTACTGGTTATAGAAGTCTGGTTAGACGTGGCCTTCATTGAAGAATTGCAACCAAAAAGCCATACCTTCCACAAGGAAAGAAAGTCAAGCGACTCAACTATGTAAGAAAACATAGGAACTGGGGTGCAGAAAAATGGCAGCAGGTGCTCTGGACTGATGAGGCAAAATGTGAAATATTTGGCTTTAACAGAAGGCAGTTTGTTTGCATAAGTGGTGGAGAGCGGTTCAATAATAAGTGTCTGCAGACAACAGTGAGGGATGGTCGAAGTTCCTTGCACGTTCGGGGCTGCATTTTGGCAAATGGAGTTTGAGGATTTGGTCAGGATTAATGGTGTCCTCAATACTGAGAAATGCAGGTGGATACTTATCCAATATGCAATATCATCAGGGAGGTGTCAGATTGGCTCAAAAATCTATTCTGCAGCAGGACAACAACCCCAAACATACAGCCAATGTCATTAATAACCATCTTCAGTGTAAAGAAGAACAGGGAGTCCTGGAAGTGATGATAGGGCCCCCACAGAGCCTGATCTCAGCATCATCCAGTCTGTCTGGGATTACATGAGGAGACAGAAGGATTAAGCAAGTCTATATCCACAGAAGATCTGTGGTTAGTTCTCCAAGATGTCTGGAACAACCTCTCTGCCAAGTTCCTTCAAATGCTGAGTACAAGTGTACCTAGAGGAACTGATGGTGTTTTGACGGTAATGGGCGGTCACACCAAATATTGATTGGATGTAGATTTCCCTTTTGTTCATTCACTTTGAATTTTATTGACAAAAATAAAACACTTCTATTTTAGACGTATTCTTACTTCACAGTATTTTTTTCCACATGTGCTTAAAGGTACTTTTACACTGAACGATTATTATTGAAAAAAAACCAAAAACTAAGAACGATGAATTGTTCAAATTTTAACGATAATCGTTCAATATAAAACAGGGCCAACGATGAACGGTAATTCATTTGTATGAAAATCATTGTCGGCTTGTCCAATCATTTTGTTGTGCCTATTCACTGGTACACTGTACTGCGCATGCGCGCCGGAGCGTCATGCGGGAGTAGGCGCAGCGGATCCGGAGGCAAGTATGGAGTCTTTGGGGGGGGGGGGGGGGGTGCCGTGACAGACTCCGCTGCGGTATTCCGCTTGCGGAGCCCATCACGGCCGTGTGCATAAGGCCTAACAACTTAAAGACTTTTCTCTCTCCGACCTGTTATATACATCCTCCTCCCCCTCTTTGCTGCTCTCTATAGCAGAGGGAGGGGGAGAGGACAGTGAACCGAGACAGCCAGAATCAGCAGCCCCACTAGCTATGTGTAAGAGTTAATGTGCCTTTACACAAGGTGATTATTGCCCGACTTCTTGGTGGAAACAACAAATTTCGGCGATATTCGTCCTACTGCATTCCCCCAACAAGGCTATGAGGCAAAAAAATTAAAAAAAAATAAAAAGTTTACTTGTCGGATTTGCAGGGTTTTGAACACAACTAAAAACAAGTGACTATCGGGCCTTGTAAACAGGAGCCGCTTAAGGTTTGGGCGACTCTTATTGTGAATGGAGGGACGTGGGTGGAACGATCCCTGGCAGCTCCATCCATCATTGACTTGAATGACTATCGCTCCTGTATGAAACAGACAAGTGATAGTTGGGCGGTAGTCCGTGGGAAGGCTGTTGGGCGCCTTCCACGGTCGTCCTGTGTGAAGGAACTCTCACGCAGACTCTACAGCAGCAAAAGGACAGAATTTTATTTTTTTAATTAAAGATTATTTTAAAAATTTGTAACTTTGCATGTAGGAAGCAAATAAAAATTCCAGTACAGAGGTAGGTGCCCATAGCCTCTAAAGACCCATTCACAGTAGGTTACAATACCTTGGTTTTTAAATGATCATTATATTTTCCCAGTGCAAAGACTCAATCAGTGTATAAGCATATACGGACTGAAAACTAGGAATCATAGAGTGGTAGAGTTGGAAGGGACCTCCAGGGTCATCGGATCCAACCCCCTGCTCAGTGCAGGATTCACTAAATCATCCCAAACAGATGTCTGTCCAGCCTCTGCTAGAAGGCTTTCATTGCGGAAGACCTCACCACCTCCATTTTTTTTTAAATTCGTTCAGTTATCATTCGCCTAGTCTATGCATGCATAAAAATGAAACAACGATTGGCCTGTGTAAGCAGGCAATCATTCATTTATGAACAACTGCCTGTTATTTAAATGAAGACAGGCAGGTCGGAACGAGCTCTGCCTCCATTCATTTAGCGACGATCTCTCCTGTGTAAAAGCACAGGAACAATCATCACCGGGATGACCTGCCAGGTCATGCTGTGTAAATGCACCCTAAAGCCGCATGCACACGGCAGAGCCGGATTCTGCAGCAGAATCTAGCCCTGGCAGCACCGGCATCCACACGTACCTGCTTTCTTGAATCTTCATCTGTACTGTGGATGGCCTGCACGGTTCACCATCGGACATGCGCAGCACAGATTTTTTTTTTAACTCCTGCTTTTCCCACGGCCCATCAATGGAAGCCGTCCGTGTGGACACCACAGAAAAATGGAGCATGCTGCGATATTTCATCTGAGAGCAGAAACTGCAATTGCTTTCCGCTCGTGTGCATGAAGAATCACTTTATCATAGCATGCTATGGGCGCTATTTGCTGTGGAATCTAGAGCAATCACCTGCTCCGGATTCCGCAGTTTAAATGCACCTGTGTGCATTCACCCTTACACTACTGGCTTTGGCTCAAAAAATGGCAACAAGATCTTTCACAAAAACTACATGTGTGATTGTGAGAATTCAGCCAAACAAAGGTGAAGTATGGATGAGAACCTTAACGTCTCCGGTCCTTTTTTTGTTTCATTTGTATTGCGAATACTAGAGTTGATCAAAAATCAACTTTCTTATGGGGATGGGGGTGGGTGGCTTAAAATTGTCAGAATTTTCAAGATAATCGTCTATGGCTTGCTTACTTTGATTGTACCAATATCTTGGATGGACATTCAAGCAATCAAGAGACTGGTCTTTCTTAGGTTGGAATCACATGCAGCTTTTTTGAGTCAAATATAAGAGAGGGTACTAAACAGAAGAGAGGCATCAGCCTTTTCGTATTATTGTATCAACTCCTGATTTTGTCTCAAGAAAGTGCCACAAAAATTGTGACAAATTCTGCATGTGCGATTCCAGCCTTAGGGTGCCTTTACACAAAACCATGTGTAGTTTGGGAAATCATTGGTGAGGATCTAAAGGATATGTCTCTCAAGATATTTCCTAGTTTCCTTACAATTTGGCGAAGAGAGTCATTGCTACCTAGCAACGACTCTTATGAGAAGTCCGCACTAGTAAGCAAAGGCTTTTGTAAATGTACCAGTGGTACATATTGTGCTGCTGGATTTTTTTAAATGGTGACATGATTGATTAAGATTTGTCTTATTTATTTACATAGGGCCACAATCTTAATTCCAAATAAACTTCTAATAATCATATACATACACTATATATATATATATATATATATATATATATATATATATATAGCCAACATATTCTGCAGCACTTTATGTAATGTTTTTTTGTCTGTGTTCCATCTGATTTATAAAGTATTAAAGGTGTTTTCTGCCCTTTCTTCATCAGTAGTTGATGAAAGTCAACTACTGGTCAAGTACCCCATCTACCAGCTGATCATCCTGCCCGCTTTCAGTGCAGCGGGCTGGGCTTCGTCAGCACTTGTAAGAGGAGGAAGTGGGACTGTCGGCGTCACTACAATTTAAATCAATGGGAGTGCAGCGCTGCTTTTCCACTTCCTGCTTCTCTCATGGTCAGGATGTCACATCCAGCAGGAAGTCAAAGAACAGCATGGCAGTCCAAATGATTCCAATGGGAGTGAAGCCAAAGCTCCCGCATCCTCCTCTGACCAGTGATGATGATGTCCAGCCAGTTGCACTGACAGCAAGCTGTAAGATCAACTGATAGACAGGGGTCCTGAGCAGCTGACCCTTGTCAATCAACGACTGATGGCCTATTAAAGGACATGTAGGCAGTTAAAAAAAAAAGCTCAGACAACCCATTTAAATAAATCGATAATTTGAACAATAGGTGTGAGGACCCTGCCTACAATCTATAAGGAAATAGGGGTGACACAACAGATATAAGTCCTTGTTCTGTACAATGAACCAGCCATCTTTTACATAATTAGATTAGCATGTATAAAGCTGTATGAGCCGGTTACTAGACAGTATCTGTGTATATACAGATATGTAATGCATTAAGGCCCATTTACACTGGACGATTATCGCTAAAAAAAACGATAATCGGCAATCGTTTAGCGATAATCGGTGCGTGTAAATGTGCGCCCATCGTCTGCTTTTCGGCTGATCGTTAAAATCAGTCCAACATAAAAATCGTCACTCATTTTTATTAGTAGTACTCCACGGGGAGTGCTAGTAGCATTGTTTCCCCATGGAGAACAAAGTATCTGAGCGCAGATAATACGGTAGCCTCAGGCTATTAACTGTGTTCAGTGAAGGCTTCATTAGGGTGTAAGTGGTGAGAGGGAAATGGGGTAGATGAAGAAGAGTTAGATTAGGGAATGTTGTAGGTGTCCCTAAAAAATGTGTTTTTAGGGCATGCTTAAGGGTGCGGGCAGACGATCGTAGGCGTATTTACGTTCGCACGAGCGCAACGTATAATCACCCGAGCGATCGTTTTTCACCGATCACGACCAGAGCTAGAAAGCGTATTTTCGTTTGTTCCTACTTTGCAAACGGTCTTTTCGGCGATCGAATATGCGTTGGCGCGTATTTCGGTCGCATATGTTCCGTTTTTTTTCGAATTGCCGTTTTTACGCGCCGTAAAATCGCCCATGTGAACGAATACATTCGAAACCATTGCCTCAGATGGTCACGTATATACGTTTGGTCGCAAAAACGCGCCGTTTATGCGCTCGTCTGCCCGCACCCTAAAACTGTGGGCTTTGGGAACTAACCTGATTGTCTGAGGTGGTGTATTCTAGAGAACTGGTGCAGCTCTGGAAAAATCTTAGAGATGGGAGTGGAAGGTTCAGATCAGCATGCAGAGAAAATCTATGTAAACCTGATGAGAACATACAAACTCCACGCAAATGTTGCCCTTGGTCAGATTTGAGCTAAGAATCCCACTTAGATCCTGTGCTATCACGGTGTAGTTTTATTGTTTCTTGATTTTGTTTTTCCCCTACATGCATGGTGAAAGTTAAGGCCCATTTACACGCAACGATTATCGCTCAAAATTCACTCAAAGGATGTATTTTGAGCGAAAATCGTTGCGTATAAATACTATCATTTGCTTTTCAGCCGAACAATGATTTGTAGGGGAGCATAAAACCCATCCTTCGCCCGAAGAGCTGATAGCAGGGACCGCACGCTGTGTTCTCAATGGGAGCGCAGACTATATTGTATTCAGCTTGTTCTCCCTCGGCAATACAAGTGGGTTGTATGCAGAGAACAAACCACCTGCTGTTCTCTGCATACAGCTCCTGGAGGCTCATTTACATGCAGATGAAGGTAATAAGCTGGTAATGGGCATTAGTGCCCATTAGCAGCTCATGCAAAACAATCACTAAAATTGACAATCATCCTATCTTTTGAACGAATTTTGAGCGATCATCTTTGCGTGTAAATGGGCCTTTAGGTTCACTTTGAAACAAGTTAACTGTAAAAATAACTAGCCATTGTAAACGGGCCTTTAGGTAACATTTGAGTTGGAATCATTGCAATGGAAGATACTACAGATCCTATCCAATAAGAAACAATATAGTATATCTGAAAGAGTTATATAAGCTTTTTTTTTGCTAAAATTTTATTGGTAATAGAGTAACAGGGATTTTTGAGACTCAGAGGCACCAAAGGAGTTAAGTGAGAGGAAGTACATACAACCAGTAGGACTTCCCCATATGGTGATTTACATTCCAAAGAAACAGAGAGGTCTACATTGAGAAGTGAGCAGTGCACAATGCCAGCACAGTGATTCCCAGCCTCTGCACACATTCCTGTGCCTTTTCTGGCCAGCAGCAGCTCTGTATATAGAATCTTCTGGGAAGGTTTATACCACAGGCTGTATACACAGTTGCTGCAGGAGTGAAAGTTCATTAGCATAGATGATTCTTTCAATGCTGATTCACCCCACCCCCAAGAAGAGTGGCAAGCAAAACTCTTCAGCCAGGGGCCGTTCACTCACTGATGATGAAGATAACAGTTTAAGCATGAAGATATCTTTACACATACAATAACTGGCAGTTATTACCAACTATTAGCATGTGCATTCTATTTACCAAACCTGACAGCCTGTCAGCAAAAACAGTCTTAATACGGCTCGCTCATTTCCCCCCTTAATACAAAGACTCTAGAAGGGAAACGGCTGCAACTTGCCAAAAATGACAGAATGTGCCGAATAATCTAATGTCAGAAATAGGCCATGGACAGAACAATCTGGCCACCATACAAGAATTTGGACTTTTTAATGGCCGAAGACGAAAATCAGAGCAAAATTGTGAAGCATGAACAATAAAGTAATTTGACCAATCGAGTAGATTTCAATCAGTCATAACTAAATATTTTTAGGACTATAGACAACTGTTATTGTTAACAATTGTACACTTATTCACGTGATTAGTGTTAATTGCTAAGTATATAGCCAAATGAAAGCAAAATAACAAAAATTGGGGTGTTTCTTAGGTACAAAAGAGAAACTGTCACAATGTATTATTGGCTTAAAGTGGTATTGCAGCGATTCAGATTAAGGCCGGCTGCACACGGCCGTGACGGGCTCCGCCGCGAAATTCCGCGGTGGAGCCCGTCACGGCGCCCCCCAGGAGACCCCAAACTTACCTGCGGATCTGGCGTCCTCGCTCCCGTATGACGCTTCCCCGCCCACCCCTGCCGCGTCATGTGACACGCCCACCGCGTCACATGACGCGGCGGCGGTGGGCGGGGAAGCGTTTTCACGCTATCTTCCACTGTGCTACAGCGGAAGATAGAGTGAATGGACGGCTTCCATTGACTGCAATGGAAGCCGTCCGCGTGTACACCCGCGGCAAATAGAGCATGCCGCGGGTGAGGACGGAAGATTTCACGGTGCGGAATTCCGCGGTAGAATTCCGCACTGTGAGCATTGAGCTATTAGATTCAATAGAACCTAATAGCTGCGGGCAACGCAGCGGATTTCCGCCGCAAATTACGCGGCGGAAATCCGTTCGTGGGAAAGAGGCCTTAAAGTTATAGGCTTTTTAAGGCGATAAAACGCTTACTGTTGCCCTCATCCACTCTCACCTTGATTATTGCAACTCGTTGCTGATTGGCCTCCTCTGCACCAAACTATACCCTCTCCAATCCATCCTGAATGTCGCAGCCAGGCTCATCTTCCTGTTCAGCCGCTACTCGTTGCCTCTGCCCTGTGCCGGTCACTGCACTGGCTGCCTGTTAAATACAGAATTCGATTTAAACTTACTACCTTAATCCACAAAGCCCTCCACAGTGCAGCGCCCACCCCCACCCCCCACCCCTATATTGCCTCCCTCATCTCAATCCATCACCCATACCGGGCTCTCCGCTCAGCTGACAAAACCAGACTAAGCGCCCCTCTAATTCAAACTTCTCATTTCCACCTTCAAGACTTCTCCAGAGCAGCACCGGTCCTCTGGAACGCACTACCAAAGGATACCCGGGCAATCCAGGACTCACAAAACTTCAGGCGTGCTCTAAAAACGCACCTCTTCAGGGAGGCATACCGCATTTCCTAAACAAACCCCTCTACGCCGCCTGACCTACTGACTGCAACCCTTGCCAGCCACCATCAACTGCCCCTGCAGTCATACCGACTCTGCCGTCACACGGCTAAATGTCTGACCATTGTCTATGTGTATATCACCCCTCACTCTCCACCTTGCCATACAGTGCACATCTCCAGCCCTTTACCTTCTGTATCCCCCCATTACTTGTAGTATGTAAGCTCGCTGGAGCAGGACCCGCACCCCTACTGTTTCCATCAACTGATTACTATATGTAACCGTGGTTCTGTAATTTTTGTACTTTTGTCTTTCTGTATTCCCCCTGTCTATGTAAACGCTGCGGAATATGTTGGCACTATACAAATAAAGATTATTAATTTTGCAATATAACATAATAAGTTGTTTTACAAAGCTGCTGAGATATTGCTTTACCTGTGGTCTCCCCCCAGCCCCTTAGTCCAGTGCTTATGACCTGTATGTTCTGCTGGTTTACTGGTCAGGCATGCTCAGTGCCTTCAGATTCTGTAAGGACAACTGTTTGTACAGTCGTAAATGTGGACTTCTCAGAAAAATGGCAATGGAGCATTCTGAGAGATGTAGTTTTAGCACTCCCCAACTGTCATTTTAAATAACAATGTGGAAATCTGAAGCTGGCTGGAGAGCAGCGGTGGCGCACTTCAGCTAAAAAAGGTACAGGAGCTCAGTTTGAGGATTTAGATGGACTTTTGGAATAATGGCAATAAGTGGAAAAGTTACGGAAATATTGAAAATTTTGCCCAATATCCAGAATACCCGTCCTATTGTTATTTATTATAGGTATACAGGCCATAGATTTTTAATTATTACAACTAGAATCCACAATGAATCATTTTTTGTTGTCTAAAGAATTGTTATTGTATAAAATTATGTTCACAAGGAAATACTCTGTTCATATTAATGTCCTATTCAATCAAAAAAATTTACAAGTTAAATACACAGATCACTGATATAAACTTTTATCATCAGTTATAATTGTGAAATCCACTTAATACATTTGCAGCATTACTGTATTTTGCCTCATTGTAGTTGTGAGCTACTGATAGCCCATGGTCTGCCACTTTGGAGCTTCGCTGATCATCTGTTTGCTGGGTGTGTGTGTTCATACATACAGACAGCTCCATTCCCAATGTAGTGGCCAGGCTTGGTATTGCAGGCAAAGTTCCCATTAATTTCAGTGGGAACTTTGCCTACAATACCAAGCCTGGTCACTGAAGTGGGAATGGAGCAGTCTGCTTCATGCAGAAATCAGCTGAGTGCACCAGCACACAGACTCAGCAAACAGATGGTCGGTGGAGGTCCCTGCCAACAAATTCTCATAAATCTACTATTGATGACTAATCCCGAGGATAGGCTATCAATAGTTTACAAATCGACAACCCCTTTAAAAACTCAGTCGAACTGATATGCAAACAGTTTCTTTCAGCTCCACTACTTGAGCACACATTGCTGATTCTATGAGAAATCCATATAGCATTTCTAAGCAAGCAGCATACAGAGACTACACTGGCTCAGTGTACAGGGGAGTCAGCTGTTTGACAGGTTTTGCAGGGAGCTACAGAAGCTGGCACAGCCGCCAGGCACAGGCACATCATTGAATGCATGAAAGCAATCACATAGCCTAGTCTCTGACTCCAGAGCATGGCAGGCTGAGCAGCCGACTCCTCTGTACATAGCCAATGCAGTCCACACACCACTTAAGGCCCATTTACACACAACAATTATCACTCAAAATTGGTTCAAATGTCTTTTGAGCAATAATTGTTGCGTGTAAATGCTACCATCGTTAGTTTTTCGGCCCGAACGATGATTTTTAGTTCAGCATAAAAGCCATTATTTGTCCGGCCAGCTGATAGCAAAGGGCGGACGCTGTGATTCTCTATGGGAGCGCTGATAACATTGTATTCAGCTGCAGTCCTGCAGGAGAATAGAGCTGAATGCAGATAACAGACCACCCGCTGTTATCTGGATACAGCGAAGGGAGCTTCATTTAAATGCAAAGGAAGCTAATAACCTACTAATAGGCATTAGTGCCCATTAGTAGCTATGCAAAATGATCGCTTAAAACTGTCACTCAAACCGTCTTGAGCAAATTTTGAGTCATCATCTTTGCGTGTAAATGGGGCTTTAGTTAAGGTATCTTGACACAGGACAACTGTGGGCCACATAAGTGCCTGACAGCCATTCCACGGACTGCCGCCTGACTATTGCTTTAGTGCTCCTTTACACTGCTGAAAAAAATTGCATGATTTTCTCGCGATGCAAAAGTGAGAACGCATGATTATGAAACCAAATGATTTTCAATAGTTTCACACTCATTTGCGCTTATTTCACTCCTGCAATGCTACATGAAAAAAAAATAAAAAAATAAAAATATCGAAGCATGACCTTCTTTTTGTAATATCGCCTATAGCTTTCAATGGGGCTGGCGGCATCATCACCACATCCTGCCGCGGCTGTGGCTGCTACAGCGAGAATGAAGGGAACCCCAGCAGGGATGCGAGGCGGTTTCCATGTGAAAACGCTTTGCATCCGGGGGATTTCAGAAGGACTGGGAGGGCGATATTGGGCCATGAATCAAGGGCCAATATTGCCCTCGCCAATTGTCTGGGAGTCCTTACACAGTTCTGTGAATGGAGGCGGAGTGGCCAGGGATTCTTCCACCCCACCATCTTCATTCACAGTAAGCATGAATTGCTCATTGAGTGGCTCCTGTTTACATGGCCGATAGTCGCTTGCTTTTTAGCTGTTAAAAACCAAGTGACTGACAAGTCAAGGGATTTCATAGGAACTGTGATATGCACTCCAGTAGCAGAGCTGGGAGAAGCTGTTTAGAAGGCAGTTTGGCAATGTTTTTAAACAAGGAGCAATAGTACAGTAATAAAATGTACTACAAAGTTTATATTCCATATCTCACTAAAATCCCACCCCAAAAAGTAAAGGTACCTCTTTATGCTAGCCATAGACTGAATTGGTCACTGAGCTTTCAACAAACTTTGCATAAATCACTAGCACAGGTGAATATGAAAAACTTTGTAATACACCTTTGTTTGTTCCATTTATCAGGTATTTATTAATCCCGCAACCAGGAAGTGATCTTCTGTGAGCGAACAAGGACTGCGGGATGTGTGGCGGAGCTCCAGAGAGCAGTTTAGTTAAGTATTCCTTTTTTTTGGAGTGCAGCTAGGGTTTATTTTCGGGATAGCACTTTTTTTATTTTCGGGATAAAATCATGTGAGTTTATCGCGGGCAGTAGTGATACGATGCCCGATTTTTCACAAGAAAACATATCGCTGGCGCTACAAAATTGCGGGGACAAAGCTGCAATATCACCGCAATTTGTAGCGGCGATATTGCTGTCGTCCATGTGAAAGAGGCTTTACTGTCTCATTGCTACTGGAATCACACCTACACTGTTCAGTACTTCTATATGTCATCTACGCTGCTGCTATTGCCTCTCTGTATATAAGATAGTGATTTCTGTGTGCAGTATAGGGGAGATATCATATCAGCTCGTCTCCACTCATCAGCTCAGGTAAAACTGAGAATTAGAGATTAAGCCCGCAGAGAAAAAACAACAAAATGCAATATACAAGTCATAATTATGACCAGAAATAGCCTTTTTCCTCATGTACACTCACATTACAGCCTATTCTAAAAAGTTATCATAGCAAGGTGGCAGCAACATGAAAGTGGGTCCAGGCTGACGAGACCGTGGTATCTGCACATACAGCCTGTCAATTGGAGCTGGGTGCTGACAACTAAACAACTGTCTGCTGGTGTGGTGTTTGATTGGTCGTTGGAGAGATCTTTCCCCAGCCAGCTAATCAACCATTACTGCAGTGCATATATTCTGGCCCCTCCTCTGAGAGGACGCCGGTTATTCCTCTGCATGGTGGGGTTCTGGTCCATTCCATGGTGCCATCTCACACTCAGATAAGTCCCTGGTGTTTATACTCATTATCAGGCATTTTACATCTGCTTCCAAGTGCTTTAGTGGCTATTGTTATTTACATCTGTCAATTGTCACCCCCTTTAACATATAGGGACAGACTAGTTGGCATCCAGGTTCTAGACATGGGGTTTCCCTAGGGATTGCCTCACTTTTATGCAGGGTTTTTCTGTATTAGTAGGATAGGTGGGGAAGAGGAAATCTCACCCTAAGGCCGCCTGCACACGGGCGGAAATCCCGCCGCAGGATTTCCCGCGGGATTTCCGCCACTGAAAGTTTGCATAGGAGTGCATTACAATACGCACTCCTATGCAGACGGCCGCGGTTTGGCCGCGCGAAATCTCGCGCGGCAAACACACCGCGGCATGTCCTATTTTTGTGCGGGGCTCGCACTCACCCGGCCGTGGGCTCCGGTCTGCGCATGCGCCGGCTGCGCCGCAGCCGGCACATGAAAGAGCTGGGGCCGCCAGGCGCGGGAGAGTACGCGCTCGTCCCTGCAGGCTCTCAGGTCGGGTCCCGCGGCGAGAATTCTCGCTGCCGGATCCGACCCGCTCGTGTGCAGGCAGCCTTACAGTTTCATTATTGATAGTTTTGTGCTCCCAAGATAAAACTAGTATATCTATCCATCCTTTTGGACAACCATTACATCCAATCCGGACAGGGTTTTTGGTGTAGCAATAGTATTCTAAAAAAATTTGAAAACGTACGTACAATTTAGGGTAACCATGCACCAAAACCTGTCTAACTCTTCCATGAGCTAAGTGGACATGTTATCCTAGTAGAAACAAGGAAATTTGTAGCTCCAAGACACTTGGGGATGATTATTTCCTGGAAATAAAATCTCAAATCTATAGCCTTGCAATTTTTACATGTGAAGCCAGTACAAAAATATCCATTAGGACATAATTAGTGAGACATTTCCTACCGTGTTTCCCCGAAAAGAAGACAGGGTCTAATATTAATTTTTGCTCCAGAATATTTATTTTTTACATATATAGCTACCTGGACACCATTTAAAAATCATGCTAGGTTTTATTTTCAGGGTAGGTCTTATTTTCAGGGAAACAGGGTAATTCTCAGACCCCTTATATAAAGCAAATATATAATAGCAAAGAAATTTTTCTACATGGTGGAAAACTGCTGTGTGATGTTTTATGGCCACTAACTGGTATGCTTTTCAGCACCATCATATTGTTAAGTGAGCATACGGATGTGAAATTTGTTGGAGAATAATGATCTTTTGCTTCATTGAATACCTACAGCTATATTAACTACATCAGTATTAAAATGAGTGATTCACAATATAAGAAATTACCCAGCATTGTTTCAAGGAGACTGCTTTATGTAGAAGTATTAAAAAAAAAAAAAATTAGTATTAGATTTTCACTATTTGCTTTAGTTTTCAGTTTTAGCTTCTATTCGCATAGCCTTTTAAAAATTGCAGTGGACAGGTCTTTCCAGACACAGTGCCCCGAGCAAACACCCTTATTCTCCCCATTGTACAAAGTAACAAAGATGTAGCATTCAAGCCAAGGCTTTCAGAAGTGTTTGTTTTTACGTTTCTACTTCTTGATGTTATGTTTTCTGTTATACTCTCTATTCTGTAACAAAGTAGTTTTGTATTAAAATGCAGTCAGAATCATGAATTATCTGTGTTTAATGTTTCCATATCAAAATACATTTCTATCAACTTTTCCACTTCGCTTACAAATAAAGTTTATCAATACTTGCAGGGTTTCCAGGAATCACATGATTTGGGCCCCACTGCTACATCATCTCAAAATGTTCACGATGAGAAGACAAGAAGATGGAATCAAATTCTCACTCACCCGCTTTAGTGCTGCTGACAAGAAGAATAAAAACATAGTCCGGGCTATTCTTTTCCAGCTACTTTCAAACAACCAGTACAAACCTACTAACATGCTATTGTAACTAGTGGACTTTTCTGGCTAACTATAGTCATTCTGGCATCTGACAATTCTCTATAAACTCTTGCTGTGCTGGAACAAAGAGGTGTTCTAATCTCCCCTTTGATATGAGTAAGGTCACTCTCACATGCTAGTATTTTGCATCAGGAGTGGAATATAAAAAGAAAAAAAGATATCATGGAAAGTCACACTTGTTACATATTTTAGCCCCACATCTGGTTTTGGCTTACGAATACTGATACAATATGTTATCTAAAATATGTGCTACTGTGTGAAAGTGGCCTGAAGGAAAGAGCTGTTAATCAACTATATACTTTCCAACACGAGGGGCAACCTTTTTTTAGTGATATTCAGTGGTTCTACATTTTAGAAGTACTCCATAACCCTATAGCTTAAAGGAGATGTCCCGCGCCGAAACGGGTTTTTTTTTTTTTAAACCCCCCCCCCGTTCGGCGCGAGACAACCCCGATGCAGGGGTTAAAAAAACCACCCGCACAGCGCTTACCTGAATCCCGGCGGTCCGGTGACTTCAATACTTACCGCTGAAGATGGCCGCCGGGATCCTCTACCTTCGTGGACCGCAGCTCTTCTGTGCGGTCCACTGCCGATTCCAGCCTCCTGATTGGCTGGAATCGGCACGTGACGGGGCGGAGCTACACGGAGCCGCTCTCTGGCACGAGCGGCTCCATAGAAGAAAGCTGAAGACCCGGACTGCGCAAGCGCGGCTAATTTGGCCATCGGAGGCCAAAAATTAGTCGGCTCCATGGAGACGAGGACGCCAGCAACGGAGCAGGTAAGTAAAAAACTTTTTATAACTTCTGTATGGCTCATAATTAATGCACAATGTACATTACAAAGTGCATTAATATGGCCATACAGAAGTGTATAGACCCACTTGCTGCCTCGGGACATCTCCTTTAAACCTGGGCCAAATGTTACATTTATGCCAAACAAACTAAACCATGTATTATCATTTTAACATTTATACAAAAGACTTAAAAAGGCCATAAGAAACCTAATTATTCTGTGGATTGCAAACCATGATAATGCTTCTTTTTGAACACCAATCATATCCGGATGTTGGGAAGCTAAACATTACCATTTGCCACATAGCCATTTTGGGCTATTTACACAAAGAAATGAATACAAAAAGAGATGCTAGCCATGACTACATTTAATCATAGTGTGAATGGCCACCCTTGGTGCATATTGTCAGGGAATGCCAAACGTTCTCCTACAGGTAGTAGAGATGAGCGAACGTACTCGTTTAGGGCGATTTCGCACTCGAGCACCACTTTTTCCGAGTAACTGACTACTCGGGCGAAAAGATTCGGGGGGCTCCGGGGGTGTGTGGGGGCTTGCAAAGGGAAGTGGGGGGGGGGGGGAGAGCTCCCCCCTGTTCCCCACTGCTACCCCCCGCTCCACCACGCCACCCCCCGAATCTTTTCGCCCGAGTAGTCAGTTACTCGAAAAAAGCGGTGCTCGAGTGCGAAATCGCCCTAAACGAGTACGTTCGCGCCTCTCTAACAGGTAGTTTACTCCCATTGTAAAGGGAAAAAAGTATACTGTGCATAGAATAGCAAATTTAATTACACTTTTTAGAATGCAAACTATAGATATACCAAAATCTAGCCGCACATTGAAGGCCATATCTGCAAATTTGCCTACATGAAAAGTTCATTTGTTGTGTTTGTCTAATATGGACCATAAGCAAATCACCAGGAAATATATTTATTGGTATCCTGTACTTACCTGACACAGAGTTATGTCCTGGCCCAAAATGCATTGTTTTTAATATACTTCAAGTTATAATAAAAGAATAAATCTATCCCTGGTGACTTGCCCGTGGTCTGCGCCAAGCTGAACACAACAATAGATCTACTTGCTGTCCCCCGTGGCTATTGAATGAAGATGTTCAGAGCTGGCAGCGATCTGAATATTTCTCACACAAGCAATTGAGGTAAGCAAATAGCAATCTCACCACCTATTCTTTAATAGTGACAACTCTACACATGAAGTGCTTAGCGTCTTTTTCTCCTTACATACATGGGATCTTAGGAAGCCTGGATATAAAGACCTGCCACAAAGGTCCAAGGTAGTTGCGACTACCTGGTGGATGGAAGTCAGGATTCAGGTAGTCCAAAAGTCAGGAAAGTTAAGAGCATCCTGGTTTCTACTTGTAGCTCACATCTGGACAAATGACAGTGCTTTGTAGTCCTTCTACACAGAGCAATTAATTGTTGAAACAAGAAAACGAGTTGCTTGCTTTCAAAACGATGTCCATTTACATGTGCAGATAACAACCTTTTACATTTTCTCATCATAGCTCATTCACTCCATTGTTGATCTGTCAGGAGTCTGGAAATGGCTTGTGAATGACTAAATGATCGCCCTTTACACAGAACAAATGGCAAATAACAAACGATCATTTTTATGCTTGCATAAAATGAACAACAAGCAATAAGTGAATGAATTATCATTAGCCGTTCAATTGTTGGCCGTGTTTACACTGAACGATTATCGCTCATTTTCACACAATTGAATGATTATTTAAACTATAAGGCTGGGTTCTCACTGGGCGGATTCCCGACGGAAATCCCGCGGTTTGGCCGCAGCGAAAAAACCGCGAGATTTCCGCCGGGAGAACCACCGCTTCAAAACCCGCGGCGGTTTTGAAGCGGCCTGGCCGCTCGCTCTTCTGCTGCAGCTGGCGCTCCCATAGAGGAGAGTGCGGCCGCAGCGGAGAAAAAAAAATGAACATGCTGCGGTCGGCAAATCCGCACCGCATTCGCGGCTTCTGCCGGCTTAGCCGCAGCGGATGTCGTCCTGTGTGGACGAGATTTCTCAGAAATCTCGTCCACATGGCTGGCTAATCCCGGGATTAGCGGCCGCATGGAATTTCCACGGCAAATCCGCCTCGTGTGAACCCAGCCTAATCGTTCTTCGTAAATAGGCCTTTAGCGGTGACGTCACTCGCTCGTTTAAACGAGAATCGGCTTGTTTAAAAGGGAGAATAGTTTCAAAGACACATAGCCAAGAACTAGGTAACACAAGATGGGGAATTATGGGCAGCAATATACTGACTTTTCCTGTGTCTCATTAGCATTAAATTAAAATTCTGCAAACATTGTGATTACTCTGCTTAGATAGATGAGGTGCTGCTACAATTGTCTCAATGTTAGATAAGTACACCGCTCTCTAAACATTTCATCACACCTCCTATCTGCAAAGTTTCACAATAGAGCCGGATATAAAAATAAGAGTATATTAGAAAACTAGAAGCCAATAAGATAGGTCGTAAAAATCAAACACAGTGAGTCCAATGGCTTCACAGCAGGCACTTCTAAGTTGCATGGGGGAGGGAGAACTAAAGGCTGGCCTCAGACACACATTTAGTTTACGTAATAGAAATGGCTACAGCCAGCCATAACAATTATTGGACTTGATGGAAAATTTCTCTCTGCAGAAAAATGTTATCAGTGAAAGTTTTTCTTGTTAAAAAAAAAAAAAAAAAAAAAAAATCACATCTTTTTCAAAAGAAAATCATTTAGCTACAGCAAAAATATTTGTCTGTAAGGCCCAATGCCCACGGACGGATTTTCACAGACGAATTCCGCAGCCAGATGCCCGCCGCGAATTCTGCAGCAATGTCCGTCCATAGATCTGCTATGTTAAAAGATTCGGAGCGGAAATCAATTGCAATTTTCCACCCACGGAAAATCGCACAGACGGTTTCCATTGCAGTCAATGGAAGCTGTCCGTTCGGCGGCACTTCCGCAGTGAGCACTGCAGAAGCATCGTGGGAATCTGTGTCATAGCCCAGCACCGGCGTATCATGTTTTGCACTGCACATGTGCGCCAGCCGAGACACTCCCGGCAGATCCAGACAGGTGAGTATTGGTCTCTGGGGGTCACCTGTCTGATTCCGCTGCGAGATTTTAGGGCTCATTTTAGGGTAGGATTTCCTATTGTAAAGGTTGCATTGCACCACACGAAAACACGTTTTCCTGCGATGCAACGCAGAGGTAGGCTCCATAGGGAAACATGGGCTACAAACAAAGCAAATCGCTGCTGTAAAAAGCATGTCACAATTTTGTATTCTCGCAATGTAGCAGTCTACAAAACATTGCTAATGTGAAGGGATCCATTGGAAGGCATGGGCTTCACATATATGTGATTTGTTGCACTGTTGTATCGCGAGAAAATCTTGTGATTTTGCCGCTCATGTGAAACTGGCCTAAACTCCGGCAAACGACTAAACAATGAGGGAGGAAGATCATAAGGTTGTGCGTTTCATTCAGTTTTTTTTCACAAGTGCCAGCTCCGTCACTTCTCATGCAGTTTAAACACTGACTAGCGCACAAGAACTGACAATTCTCAATGAGAATCGTGCAGTTTAAACAGGTCACGCGAACATGGATGAGCTGTTGATGACGTCACCAGGTCGTCCGCTCGGCCAAACAAGAATTTTTAGATTCTTGGCTTGCGTAATAGGGCTTTAAGCCACTGCCAGAAACCACTGATGGCAGCAGCTTAACTATTGTAAAAACACAGGATCAGGCATGTTGAAATCCAACACACACTATACTTTTTTTTCTGCTGTCAGGGGAGAGCCAGGACACCCCCATTACCCCAAATCATTAGCTGGTCCCACTGACATTGTAATATATACAATCGCCTTGCACATTAGATAGAAGTAGGTTGATGGTTGATGAATAGAGATGAGCGAACGTACTTGGATAAGCACTACTCGTCCGAGTAATGTGCTTTATCCGAGTACCTCCCCGCTCGTCCTGAAAGATTCGGGACGCGCTGCGGAGCGGGGAGCTGCAGGGGAGAGCGGGGAGGAACGGAGGGGAGATCTTTCTCTCCTTCTCTCCCGCCCGCTCTGCCCCGCTCCCCCCCGAATCTTTCATGACGAGCGGCGAGATACTCGGATAAAGCACATTACTCGGACAAGTAGTGCTTATCCGAGTACGTTCGCTCATCTCTATTGATGAACTGTTCAACGAACAACTGCCAGGTGAACAATTGTTTTCCAGCCGCAGCCATATGCATTGTCATCTATATTGGCCATTACAGTTGCTTAAATTGGGCATACATGTTAGAGGACACCCAGTGATGGAAAAATGATCATACTGGGATGTTCTTTCGAAGAAAGATCCTTCATAGATGAACTGTCTTCCGTGTGATTATCGCATAAAAATGTCAAATGTGGCCAAACATTTCCAAAAAAAGACTGTCTTGTTATTGGTCGAAAATGAAAAAGGAGATATACAGAGGTCCAGTATCGCTCAGCAGCCTTCTTTGAAAGCCATATGATGGCTCCACAAAACTCAACAGCCGTACACAAAAGGGTCCATTTACACCAAACGATATATTGTTTGAGTGAACGACATCAGGGTTCGCTTGGGCAGCCCATTTATACATTCAGATGGTCCACCTACCATCTGGGCGGGACGGCACCGATCATCTGGTTTATTATTTTACTCGCAAACATCCCGTAGCCCTCTTTAGGCTCCTGAGGACAAGACAAATACAGGTCTGGAGCCTAAGCGCTCGTTACTTTTAGCGCTAATTTTCTTATCTATTTGCACTACCCTAGATTTGCATTACGGTTTTTGATTTTTGGGGTTCAGGACTGCCAGGATAGTTTTCCATCAGTTACCTCAGTGCTGCCAGCCTCGACCCCTGTTAAAACGCCACATGGTCACCTCAGGGCATCGTGGCTGTTTTACAGCACATGAGGAGACTAGCATTCTACTAATGCTGTGTGGCGGGGAGGAGGCACTTACCGCCTTAATTGTGTACCTCTGCTGATCCCCCAGCATTGCCAGAGGATAACCTGCAGCTTTCACCGTGGCAGATTTAAAATGCTAGGACCGGGAGGGGGTGTTGCATTGGGGTGCTACATTAAAACAGATGGGTATTCAGTGAGAGGAGTGACAGCGAGGGTGCACCTCCTACTGTCCCCATTTATTCAGACATGCCCACCGACACTGGTGTTTGTTACCATAGGAACCTAAGGCTGCCAGCTAGATTTTAGGATCCAGGCCGCTGAGTCCCTTAGGGGTGGCATACCATCACACTAGTTGGTGCCATCCATAGTTCTGTTTGATTCTATATCGGCTCTTGTTTTAAATTAGACACACTAATACAAGTTAAGCTTTAGATCCTTTCTATAAATCCCAGCCTGTTTGGACAGGCAGATACGTCGTTGGCTTGTTCAAATGAAAAATCATGCAGTCATTCACATTCGGTCTATAAATTAATGAGAATGACTGAATGATCGGTATTATCGTACACTTTCACTCATTTTATCGATTTTTTGAACGAATCGTTCCGTATAAGAGGGCCTTAATGACGAAGAATGAATCATGTAACGTGAGAACATAAGACTGCAAAATTATATGGGAGAGATTAAACAACTTGAAGTGCAATTTTTTTGTTTCCATCACAACAAAGAGCTTTTCTAATCCTTTCCTGCCAGCGATCAGCACAATGTCTCCCGTTCCAGCTGAATCATTGACCGCTCACAAGGACCTGTCTGCTTACTGAGCTTTGGACTTTAGTGAAAACCGTCAGTGATCTGTCAGTCTGATTGCATAAGGTAACATGAGGATTATTAAAGGTAATCTTTCACGAAAACCCTACCGTCGGGTTATTCCCATATAAGGCAGGGTCACCCAGCCAAACAATAAAATGACAGGTTTATAATGGCTTCTATAAAAGGTGGTGATATGTAAATATCATCAATGCTGCACAGCTATCTCATCAGACACCCTTCCCCAGTGGATGCAGGCCACCAGTGCCCAATGATCTATACAGGACTGTCGGACATCTATGGCAAAAATGTGTTGTATACTACACTATTCCATCCTATGGAGTCCAATAAAAAATGTATACATTGAAAGCATCCATTTTTGTAACATGGTAGCATATGGATGTATCCATTAAATAGATGCCATTATAACCTATAGGTAATTAATGCGATAAGCAGATACCCACCAGTGGCATCCGTCACCCACAAGTTATTATGGCATCCATTTAACAAATAGGTCATATGTGTCGTATTGCACAAATCTTGTGAGATTTTAACGGCCATGTGAAAGTGGCCTAAAGGCTCCTTCACACGGGCGCTGTTATTTTCGTCTGGCTGTGTGACAATCGCAACGTGGCTGAAAATCAGCGTGACCAAGTGAAAACTACATCTCCCATTTAAGCGCCCGTTCAGACGGCCCGGGTGCGGCGAATATATGCCGCAGCCCGGAATACCATCGGGCAGGGAGAGAGTTTAGCTCTGCTAAACTCCCTCTCCTTGCCTGCTGATGGCATTGGGAAGGGGCGGGAGCTAGTGGAGCATTGCGGAATCTGCGGTTGACGTCCGCACCAAATGCCATTTGTTACATGCTATGTGAAAGCTCTTTTTCCTGCACACTTGCGGCATCATATTGCAATTTCTGTGACTGAAGGAAAAATCGCAGCATGCTCTATTTTGGTACGGATTCCGCACAGATGGCTTCCATTGAAGTCAATGGAAGCTGTCAGACACGCGGCCCTTCTGCAATTGACATTGCAGGAAGGCCACATATTCCGTGTTATTGGCATTGGAAAAAAAAAAAAGTACTGCGCATGTCTGATGGCGAGCAGGGGAGAAACTCCACTGTGTAATAGCAGCCAAAGGCCGGGCTTACACGAGCGGGTCAGATTGCATATGCAGGAGGCTCGCAAGCCACTAGACACGGATGAGTGCAGTATCAGGCCATTAAACACGGCCCGATATCGCGCTCACTAACGTGTGATTTCCCCGTGGATGCGAGGCGTTTTTGTATCAAAAACATTGCGCACCACTTCGGGGAAGTAGTGATCCTCCGGCATGGCTGACAGCCGCATCAGAGGATTGCACGCGGTGTGAAGCTTTGACGGCCCCATTGAAAACAATGGGCGATGCAAGGGCAAACCCAAATATAGGACATGCTGCGACTGTAACGCTGTAACAATTGCATGTAAAATAAACAATTACTATTATTTTGCTATCCCTCTGAATTCTGATTTAGTAATATATACTAATTGTTTGCATTGTATGGAAATACTAAGAATTTAGGGTTCGGTCAGCAATCACCTAATATGGTCACACACATTGGATGAAGGTCTGCCTTAACAACCCACCTGTATTCTGCTTATCACTGGGTATTATACAAACTGTATGTACAAAACACACAAGTGGTATGTTCTGATCTACTATCTTAATTGGAGAATTTTACTAATCAAATAAAAACAATTACAATTAAGCTTTCTATCCAGACAAAGGAAAGCCAGACCATATAAAATGTGCATACAATGAGAGCTTTCCTTCTGGCTTCCATTACCAGGCTTGTTTTGATCAAAGAAAGGATACCATGAGATATGGGATAACTTGCAGGTCACTAATATATGTCTAGTACCTACCTATTGGATAGCATTTCCTTATGATTTGTAGATATGTGCTCATATATATATATATATATTTTTTTTAACGTTTTTTCTTCAAGAAGCAAATGTATCTGCATTGTAGCAATGTAAGAAGTTTAACAAAAGCAAGAAAATAATGTCTACACAATCATTCTGTAGGCCACCTGGTTTATTTGTGCTGTTCTCTAGCTGGTCACTGCATAAGGGCTCCTTATACGCAGCTATTTAGCCACGCAAATACGCCGGCGATCAGAAGGAATGCATTGACTCAAACGCATTCATTCCGATGGCCGGCGTATTTACACGGGTAAATAGCTGCCCATATACGCTCGTGTGAAGGAGCCCTGATACTCCTCATTCCTACCACACTCAATCCGCCTCTGCTGATCTTCACCACCAGTAATAAGTAATGCTGGCTTTAGACGAAACAATTAACCTTCAAAAAAATCGTACAAACGAAAGTGAACGATCATAATTGTTCAGTCTCAATGCGAGCCAATGACTTAACGACGAATGAGAATCGTTTGCGGGCGAGTTTCTGCGAGCACAAAAACCATTGTTGGTCCGTTTGCGTATCGTTTGGTTTAAACAGCAATCGTATTCGCTTATAAACCAATGCCGTTTCACGAAGCAAACGATGCATTTACCTGTCTAAACAGGTGACGTCATTCACGCGTTCAAACCAGAATCGGCTCGCCTAACAAGGACCCTTACCCTCCAGATGGAAATAAATAGAATACTTAGGCACACAAGCAGATTTGCAGTCTGTGTGCTGTCTGAGTCTACACATAACTAGACTAGGACCCACAGTAGTCAATGCGCTAAATCATACATTCGTTTTATCACACGGACACACACTGGGTAAACAACATGCAGCACGCAACATTCTGATCTGATTCGCAGATTAGGCTCCTCCATTCAAGTCAATAGGATGCAAAATAAAAAGGGACAACACCGGGATACCAACTGTGTGCTCCATGAATCCGCTGCTAAGAAATGCAGAAATAAAGGAATTGAGCCTGTTTGGTTTTTTTTTGAACAGACAGAACACAGATGCGCTTTTATATGTCCAGTAATACGCTCTTGCGCAGCATATGAAGGGTTATGTTCACTACTGTAGCCACTCATCTGCACATGGTTGTGCCTCATTCAATGCGAGTAATCTGTGTGTAGAAAACCCAATGTTGATTCCTCATCAAGAACGGACTTCACTTTATCACTTTTTCTCTGCAATGTGGATTTCAAATTTGCGCCAAGTAGACTATGATATGGATTCCCATTCAAATTAATGGGATACCTAATTGATGCGTCTGTGTGGAATCCATATCAAATTCGCTGTAAATTCCATCATATGAACACACTGGAAAGTGAATAACGCTGGCCATACACTTGAGACGGAGGAACAAGCTATTCCTCCCATTGCCTCATACATGTGTACAAGTCTTCTCATTGGGGGTAATGAGAAACGTCCACCAAACACCACTAGAGACGGCTTCTGCTGATCGGCTGGAGACCCAAGCAGTGGACGCCAGCAGATAAACTATTGATATCAATAGTATTTCCCTGGGAAACCCTTTTAAGTAACTCTAAATCTATGATCCTACACTGTGCTAACTATTAACCCTTTGAGGACCAATAGACATATTTGTCCCATAGTTTTAAACTGTTTCAAATTGGATTGAATCAATTACAATCCTGAAAGGGTTAAAAGCAGATCATAAGGGAGTTCTCCCCAAAGACATGATATGTATGCCCCGGGGTACATGCACCCCTGGTTAAGAGCCTAGGTACTTGAGGGTTCGGTCCTCCGGCATGGAAACTCACCGACTGCAATGCAGGAGCTCAGCATACTGCTAGGGTGTCTGCCGAAAAGCTTGCTGACAGTTTTTAATAAATTTACAATTCTGCAGTGATTAAGTCTGGGCTGTAATGAATACTGTAATATAGGATCAGTAGAAGACAAGTAATGTGAGATTTCCACTGCAATTAGTCAGATATTGATGACTGGTGGCCATTACCCATTACAAATCCCAACTGTAAGAGTAAGCAGCAATGCACGGGGTCTACACAGCAGGCTTGATGTCCCCATGTATTTACATGACATGACAATCCTCACGCAGGAAAGGGGACAGGAATCACATGGTAGGATGAGGTGGGTGCCAGCCATTGCTATATTGCACTTTTGTCACATTGGTATTAGGACATCTATGGTGGGTGCAATATACTGAGGAGTCTGTGACTGATGCAAACTTTAAAGAGGTATTCCCATTTTAAATGGTTTTCCAGGCATAAATACTATTAATGACCTATCATCATGATGGGTCATCAATAGCTGATCGGCTGGGGCCCATCACTTGGGACCCCGATCGATTAGCTGAGTGGACACATGCGGTCAACACCGCAAATACAGAGGTTGGAGCAGAAGCCTCCGTGCCAACCTCCGTGTAGTGGCTGGCGCTTGTAAGTGAAAGCACGGCTCTCATTGAAATCAATGGGAGCCGTGCCTGCAGTTACAAGCGCTGGTCACTACATGGGAGGGCGGTGCAGAGGCTTCCACTCCAAATCCACAGAGGTCGGCGCAGAAGCAGTCACGCTGCCCTCCCATGTAGTGGTCAGAACTTTTAACTGCAGGCATGGCTCCCAGTGATTTCAATAAAAGCCGTACCTGTAAGTACAAGTGCCGGCCACTACACGTAGGTTGTCGAGGAGGCTTCCGCTCTGACCCCTGTGTTATTGCGGCACTGACAGCATGCACCCGCACAGCTGATTAGTCGGGGCCCAAGCAGCAGACCCGAGCCGATCAACTATTGATGACCTATCCTGATGATAGGTAATCAACAGTATTTAAACCTGGAAACCCCTTTAAGCATTTATGGCAAGTCCACACCAAATACTACGAATGTCTGATAGATCTGGTCCCACATCCAGCCTGCATTTGACAGGTGGCTTGGATTATGGAAACAACAGAGCTAGTTGCGATACATATTTTTGATAAGGGCTCTTTTACACTGAAGATTTTATTCAAATTCTCACTGGATCACAAGAATCCAAATGATAATCGATCCAAATCAATCCAAAGATTGGTGGCTGGCACATACAGTAGAGATGTGCATCTGTGGCTGGCCCAAATATAAATGGGGACATTTGTAGCTGACATAGGATGTGAAGTGGGCAGAGTGGGAAATCAAAGTAACCCTAGGAAAAAATTACAAAGTGGCCCCATGTTGTAGGTGGCAAGTGGGGCAAACAAGTAGGCAGGGGTCAGCAAACCACCAGTGGCAGCCATGAAGGCGGTGGGAAGTGAAGAAGCCTATGTGGCACAGCTTGCAGCAGCAAATGTACTATGAAGCACAGAACATATCAGACCTGGAGATAGGTGCTGCCTATTTCTACACCGTTAAGCCTCGATGATGTAAAGGATCATCATAGACTGGCTTGTCTTTAGCCTCTATGACAGACAGACATTTATGTTCCTTGTCCTGCGCCTGCACGATCCTTGCACTGACTGAGCTGAGCTCTGGCTGTAATAATGGTGAGGATCAGAAAAACTCATCCCTATTATTCAACTCCCTAGATGCCAAAATCAATAGTGACCACTGTGCCTATTGGCCCCCCACAAATGCAAGATGCCAATGGGTAACCATAGCAGCCAAAAGCCTAGGAAAGACCTCCAGGCACGGCCCAGATGTATGACTATGAGACTGCATTCACACCGGGGACCAAAAAGTGCATTGGTGAAACAATGTATGCTTTTACTACGTTTGTAGTAAAATGTGGCAAAAAATGCACACCGGTTTGCAAATGCACTTTTTGGTGCGGTTCTTATTACAAACTAACTGCTCCGTATGAATGGAGCCTTAGGCCTCCCTCACAGACGCATTGCGACAAGCGCAGCGATTTAAATCGCTGTGTTTTGCTTTGGTTTTCAGCCACAGCATCATGGGCTTTTAGCGCTCCTCATCATTGATGAAGAGCGCTAAACACTCAAAAATAGCACAGACGCCGCTTGCAAATCGCTGCGACCAAGCAGCTGTCTGAGCGGCTCCCATTGAAAACAATGAGAGCGTTATATCACAATTAGCGCAGCACTGAAAGCGCAGCTCTAAACGCGGTATAAAGTGCCTGTGTGAGCGAGGCCATAGGCTGATCCTTCAGCACTACCCAATAGATTGCTTTGGAGTTTTAGATGCACAGGAAATAATTCTTGGCTGTACGAAGTATACTAAAGATCACATTGTGAGACTAAGTAAATAACAGCATAAATGTTAATAAAACAAATGGACGCAGCGAGGCTGGTGTCAGATATCGCGCTCCCCACCATGTGAACGGCCCGTGGATGCCAGGAGTTTCCATGTGAAAACACTGTGGGGATGAAGGGATTCCCCAGCCGCGGCTGCCCCCAGTCCCATTTAAAACAATGGGAGATAGCGCAGAAAGTTAGGACATGAAGCAATATTTTTTGTATAGCACCACATCGCGGTGCCATGCAGGAAAACCTCACTAGTGTCAACGAACCCATTCAAAAGAATGGTTTTCATATCTGTACGATATTTGTGCATTGCAATGCGCAAATCACAAACGATTTTCTTGCTAGTGTAAAGGCAGTTCTGCAGCGATACTGCAAGATTGAAAAATTGCTGCATTTACTATTTTCTGGCGATTCCTCATAGGGTTTCGCCTATTATTCCCAACAGGATCTTAAAAAAAAACAAAAAAAAAAAAACACGCGCACTCTTACACGCAAAAAACAAAAACGCAAGTACATAGATGCATGTGAATATACCCTTGGGCCGGCTGCACTCTAGTGTAAGTATGTAAACGCACATGTGTGTAATTGACTTTGCGCATTTGTCCAGATATGTGCATAGTCAGGCTCATGCCCACGGGTATGGTTTCACCGCGTTTTATGTGCACAATGCACGCGGTGAATGAAAGTACATTGATTCATTCACATTAGTGCATATATGAACCATCTCACTGTATTTTTTTTTGTGCGCATGCCCTGCGCATTTGGGTGTGCAAAAAAAACATACAAGCGTGCCCCCAGTGATCTCAATGGGCAATTAAGCTTAATACGTTAGAACATGTTACAAGTTTTTATTTTGTGACCAAAATGCGCGCTGGAAACAATGCATGCGACCGAACCCATTGAAATCAAAGGCTGCTATTCACTGCGTATCGCGCACAAAGTTTACATGCGTAATATGCAACGCAAATGCCTTTACGTGAAGAAGCCCTTAAGGCCGGCTGCACATGGGCATATTTGCATTACAGAATTCCCCTATGGATTCTGTAGCGAATTCCACCCATAGCATGCTATGGAAAAGCGCTTTTTGCTGCACACAATCGGAAATCAACTGTAACACGCTCTATTTTGAGTGCGGTGTCCGCATGGATGACTTCAAAGTCAATTGAAGCTGTCCGATCTGCGGCCCATCCGCAAGGATTCCGAGTTATCGCCTAGGGACGGCGTGGGGAAATCTGTACTGCACATGTGCGACGGCTGACCGTTCAGACCATACGCAGCACAGAAAAGGAGAGAAGCCGGGCACGTGGGGTCACTGGCTGGGCACAGGGTTGGATTCTGCTGCGGGATGCCACATCTGGAATCTGACCTACCCGTGTGCAGCCAGCCTAAGACAGTTCTGCCTGGCAGTGCCTCTTAATTGCAAGATCAAACTACACTGACACAAAACAACCTACTGTTCTTATATTCTACAATTTGCGCACTTCTAACGATTTACAATCACAAATCCAACTATAGAGATGTCGTCTTCACACTTTTACATGTTGAGACCATCGCAACCATCTATAAAAAAATAAAAAAAAGAAAAAAAGTTGTTTACTCTTTCTTTAACAAAATACATAACATTTACATATTCATGCACAGCAAATGGACTGCAGGATCTGACAACAAAGTTAGTTGTCTGTTACTATGGAGACACCTAGTTCTTAACCCCTTAGTGACCAGCCTATCGTGTATCACTAGGCTATGTATTAAGAGAGAGCGCACAGCAATCTCCCTCCAAACAGCCGCCACCCCGCAGCAACAGCTCCAATAAGCCGCACGGCTCATTGGAGCGGTAAACCCTTTAAATGCCACTGTCAATTCTACCTGCAGCATTTAAATCCCCCGAATGATGTTCAAGGGTCCTATACGGCCTTCCCCCTCCCTTCCCCCATGATGAGATCACAGGAACCCATGCAGGCGTCATTCTGAAAGGCCCCAGAGCTGTCATGGCAGAATGCCCATCAGGCCATCCCCGAGAGGAGGCTTGATAGACTGCCTGTCAGATGGCAGTTAGATGTCCTGCTATGGCATTACATCACACTGCAGGAGCGGTCAAAGCATCGCAAGTTGTTGTCCGCACTGGCGACTTAAAAAAAAAAAAAAAAAAAAGAGAAAAAACACACTAAACTTTTTTGCCATATTTATACTAAAAAAATTTAAATACATATTTGGAATAGCTGCTACCGTAAAAGTCCGATCTATCAAAGTAGCGCATTATTTACCCCACTCAGTGAACGTCATCCGGAAAAAAAAAAAAAAAAAGATAAAGAACGCTAGAAATTAGCTTTTTGGTCAGAGTAATAAAAGGGGAACAAAAAGTAATATGTATTCCGAAATGATACCAATGCAAACTACAGAACGCCTTGCAAAAAAGGAGCCCTCACACAACTATGTTAACAGAAAAATTAAAAAAAAGCTATTGCACGCAGAAGATGGTGGCAGAAAATAATTTCTAAAAATACCTTAAAAAGAAAAATACAAGTAGTACAGCAATATATATATATATATATATATATATATATATATATTATAAAAAAATTTTACATCAAGTTTGGAATCATAGTAATTGTACTGACACATAGAATAAAGTTATCCTATTATTTTTGTGCAGTTTGTGCACCTTAGAAACAAGACGCACCGAAAGAAGGCAGAATGCCATTTTTCTCCACTGAGAATTAAAAAAAAACAAAACATATTTTCAGTACATTAAATAGCACCATTGAAAAACACAACTCATCCCGCAAATACAAGTCCTCATACAGCGACGTCGATGGATAAAAAAAGAGTTACGATTTCTTAAAAGAGGGGGGGGGGGGGGGGGACCAGAGGTGGAAAAAAAACCTTGGTCACTAAGGGGTTAAATAAGCAGCAGACACAAAAATTAAGTCAACTATTCGCTTTTCAGTTATGCACAAAGAAAGTTGTTATCAAGGGAGCAGCCCTTTAAATCCATTTAACCTGTCTGCAACCTGCGAAATAATGGCAAACAAACTGTGAGCGCAGCAGCTCCGCCCGCCATGCATACAATAGCGGTACACACCGCCGGCAGCCGTCACCCCGGAGCCCCTGCACAGCGGGGAGTGAGCGTCACCAGCGACGTCAAATGTACTCACTCATCTCTCGTACGTCACACATAGCCCCGCCCACCCTGACGTGATGACGCCTCCCAGGCGAGAGAGCAGAAAAAAACCTGCCTCGCTATAAAGAGCTCGTGAGATGTGCACCGCACACTATACGTGCGGGGCGTGGCCGATCCGGTAAACCAATCAGAGGCCCCTTTTCCGTTTCGTCGTCGAAAAAGCAAGTTAGGTTGCGAGATACAAAACCCTCTGCTCAGCTGCGAGTTGGGAGGGGAAGAGGGAGTGAGCGAGGAAGATGGCGGCTCTTAGTGAGGAGGGGAGGTACGGGCTGTCCTGCGAGAGGGGGACCCAGGACCAGATCACCGTGCTTCACGTTAAACTCACTGAGACCGCCTTCAGAGTCCTAGAGAACCACCAGAACACTAAGGTAAGCAGGGCGGCTGCCCCTACTAATGGCTGCAGTGGGGAGAAGTTGGTGGGATGAGCAGGAATGGAGGGAGGAGAAGTGGGACAGGTGAGGGTGGCCGGGGCTGCTGTCCCAGCTGCTCCCTGCTCCCCAGGAGGGCGCTGCTGAGGAGGGCTCTGCCAGTCACTGCAGTAACTCCATGGAAGTTCCCAGCCTGTAATGTCCTCCCCCCTCTGCTGCCTGGAAAGTTTCTGTTTCCTGCCTACATGTGAGGGACTATTATAACTAGTGCATTATAATGGGTGCGATGACCTGCAGATGAGCCCGGCTAATATGGAATAACGTGCGGCCATCCTATATATAGTGACGGAAGTCGTTGGGATTATATCTGCTAGTCGTGAGCTGCTGTTATCTGGTAGCGCCCAGGGGGATCTGATGGGGGTTATACTCCTACCTGTACGGCTTCTACAAGGGAGGGGGTCACTGGTTTCGGGAGCAGATTTGACCCCTTGATTCTGAATTCAATTGAAACCCTTAAATCAGCCCTGTATGTGGGCACCCTCACAGGCGGGGTCTCCTACTGAGGTGTCGGCCGTCCTGTTCATACAGCCCCCCTCCTGTGGCTCACTGCTCAGAGCTGCTCCTACTTCGCAACTTTGTTTTTAATGCAGATTAGGAAAATGATACAAAGTAACTGTTAGTTTCTGGTTTTGTTTGTTTAGACTGTTTTATACTATATGACAGAAGTGACTGTTGGATCGGGGTCTGTGAGGTCCTGTATGTGTGGCAGTTGTGTCTGGGCAGAAGGGGCTTTATTTTGGCTAATATTACTTTATTTGGAGCCGTGGATGACTTTTTAAATAGCAGTACGGCTTGTCGCGCACATCCAGCTCTGCTGTGCGGTGCCAGCTGCTCTCGCAGTCATTCAATATGTGGAGTCCCAGCTGAGGTCGGGGGGGAGTTCTGCTGAGCTGTCACTTTTCACTTCTTCAGCCTCGGGCCTATGAAGCGTTGTTGCAGTTTTTCGACTATGGGTGTTCATTCCTTCCCTATAGTGGGTTATGGCGGCGGTCATGTTCTATGTGGTTTATGGTGTTCTATTGAGGCGCCCCATTATTCTCCTACTGGAATGTTTAATATGTGAGGTTACTTGCATTGAAGCTGCTGCTGAGGAAAGTGTTTAAATCGTATTTCCCAAATCTAGTCCTTTCAGAATAGGCCCCCTTATCTGTGTCAGTTGGCACCATATTGCTGGCAGTTTTAAAAGGACTTTTCTGTTGCTGACTTGTAGGGCAGCCGGGTGGCATTTGGTGCCCCATAGCAATGTGTGGGTATTCAGTCCAGTAATGCTGTTGGGGAATTGTTGCTTAAGCAGTTTCTTAAGGTGATTATAGGCGCTTAAATGCAGCTCTACAGGGGCAGGGAACTTGAAAGGAGTTAGGCCGGTTTCACATCTGCGTCGGAACCTCCAGTTGGAGGTTGTGTCATGGATGCAACTGAAATTCCTGCATGCAGCACTTTCTTCCATCCGGCAACTGGGCAGCAAGTGGGCGAACCTCACTATACTAAATGGGGTCCGGGCGGACCCATTATACTCAGTGGGGTCCATCCAGAAACGGAGCCATTCGGCGGTGAGGATTCCCTTTTCTGCTCCTTGAACAGTGCAGGAAAGTGGAATCCGCCAACATGGATAAGAAACCACCCTTAAAGCGACTTGCAGGATTTTGTCCTGAAACCAATCTTGGGATAGGAGGGGGTGAGAGTTTATTACCCGCAGTTCTTTTTTTGCTGCCCCTCCAATCTTCCGTTTCCAGTCCAATATTCAGCTGTCCAAGATGGCTGCAGCAATTTTCTAGCTACCTAATGTACACTGTTCTGATCACATGAGCAACTCTGGCCAATCAGGGAGCAGGTATAATGGTGCATTCTTAGTCTTGCACTACCAATGTATTTTGGGGAATTGGGTAGTCTGAAGACTGGCATCAGTCATCTTCTATGGCCAAAAACAGCATCTGGAACTGCCAGATGGGAGCGGCAGCAATACATTCCTCTGGTCTTGGCACTGAAATATGTCCCGAAACTGGTGGGTTGCTTTAAATATTGATGACCTATTTGTAGTACAGGTCATCAGTATCAGATGCCGGCACCCCTGCTGATCAGCTGTATGAAGAGGCAGTGGGGGAACTGAGGCCTCTAGACATTCATTGGTAATGTGGCCTCTGCAGCTCAAATTAATAGATTGAGCTGTAATACCAGGTAGTGCCACTGAAAAATGTATGGCGCTGTGCCTGGTGTACAATGAAGAGGCCTCAGCACTTGCCCAAGCACCATGGATTCTTCACACAGCTGATTGATAGAGGTGCCAGGAATATTTGGGTCCCCACCAGTCTGATATTGATGACCAAGGTCATTGATATCAGCTCTAGATAACCCTTCCAAGAGTGTTTCCAAATGTGATCAACAGTATAGATCATGACTTCCCAACTTTGTCCAACTGCCAAAACAGGGTGACGCCTGGACCTCACTATGATGTGCTTCCGGCACTGAGGAGTGTATAGGGGATCGATGATCATATCAAAGCGACATTCCGATTCTGTCATGTGACCGGCTATAATACCTGCTGTTTTACTTCTGTCGCCGTCCCTCCGATCAGCAGGGCTGACATCCTGTTTTCAGCTGTCCAAGATGGTCTCCACAGCAGATTTCTGACTACCTATTGCTGGCCAGTCAGATCAGCTATAGTGCATAAGTAGTCTAACACGACCAATGCATGGTGGAGATTGGGTAGCCTGAAGATTGTATTGGACATCTTGGGCGGCTGAAAACAGGACCCAGAATTGTCAGATCCAAGAGACATGAGCAGGTAACATAACCTAAAGATTGTCCCTAAACTGGAGGGTCACTTTAATAAGTTTGTTCTTCTGCATTTTGTACTGCTCCTTTAAATGAGTGCCAATATCTTGCCACTTTTGACTTTGCCATAGTCTGGGGGAGGGAGTACTTGGGAGTCTTTTAGAATGACTTAACATATGGCAGATTTGTTGTAGAAACTTCTACTTATTGGTCGTGTTTGTGGATTTCTGCAAGCTGCACAGAAATCTGAAACTTCTGCAATAATGTGAATTTGCTGTGAGTCTGATCTTCCAATGCCGTCCCAATAAACGTCTCCGTGACCTTTCTTATCACAAGAAGGTTTTCTCCATGCGGTCTAATGTAATCTATTACCCGACTGCAGTGCTCAGTAGGCTTCCTGGTGGAAAGTCTAGAGAAATAGATGTGGCGCCATGATTATTCATCTAACACTTCTATCTCAAACATCTGCATTTCAGAGAACCTAAAGAAGCAAACTGGCAAGTTTGTTTCAGTTCTGTCAAACAGCCGGAGGTGTCCTGAGCTCTTCTTAAAGCCTTTGCAGTATCTTTGGAAAGGCTTAAATCTTGCCCAGATCTCTAGGGGTTTAACGAGCCGCCATAGCCCTGCACTGGCAGAGAGGCGTTGGCCAAGTCAGGCCGCCGCTGTATCTACACAGTAAATTTTAGCACCATCATCTTAGTAATTAAACTAGGTATTGATTTGTGAGCTGCACTAATAACTGAGCATCTACCATATGTTGCTGGCAGTTGACATTAAGGTATTTATGACTAGGCTGCTAGCAAAAAAGACTTCAGCTGAGAGCACATACAGGGCATATAGTGTATTAAGGCTGATGGAAGCTGCAGAGTAGCTTTAACCCTAAACGGGGTGAGGAATCAGCGGACAAGCAAACGCTCGTAGTTTTGTGCTGTAGGTGATCTTTGCAGCAGCACCATCCTCTCATGTAAATGGGATGTGCTGCTGACCACTGTGGTCTATGAGCGACGAACGGTGGTATTAAAGGGGTTGTCCTAATTCTGTAAAACCCCCTCCCTTAAACCTATACATACCCTTTCCCTCTGACGTGATGTTTAGGTCACTCGCACGATTGTTTTTGCAGCGGTTTAGCGGGCGTCTGAAATGTCTGCTAGAATCGCTGTACTGATCCTCCATTGATTTCAATGGGGCTTCTCAGATGAGCATTTTAACGTCGCGCCAATCAAACGCTGTCTGTTCTATTTTAGTGCAGGGCAGCGCTTTTTAACACACGTCACCCATTGCAATGATGGGGTGCATTAAAAATGCTGTCGACCGTGCTTGAGAACACTGAAAAAGCAGCTGTTTTACCAACTCCTATGTGCCGCTGGCCTTACAGGCTGCCCCAGCATGTCGATGGGGCATCACAGGCGCTGCAGCCAATAACAGAGCTCTGCGACCAATTGCAGCACTTAGTCCTGTAAACTCTACTGGACTGCAGGGTGTAAACAGACGGAAAAGCAGAGGACCACAGAAGTATGGCCGCCTGCAGATGGCCACATCTGATCCCGCTGCGAAAATTTTCGCAGTGGAATGTGGACCCGTGCCCCTGCAGAGACTAGCGGCTCACCCACTCCCGGCGTCTCCGAAGCTCTGTGATGTGTCGGCTACTGCCCAGCCGGCGCATGCGCAGAGCGGAGCTGGTGGGTCTTTACTGACATTTGTGTGGGCCTCTGCGAGACACACAGAAATAGAACATGCCGCGATTTGTTTTCCATGTGGGTTTTCACACAGACAAATCGTGGCCGTCTGCCTAGGATTGCGTTTTGTAATGCCATCCTATGCAGGCGGGCATGGGCGGAAATTCTGCAGGAAATCCCGCCGTGGATTTTCTGCCTGTGTGCGGGGGGGGCCTTTATGTGGTGTTTAATGTTAATGCATGGCATAATTCTGATCAGTGGGAATTCTCACGCAGACCCCCACTGATAATGTGAATGGGGTCCTTTGTCCCCCCCTCTTCTCCTAGTGAAGGATCACTGCACCCCTTGCAGTTTGGAAGAGATTGGGTGCACGTCTGCGGTGCCACTCCATTTATTTTTAATGGAACTGCTGTTGATAGCCGAGCACTTGTACTCGCACAGTTGCCATCAGCCCCATTGCCATGCATTTTCGGCCATCGCTCTGTTCAATCTGACATCCCTTCCTGTGGGAGAAGAGTTGCCACAGAGACATGGGTCCCCTGTTTTTGAGATTGGTGGGGACGTCGGCAGTGAGACCCCCACTAATCAGGCTTTATCACCTATTGAAGGGTTAATTCTGGTACAACCCCTTTAACACTCATTCATCCTTCATATAGTTTACATTGTCCTGTGTGTAGAGTCAATCGCCACTTGTCATATGGCTCACATTAAGCTGTGGGAAAGGGTTCCTAGTGCTGTCCCTTGGCTCGGATTCTGCTCTGTCTTGAGGACATCATCCTGAGTTTAAAGGGAACTTTTTGTATTTTTGTGGCGCTTGTACTCCCCCCGCCCCCCCCCCCCTTTTTTTTTTCAGAGTTTGGTTTTGAATTTGTATGTAAATATACAATAACAATAAAATTCCCTAAAGGGAACTTTTCGCATCCCCACAGCATTGTAAACTAAGTAATGGCGCTGTTTGGGTACATAACAGGGAGCTGGGTGATGCCTTTTTTTTCCCCCCACCTGCTTCCGCGATTTAGTGGTGTCTCTCTGAAGTCAGCGGGTGGCATAAAAATCTGACTGTTTTCAGAGTCCCTATACAAGTCTATGTGAGAGCATGCGCCCGGGACTCAGAAGTCTGATTTTATTTATTTTTTTTTTATGCCACATGCCAACTTCAGATGAGAACACCACTGGATTGCGGAAGCAGGTCAGAAAAAAAGGCCTCACTTGGCTCCTTGTTATGTACCTTAAGAGCCCCAAAATTTAGTTTATGGTGCCGTGAGGATGGTACAAGTTCCCCTTATAGAGGTTGCCCAACCACTCGGGATAGGTCGTCAATAGTTGATGTGAGGGTCTGTCGCTTTGGACCCCTGCTGATAACCAGGCTCCAGTATGTTTGGACTGTGCTGGGAGCAGATTACGGGTCTGTATAGTAGTAGTCCAGGTTGGTACTGCAGTCACGAATTCGATTGAATTTAGAAGGTTCGGGAGAAGAAACCAACCCTGGTAACGCACAAAAACCCCCAAACCATGTGAACATACAGTAGCCATCAGACATTTTCAGATACTGTTGCACTTGATGGGTTTGGTCATATTTTTCTAATCCTGCGTTTTCTCTAGTTTTGGGCCCACGGTAAACAGTACTATATAAAATATGGCAGTTTTAAAGAGCAAGTCTGAGAACAAAAAAATGCATATAACACAAATACAAGCAATTGTCTGTTGGGCTCTCTGAAATCCAGCAATTAACTAAAAAACCTTCCTGGATCTCTACATACCGTCACTTTGTCCTACCTAGCCAAGTAGATCTCTAATATCCTGGAACCTGTTTCCTGCGCTGTAGGTTGCGGTCGGCTATCGCTCTCTATAATGTGTTGTGTTAGAAAACAACCCTCTGTTTTGATGAATTCTCACTGATCGCAGTCGTGTTGTTGCCGTTCAGCTCGACATGCAGTAACCTGTACAAAGTTCACTCATGGCAGGTAACAGAGCCTTGTCACTTCAACCATTGCCGGCTTTTTTTTTTTTCACCCCCACCCCCTTTAAATGTAATCACATGACCGACCTATGAAAGCTAAGTACGTGCTCCGGCTCTCGCTTGACAGGATTAATCAGCGCTGCCTGCCTTGATTAGGGAGGCTTTAATGAATAGAAAAGAGACCTAATGCCCAAAAAATCCTCCCCAGGAAACTGCTTACTGTGCAATTCTTGTTTTCTATAAAAGGCATCTACTGTTCTGGTATGAGGTGTCAATCTGAAGCGTCTGCAGGCTTTTATGAACTACAAACGTCTTGTTCTTAATGTTTTTCTTGAGATTTCTCCCTTAGTCCATCGGGATATGTAACCAAGAAGACTAAACTGTTGCTGTTTAGTGTTACATTTACTATCTGGTAGACGATTCCTATAGGAACTCCTAAAGGCTGGGGGGGGGGGGGGGGGGTCTTGATGTTTAGTTCAGCAGACTATAAAGTGAAGGAGATCTTTGTAGGGCGCACAGGCCATTGTGTTCTCTACACGGTACATAGCCTCAACCTCTCGGCTGGCCCGCTGACCCTTGTGCTGCCGCTCACTTTTGTTCTCCTTGGCTCTTGTTTACACACAGCTGGGACTGGAGGAAGAGTTGGTGAAGTGTGATTCACAGAACATGAATTCGAGCCGTTTTAAAGGCTCCTCCGCTGTCTATATTGTTCAGCGGGGCCTGAAAGAAAGGTTTTCTAGCTCACGTTTTCCCACTTGATGCATGCGGATCCGATTACTTTCATAGAATGAACAAATTGTCCCGGTCTTAAGCAGACGGAGCACTTTGTACAATTACATAGTCGTAAGCCGTAGGTCTCTAGAATATCAGTTTTGTTTATGTTCCTTACTGACGAGACGATGGGATGTACAGTATATTTGGAAGGTGGGTACACGTGGCTCCACGCCATACAGATCAGGTTATGCTTACAGCCATACATGTAGTAACATTTACCTTTAAGCCATGATATGTCAGTGTTTTATGTATTTTGCACTTCATGCCCAATAAAGCGGAGCTGTGATGGCACACAGAAAGGAGCAGACTTATTTTTTTCCCCCTTTCGTGATCCTGGGGAGCCCCTCTAAAGTTCACACGTGGCAAACTTGTTGCAAAACTTTGTGACTGTACCATTTCCCTGAATGGGAGGGGGTTGCAGAAAACCATGTACCTGCTACAGGAACAACCGAATAGAGGGGAATGGAACAGGTTTTCTGTAGCGGCTATGTCTGTAACATTAGGGCGCTGTTGCACAAGTGTTGTCAGCAGTGGGTGCTGCTTTGCCATTAATTACCATAACTTCAAACCATTGCGAGTCCAGCTGCAGCCCGGCAATTAGCTGTGGGTTTACACGAGCCGATTCTCGTTTGCACGACTGAGTGATGTCACTGCTAACTTGTTCGCACAGCCTGTTTAGACAGGCAGATCGTTGAGTCACTCACTTCTAGTTCAGTGCTTCACATTCTTTGTGCGTTTATTGCATGTGCATCTGTGCACCCCACATTGGTTTCTATGGAGACCTTTGGTGCACAATTGCGCAGGAAAAAAAGGGAATGATTCCATTGAAATCAATGTTTTATTCACTGCATATTGCATGCTCAGATACGCCCGTGTGAAGACGCCCAAACGTTTTTTTTTTCTTTTCAAACCCCCCCCCCTGTTCGGCACGAGACAACCCCGATCACCGGAGAGTGCTTACCTGAATCCCCGCGCTCCGGTGACTTCTTACTTACCTGATGAAGATGGCCGCGGGGATCTTCTCACTCGGTGGACCGCAGGGCTTCTGTGCGGTCCATTGCCGATTCCAGCCTCCTGATTGGCTGGAATCGGCACGTGACGGGGCGGAGCTACACGGAGTCCCATTCAGAAAAGAAGACCCGGACTGCGCAAGCGCGGCTAATTTGGCCATTAGACGGCGAAAATTAGTCGGCTCCATGGAGACGAGGACGCCAGCAACGGAGCAGGTAAGTGAAAAACTTCTTATAACTTCTGTATGGCTCATAATGCGCAATGTACATTACAAAGTGCATTAATATGGCCATACAGAAGTGTATAGACCCACTTGCTGCCGCGGAACAACCCCTTTAACTAGCCTATTAGCTGGTTATTAGGGCACTATTACATGAGCGCCACGGGTAATGGCATTACTATTCAAGCTGCAACTGTGCTTGCAGGTTCAGCCCAGTAATTGTCGGGAAACCGCAAGCACTAGTGGCATCTACTAGCACTCGTGTAATGGCAGCCTTGGGGGTGCTATTTTATGAGCAATGGCAGCTGTTGCTAACACTTGCATCTTCCCAACATTTGACAGGCTTAGACATCATGTCCACGGGGAAAATCAGGCCCGCCGCGGATTCTATATGTAGAATCCGGAGCGGGTCCCTCCTGCCCTGCGGACATGATGCCTAAAAATAAGAATAAACTCACCTGCTCTGGGCGATGCGTGTCTCCCCTTCTTCGCGGCCGGAACTTATTTCATTCGGCCTGGCGGATGTGCTCGGCATGACGGCAGCGTGCCACGCGCAAGCGCCGGGCACATCCGCCGGGCCGAAGAAAGAAGATCCAGCCGCAAAGAAGGGAAAAACCGCATCGCCCGGAGCAGGTGAGTTAATTCTGGTACGGGTCTCCCGCAGTTCCGGACGGCTTCCATAGGCTTCAATAGAAGCCTGCGGGAGACCCGCACTAAAATGGAGCCTGACGGTGAAAATGACATCGGGAGGTATTAAACTACCTGTGGGTGTCTAATGCATCCCTATGGGGCGCAGATCCGCTGACTGCAACAGGCACCTGTACTGGTCATGCTGTTTGAACACGCGAGTCCAGATATTGGCCGCCACTGGGGTTTCTCTGCTTGTGTTTTGCAGGGGAGAAATGGCGTGTTCTAGTGAGATGGGTTATACAGCAAATCTGCAGTGGCAACAACCACACAGAAAAAGTTTGTGTCATGGAGAAAATGTGGATTTACTGCATATTGCACATGGCAGAGGGTGCAATCCATAGTGCAAATTCGCAGCATAAATTGCCATGCTGCGGTCCTATGCTCTGCACCGCATGTCAGGTTCCATGTGAAGGTCATGTAGATTTTATTTTTTTTATTTTTGTAATTTAGGAATGAATTTGCAGAAATCTCATTCGCTCGTCGGCTACTGGGAATGCTGTGGATTCTTCACACTAAAACCTGTAGCACTCCCGCCTCATGGGAAGCGTACCCTAAGGCTGCGGTCACACTTCCAAGCTTTAGTCATGTTTGTATTTATTTATTTTTTTAAGCTAAAAGTCAAGGCCGGGCTCTCATGACCAGGTCAGATTCCACATGTGGGTGGCCTGCGGCAGGTTCTGGCCATTGACCCTGCGTACAGCACTTACCTGTATTGTGATGACCGCAGAGGCTTGCAGACGGTCAGGCACAGTACAGGTTTTTGCTTTTTGTGTGTATTTCCCACGCCGTCGCTTAGCGTTGCCTCTAGTACCTGCAGTCCGTATGCGATGTTAACTATGTATGCGCTGTGGTTCGGATGCCTCCATTGACATCAATAGAGGCCGTCTGTGCAGGTTCTGCAGTAAAGTAGAGCATGCTGGGTTTTTTTTTCCTTTCGTCCGTAGAATATACAATTCGTATCCGCAAAGGTGAAGGAAAACTTGAAACTGCGTAGCTTTTAATGCCCGCAGTTTAACGTGAAAAGTCAGCGCAGATGCTGATCATAGAATCCGCAATTCAAATTCGGTTGTGAGAGACCGGCCTAAAGATATTTCTCATTTGGTGTTGGGGATTCCAAGCGGCAGGTCCCTGGTGATCAGCCATTGATGACTTATCTGGAGGATAGGTCAACTATAGTTTGCATGGAAAACCCCTTTAAATGCAAACTGTTTTCAGGAAGTTTGCTTGATATGAACTGAATGAGTGCCATTCAATGGGATCAGCACTCATTGAAATTGCCTCTGCCCACCAGTGCCACCTGCATGGGGCATGGCCAATCATTCATACAGTTCATCACTGTTGGCAGTACACCCTACAGGTAGACTTGCTGCTGACAGCTGACTTTTCCAGCTAGTTTCCCAGTTAGTCATTGTCCTGTTTACACCGGTTGATCGGGTGACACACGTTCTAAGTGTTCATGTCCGTTGGTCGGTGTTAAAGGGCCTTTGCTCGCACTGAACTTCAGGCACAGATAACATACAACAACCTATTTTTATGCGTGACCAATTTTCATAAACGAGGAACAATGGTTTCATTGATCCTTTTGAGTTTATATTGAATGATGGCAACAATCTCCTATTCAGACAATATATTGTGACCCTTGGGCCTCAAGCATGGGCTAGAGATGGTATAGTCTGGTGCCCAGCTGCATGCAGAAGATGGTACTCTGATGGCATCCAGTTATGTATGTGGCACATTGAGCCTTAATGCACCCCCATGCTTCTCATCTGCATCTGGCCAGTGGATTTGGGTAGGTGCAGTGTGGTCAGAGGGTAACCTATTTATCTTCTGACCATGCTGCTTGCTCCTTACTAGTCTAATATTTCGAGATGAGTGCTCATGTTGGTTCTACGCTCTAAGGGGCCCTTTTAATGCCAGCTGCACAGGAACAAGTCTGATTCCGCAGGTGGGAGCCCGCAGCAGAATCTGGCTCTGACCCCGGCCGGCGACCCTGCGTACCAATGATGTATCGGACTGCACGGGCAAATGATGATCATTTGGTGTAAAGGAACCCTTTGTTGCCCTGTCTGCAAATATTCTATCCAAGAGTGAAATACTCGGGTGGCTTGTTTAAGACATTTCGGGTATTCACTAATCTGATAGTTTTTCCCCTTTCCCTTCCAGTCATTGCTACATCTACTTGGGGTTGTGGGCTGCAAGCAGTTATTTTTTTGGGCACGGCTCAGGCTGCACTTTCCACTGTCCTTCTGGAACATTTTCCTTGGCACACGCTCCATAGCATGAACTTGAAGCCATACAGTGGAGCCTGTAAACCGCTGCAGCTGAGCTCCGCTGCGATGTGAGAGCTGCAACAATTTGTTTTCGCTTTGTATCAGTGCTTGTCGTTGTACCTGTTGGATATCTCTGCTGTAGTCACTTATTGAAGCCTTGCAGACTTTACCCACCGTGGAAAGGTCAGCTTGAACGTATCACCCAAGCGTTCTTCGGCGTGCATACTAATTCGCATTGACTCAGGCCAACGAGCTCAGCATGACGTCACTAATGTGCCTTCTGCTTGTGCTCGGCTAGTTGTAACTGTGCCATTTCACATGTCCAGAGTCAGTCCGTTCTGTTCAGATGTTCGCAGTTATCTGCTGTCGTCATTGCTCTAACGGCAGACTTTGCCCATCTTATCTGAAGTTCCCAATCGCAAGTCCATTTGGCTGCATTGTTAAGGGCACTCTTACACTGGCCGACAGTCACCCGAATCGCTCAAACCTCAGAATCTGTATGGCTCTATGCCCAACCAGATCACATCTTACATCCAAGCTAGAGATGGTACATCAGGGTACTAGAGCCTCCATGCCCGCCTGTATCAGATCTTGTATCCAAGCTAGAGGCGGTACAACAGGGTACTAGAGCCTTTATGCCAGACCGTATCACATCTTGTATCCAAGCTAGAGCCTCCATGCCAGACCGTATCACATCTTGTATCCAAGCTAGAGCCTCCATGCCAGACCGTATCACATCTTGTATCCAAGCTAGAGCCTTCATGCCAGACCGTATCACATCTTGTATCCAAGCTAGGGCGGTACAACAGAGTACTAGAGCCCCCATGCCCCTCCGTATCACATCTTGTATCCAAGCTAGGGCGGTACAGCAGGGTACTAGAGCCTCCATGCCAGACCGTATCACATCTTGTATCCAAGCTAGGGCGGTACAACAGGGTACTAGACCCTCCATGCCCGCCCGTATCGCATCTTGTATCCAAGCTAGAGGTGGTACAACAGGGTACTAGAGCCCCCATGCCCGTCCGTATCACATCTTGTATCCAAGCTAGGGCGGTACAGCAGGGTACTAGAGCCTCCATGCCAGACCGTATCACATCTTGTATCCAAGCTAGGGCGGTACAACAGGGTACTAGACCCTCCATGCCCGCCCGTATCGCATCTTGTATCCAAGCTAGAGGTGGTACAACAGGGTACTAGAGCCCCCATGCCCGTCCGTATCACATCTTGTATCCAAGCTAGAGGCGGTACAGCAGGGTACTAGAGCCTCCCTTCAAGGGGTCAGTTTTCCACAATAAATTCTCCTTTTGCTCTGATAATCACTTACTCTGTGTTACAATCACACATATAAGGTTTCATTCTATTCTCCTAGGGGAGGGATTGGCTTTTCCAGTGAGTGTATTTGCAGAGCTCAGATTTCATGCGACTGGTAATTTTCAGATCCCTTAATTATAGAGTGCTCGGGTTCTGCTGTCCCATATAGTCACTACATGTCCTGATGGTCAGATCGTGCTTTATACACATACACTGGTTGGTGAAACCCCTCTTGTGTAACGCATGCTATATGAAGGGGGAAGGGATGTTTTTGAAAACCATGAAGCTGCAGTTTTGTAAGATTGCATGCAGTCACACGTAGCAGATGTTTGGTGCTCATCTCTACCAAAATCCACATGTGATGCCCTGTCTCCCACTCCCATTTAAAGGAGATGTCCCGCGCCGAAACGGGTTTTTTTTTTTTTTTTAAACCCCCCCCCCCCCCCCCCCCCCGTTCGGCGCGAGACAACCCCGATGCAGGGGTTAAAAAAACCACCCGCACAGCGCTTACCTGAATCCCGGCGGTCCGGCGTCTTCATACTCACCTGCTGAAGATGGCCGCCGGGATCCTCTGTCTTCATGGACCGCAGGGCTTCTGTGCGGTCCATTGCCGATTCCAGCCTCCTGATTGGCTGGAATCGGCACGTGACGGGGCGGAGCTACACGGAGCTACACGGAGCCCCATAGAGAAGAGGAGAAGACCCGGACTGCGCAAGCGCGGCTAATTTGGCCATCGGAGGGCGAAAATTAGTCGGCACCATGGAGACGAGGACGCCAGCAACGGAGCAGGTAAGTATAAAACTTTTTATAACTTCTGTATGGCTCATAATTAATGCACAATGTACATTACAAAGTGCATTAATATGGCCATACAGAAGTGTATAGACCCACTTGCTGCCTCGGGACAACCCCTTTAAAGGGGTGAAATTTGCTGTAAATCAGCAGCATATATTAGGCTGTGAATCTAAAATCCACACCCCGCGTCAGGTTTTGCCCACCCCCAATTCCACACATGGAATTTCCGTACAGGACTTCTGAGCCGCAATTCCGCCCGCGGCTTTTTATCCCGGTATAAGTCAGCAAAGAGGAGGAGATTTGGAAAAATGTCGTCCACATGCTGCTGCCAAGCCGCACTAAAATTGACATGCCGCATGGAAATCAAGGACTCAGCATGTCAATTCTTTCTCCGTTTCCGCAGCGGCCTCTCTCCTCTATGGGGAGAGATGGCCACAGCGGAATGCAGGCGGCAAAGTCGCTCCAAAACCGTCGTCGAAAGGCCACCGATTTTGAAGTTGCATTTCTCCATGTAAATTTCGATCTATTTTTTTTTTCCATGTCATTCCGCGACATTTTTGCAGGATTGCGATCCCGTGTGGCTGCAGCCTTAGGGGCTTATTCACATGAATGAATTGCACTGCAAACTATGCTTGCAAAATGTGTGCATGCAATAAACAGTGGATAGAACCCATTTGGGTTTGTTCACATGAGCCGTGTTTTGTGTGCGCAGTTCATTTGCTCCAAAAACTGCCCAACATGTTCTATTTTCATGCATGGAAATGGCACATTAAACTAATTAATTGGTCACTGAAATCAATGGAAGCATGCTTTGTGTGTAATTATGTAGAGCGTGCTGAAAACTGCAACGCTCCTCTCGCAAATATGCAGCACAATGCACGTGTAAATACGCTTGCGCCCGTGTGAAGCCACCTGAAGGGTAATTCCCGTAGTGAGTTGTAGTTGAAACACATTTGAGAACTTCATAGGGTTTTATCATGAATTGCGTGTTTGGTTTTGCATATGAAACCTGTTTCGTGTGGAAGAACTGGGCAGCCAGTAGCCACATTGCAAACCCACAACAAGTCATGGTTTTCACATGTCTCAACCACTATGTAAATGTAGCCATAGGGTTGAAATTAAAGGTCACTCTACCCTATTAAAGGGGCTTTCCAGTTCTTAAAAGTTGCATGCCTATTTGCAGAAGAGGTTGGCTCCTGCTGGTCGGCTACTGAACAATCAGCTGGCACCCTATATGGATCGGGAAGCAGATAACAGTACAGTGGCGCGCTCATTTCAGTAGGAGTTGTGCCTGCAGTACCATACCGCACAATGTATGGCGCTATCTACGGGGTGACAGCAGCCCGGTGTAGAGATGATCAGCTGTCCCAGGCTGCCAACCCTGCTGATCAGCTATTGATGGTGGTTATTATCTTTATTTATATAGCACCTACAAGAGTGAGTAAAAACAAAACCATGGTTACATGAAGTAATGAATTGATGGAAACCGTATGGGTGAGGGGCTCCAATGAGCTAACATACTACAAATGGGGTGATACAGAAGGTAAAGGGGTGGAGATGTGCGCAGTATGGTGGGGTGGAGAACGAGGGATGCTATACACATAGACAATGGTTAAATTGAGCCATATAATTGCTGAATCGGTGTGACTGCAGGGGGCAGTTAGTTGCAGCTAGCAGGGATTGCAATCCGTAGGACTTGGAGCGTATTAGGTGGAGTAACGAGGGGTTTGGTTTAGGAGATACGGTAGGCCTCCCCTGAAGAGGTGCGTTTTTAGAGCACGCCTGAAGTTTTGTGGATCAGGGATTGCGCAGATAGTTTAGGGTAGCACGTTCCAGAGGACAGGTGCTGCTCTGGGGAAGTCTTGGAGGCAGGAATGAGAGGTTCGAAATTAAAGGGGCACAATCTGATTTCGTGAGCGGAGGGTGCGGGCTGGGTGGTGGGTGGTAGATTGAGATGAGGGAGGCAGTGTTGGGTGGCGCAGTGCTATGGAGAGCTTTATGGATGAAGTTAGTGAGTTTAAACTGAATTCTGTATTTACCGGGCAGCCAGTGCAGTGACCGGCACAGGGCAGAGGCATCTGAGTAGTGGCTGGACAGGAAGAGGAGCCTGGCTGCCGCATTCAGGATGGATTGGAGAGGGTAGAGTCTGGTGCAGGGGAGGCCGATCAGCAACGAGTTGCAATAATCGAGGCAGGAGTAAATGAGGGCAACGGTGAGCGTTTTTAGCGTGTCCACAGTGAGAAGAGCGGATTCTTGCAATGTTCTTGAGGTGCAGCTGACATGTTCGGGCCAGAGATTAGCTCTAGGAGGTGAAGGAGAGATCCGAGTCAAATATAAACCCAAAAACTGCGGGTGCACTGGGAGTTATGGTGGTGCCACACACTGAGATGGAGATGTCAGGATGAGGTTAGAGGCCGGAAACCTGTGGATGCATCATCAATTTAAGTGGAAAACCCCTTTAAAGGTATCTTTACACAAAACCACTTCAAACAGTCGGTGGTTCGAAAAAGTAAATTGGGAACTATGGGTGAACTATGGAGATGTTGCTGACCATGCTGCCGGTATCAGTGGTTATTATATTTAGATAACTTCGTTGTGTTTATTGCATCAATGGGTGTAAGCTTACTTCTGTCTAGGTCTCCGCTTGAAGCTTCTACGTGGTGTGAAAGGCACTCTTCTGTCAGTTTTGTCACCTTAGGAGCTTAGCATATACAATTAGCATATGCGTTTGTAGAGTACACAGGCCTGATCATATATATACATGCGATGGCTTCGGTGCCTCTAGGAGACGAGTCGCGGTGTAAGCAGTGAGTTGTTCCTTGCCAGCCTCCACTACACATCCCAGTCCTTGTAGCTACTTTCTTGTAAGTGATAAACATCAGCTTCCATCCTCCACCCAGCATTTATTCCTCTTCTCGTCAGGGATCTTGCGTCACCGCCTCTCGGCAATGCTGCTTTTGTTCGTGCCCTCCAACCCCCACCTCGCTCTGATGGATCTGTTCAGGAAATCCAGCTGGTCTTTACTCCAGTGCGGCTCTATAAATATTAAGCAACGCTAAATGTCACTGATAGATTAACCCTCGTATGCCGCCGCCGCTGCTGCAGAGTTATGGACGAGGACTACCTTGCACAAGTTCGCATTCTAGGATAACTTGGGAGCAAGCGACAGAAGCCAAGAAGAAGCGCTTCATGAATTAATTAGAGCGTGCCTCCTGCGAGTGCGGTACTATTTGTGTGATATGATGTGGGGCGGCTAAAGTAATAAAGCTAAATGGGTCGGCTCAACCGTTTGGGAAAGTTACCGGCATTTGGATTTTGTATCTGCTTGCGACGGGTTTTTATTTGTTGGCGAGCTCCCAGTACAGTGCTAGTATGCCTTTAGGGAAAAAATCCCATGCAGTCTTTGTGGCAGGTTTTGGAGCCACACATTGGAGCACTCTTTACGGGGTGTCCACAAATAACAAATTTGGTATGTTTTTTGCCCCACAATTAAAATCTACATGAAATCTGGTGCGGATCTGCGTCAAAAGTCCAAACCAGGCTTCACATATTGAAGGTTGGGTCCACGCGGTGGCTGACTTAGTGGACATTCTGCAGCGGATAGCCTTCCTCCAAACTCGCACGATTTGGTGCAGATTTTCACGCAGGTTTTATCCTGTATTGCTGTGCAGAATTCACCCCCTTACTGAGAAGAGGTGGAAACGGTGAGAAAATTGACATGCTGTGGAATTTATTCACTTCATGTTAATTTCTGCAAAGGTTCTGTTCAGTTTATTGGTACTGGTGCATCTTGTCTCCCCCAGAACTAAGGGTGGAGAAATGGGTTGGCCTGGCTCAGTGACAGGGAAGGGGCAGTTGACGCCCCCATCAGTGGATTGGCTGCTCCCTGCACACGTCATGTCCTGCAAACTCCAAGGCACTCTGGTGCTTTCTTGTGCTGGCCGGTTATGCAGAGGACCGGACTGACAGCTGTGAATGGCTGGCTATGTGGAGGACCACACTGACACAGTTGGTGGCCCTGCTTCGGCTATGCTGGGGACCGGAGTGCCAGCTGCTCTTCCCCCACTCCGGACACTGCCACCGGCAACCATCTGGCAGTGCTATTTCTACCCCTTGATAGGTTTTCAGCGGTAAGGATTGTGGGTGCTACGGGCCAGCCAATCGGAAGTTGTGGGCGTGTACTTTGCCTCCACCCATTCTGGTGCCCAGCCAATCCCAAGTTGTGGATGTGCAGTTTGTTTTCACCCATTCTGCTGATGGCGACAAGATGCACCAGTAGTACCCAGACTATTTCTGCGGCATGTGGAGTACATTTTTAAAATCTCATCCACTTTGCCGCTACTGTAAATGCCGCAAAATTTTCATGCAGACTGTCCGCAATAAAGTTCTGTGGCAAATCTGCCCAGTCTGAACCCTCCCCCCAAAGAGTGAAGTATGCTGTGGATCTGTATCAAAATCCACACACAATGGTATGGATTTTTCAGCTGTGGACACTTGTATCAAATCCTTGTGAACGCACTGTACTCTCAATGTGTGGAAATTGTACTGACTTGTGTTAAACTTGCATCTGATGACCTCGCTGTGACCACTGGTGTGGAAACTCTCTCCCTTAAAGGAATTTTTCAATATTAAAAATCACTGCTGGCGGGGGTCAGGGTCAATGTACATTTAAAAAAGCCCTTCTCCACTGGCAGACTGCACCTTCGCCACCACTCTAGTCCTCCGGTGGTTTTCTTGGTCTGCAGCAGTCACTTGGGTTGTTTATCCACTTGAGTGCTTCAGCCAATGGGACATCATTGGTGAGGTAGAAGCCCTGGCAGGTTTACATGACCTGTTTAGGGACTGTGCTGGGCTATTAGACCTGGTGATGCCATGGTGCGGCAGCAAGACATGTATGACATACTTTAGGATAGACTGGCATTGTTTAAAAAAACAAGACTGGAGAACCCCCTTTTTTTAAGGCCATATTTAAATAAGTTTGTCCAATTGTAATCCATATGTCATCCATATGTGCTTTGTGTTCACTTCGATATGTCATCTGGGTTTTCTTTTTCTAGTACAATAAAATGGAAAGACTTAAGATGTAAGGCTGAAACCTTTCTCAGAAAGAGATTTTGTCCTCTACCCGGTGTCTTTTTTTAACATGTGTGACCACTTGATGACCTAACAATATGGACTAATTTGTGTGTGGCTGCATTAGCATCTCGGTCCTTCACTAGCTGATGGATCACCAGTGGTTCAACCATCATCCTAGTCTAACTTGCGTAGCAACCTTTTATATTCCTACTAGATGTGGCTTTCCACCGTTTTCTTTGGAAGCAGGTAGTGATGGAGTATGTAAGGGGTTATACAGGAGACAGGCTAGTGGTCGGGTTACAAGTCGTCAGATTCAGTTTTCGAGTGCATGAAGTCCACAATTATCGTATGGGATAATTATGAGCTCTGCACATGCTCAACCACATAACTTTTGGTCATCAGTCGGGTTCACAGTTTGGCGTCTGGTCTATAATGTGTCTTCAGTAATTGACTTGTCAGCAGGCATAAATACGTGTAAAGGTTGTCCCACGTGAGCTCTGAATGCTACACCCATGTACTATAGTCAGCAGCTGAGAAGATCTTTTCTTATGAGGGTATTTGGGTAGGTTTCCTGGTATGTTATCTAGATAAATCATCATGGAGGTGGTGTAAGGATTTCTGAGCTGGCCAATGTGACATGAGCGTAATGGTCACATTTCTGCAACCACAATACAGCAAAAAGGCCTAGTTCAGGTCATTATCCCTAACAGCAGACCACAATGTACATAAAGAAATGTGCCCATATTGTGCATGTTTGACCCTGGCATTGAGAAGCAAGGAGTAGTACCTTTCACTGGTGGACTTGTGGGGGGATATCGTAAAGGTGGCCATAGACAGAGGTTCCCGTCGTAACCTTCATCCATGGACAACGTGCATTCTGATATTTTTATTGAAACAATTCCTCTACTGAAAATTGTCAACTGGTCACCCCTTGCAGATTGTGGCTGGGAAGAGTTTGAATGGTGCCGTGGCCGACCGTTGTCCCATTCAACAAGTGTGGCGCTCGGCTGGTTCACTTCCATAGACTTTCGTTTGGGTGGCAGTGGGCATTCTTGACGCCATTCCATTCAAACTGCTAGCCACGGTCTTGTGGCGAGAGGGGAATGGGTGACCTAGTTACCTTTTTTGGTGATCAGTATTTGCCCCAACAGTCAGCCCCTTACTGATCGCTAGCACACAGGTGATAAATACTTCTGGATGGCCTTTATAACCTCCATGGTTTAGACCTACTACGTTTTCTCACCAGTAGAACAGACTTCCGTCAGGTGGAAATGACTGACTTATTTTACTAGAATTCCAATGACTCTAGTATGAACACGTGTGTAATGGGTCAAATGGATGAAATGCTCAGCTTCTTGATGATCATGCAGGATTCCCTCACACAAGCTGGTTTTGTTCACTTTTTGAATGTAGTTTTTAAGCCAAAAGTAAGAGTGAATCAAAAAATGACAATACCTCTGCCCTTCAAAAACCTGCATGTGTGAACACGCCTTAACCAAAAACTAGTTTCTAACCACGGATTATAGCCTCTTTATAGAAGACGGTCAGCCCATGACGTGACCTGGTAGATCTTCCCGTTCTAGTGGAAGTTATAGCCCACTACATTCTGCACCGTGGTATTGTACGAGGCGATCGGTGAGTGAAAAGCTCTTTACTGTAGAAAAGCCTTTATTTTGGCCGTTTTGTGCATACGCAAGATAGGATTAGCCAGACCAAATTGTATTTTCATCGCTTCACTTAACAGAATTGTTTTATTTGGCCACTGACCTGCTGTTAAGGAGATAATCCTGTTTTATCATAAGATCTACTTTCATCCACTGAATCTGCTGATGGGAACAACTGCACCTTCCTGCAAGTTTGCTGGTGCGCTGTCTGCCAAGGCTTTGTAGGAGCCTGATATCCGGTCAGAAGTATCAAGTCGTGCATAGACAGGCTTTGGCAGCTATTGCTGAGTGCGTTTGTTCCAGAAAGCAGGAAGACCAAATCCTTGTAATTGTTCAGCGAGCCGTAGATCTGACCTGAAATAGAAAATGACAGGTTGCACAAGGATGCTGGCTGTCACCTTATACACCTTATTAGTTGCACATAATGAGAGCATCTAGCTACAAAACCGCTGAAATTTAAAAAAGGGGGATATATATTTTCACCTGCATAGCTTGGCTCATCTGAAGATATTTAGGCTTATGTTCTTGATGACACCGTGGAGCAATTATGAAGCCATCCCCTGGCCTTGCACCCTTTTTGACCCATGCTTTAGTGCCTCTTCAGATGAGTGTATTTGCTGTCCCTGTGCTATCCACGTACTCAACAGATGGTGCACGGACCCAGTATAGCATAGCCTTTCTGGTAGATGGGTGGGCATACCCCCCCCCCCTCCCATATGCAAAGGTGGTCATGCAAAATTGCTGCATGTGCTATTCTCTAAGACATAAAATGTGCAGCGTCCATGCAGATCGGTTTCACAGGCTCCACATTTGTGGCAGCTACCCTAACACTTTCTTCATTTCTGCCGCACAGCCCCATATAGTAGAAGTGACTCTTGGGGCTCGTTTATGTGCATGTAGTCTAGTGTAGAGTTGTACAGACTGTACTGGTGCCGTGTGCTTCTAGGGGAGAAAATCTCTAAATATAAAGCCAAGTCAACGTGGCATTCACGGTACGGAAAATGTATGCATCTTTTATGTTCCACAGCATGGCGTTTGTAGGTCCATAGACCTCAATAGAAATTGCGGTCTCATTTCTGTTGCCACTATTCCGTACTGGAAAATATGCTTGAAACGCACATTAATAAATGCAGTGCTTAAGCTCAACCTGGCCGCGGATGTTGATCACATGTCCACGCGGAAAACGTGCAGCAAGTCCGCCACGTGTGAACCCAGCCTAAATGTCTGCAGGAGCGTGGAGGGCCAGCCTGGTCGTCTGCAGTTGGGAATAGAGCTGCACTGATAACTAGGTTATTCCATAGGGGGAGTACAGAATACGTGGCCTTATTTCTATCACATCAGATGCATTATCAGTGGGCCGGTTAGCATGCTTGCTCCAAATGTACAAGTGAAGTGTGTGCTAGAAGCCCAAATACAAAGCAGCCATTCATATGAATGGGTATCCGGTGATCAGAGGAGGTCTACCAGAGCAGGAGCCCCTGAGCGCCTCTGAGCTGGCACATAGATGGGAGTCCTGAGCAGGGATGCCTACTGATGTTCAGATGCCCAAGTGGCGGATACTGTTTTGGCACAACCCCTCTAAATTTTCTCTCTTGGGTATTGTCATTCACGCATGTTCTTGAGGCAGTTTTTCTGGTCCAAAGTGTAGCTTATAAAGTATAGATTTTCTTTTTTTTTTTTTTTTTTTTTTTTATCCACTTTTGACTTTAAACCTATATCAAAAATCCGAACGGACAGTGCCCAAAACGTGGACATTTGTGGTGGCCAATGGGCACAGGACTTTGCTGCTAAATTGTGTGTGTCCGTTCTCTGTCACAAGTGGGGATAGTCTGACGGCGTGCGTCCAGCCGCACCGTGTGGTCTCGCCTTAAGACATTCTTCTCTGCACTAATCACCTTGAGGAGCACCACTTTTGGTATTTTCCTTCGTCTGAATTCTTTTTATTTGACCTTGTTAAGCTGCTTATACTCGGACAAGCCACCCCAACGTGACATACTACGGTAGTGAATTAGTAGGAGCAATGGTTATGGTCCACTTCTACTGTACGTGTGCAAGCTCTCCCCGATGGCACCATGGCCTGCTAGTATCAGGCGCTCACTGGCCTTGATATACGCTAACGCCATACTTCGGGGTCGCATACAGCATTGGTGACTCTTCTGGTTTTAGGAGTTTAATAGAATATGTTGCCATTTCATGGTAAAATGGCTTATTATAACTTAGGTTCTGGCACGTTCTCTCAGGTTTGTTCATGCAGCTTATAAGGATGCATTCACACGGCCATATGGGTATTTCGGCTCATGAATACATAAGATATTCATGGGCTGAAATACTCTGCTGCCTATTGACAGGCTTTTGCTTTTTCTTCCACGTGTAAATACGTGGTGTATTTGATCACTTAAAAAAACACAACTTCACTGATTTTGTGCATAAATATGCCGCTTTCCTGCATATTTATGCATGGCCATTGACTTCAATGGGCTACTATGTTATGTAATAAGCACCAATAGAAGACCAAAAGTTGCATGAAAAATCCGCAGCTGTAAATAAACACATTGGAATCAATAGGCTCATTTTTACTGTGTATTACATGTGGAATACGCAGGGTATTTACACCTGTTTGAATGAACCCTTACCCTTTTTTTCCTTATGATTATCACTGGCTTTGGCATCAAAAGACCTGAACAAACCTGCCTGCAGCCGTAGGGCTCATTCCCACGGGCGTAACTTCACCGCATATTACATGTGTGTAAAATGAGGAAAGTTGCAATCTGGCAAATCGATCTCTGCCTTGACTTGGACGAGGCATCACTTTATGGGGTGCACATATGTACTTGGGCACAGAACTTTCCAAGTATGGTGACCCTAAAGTGGCACTCGGCAGTCAAAACGCAATGTGGCAGCTTGACTATTCAGATTTGCTCAACATAAAGGCATCAACAGTAACAGATCAGAAATTGGTGTAAATTGCCCTTTTTAGCCACTGATTTAGGATGATTCACACTGCCTTTCATATTTAACAAAAGTATGGAGTAGCTGGGAGGAGGGGGTAATGGGACAAGCTTTCTATTTGCCATGAATGCATCTCGTCGTGTTCTGATTTATATTTTCGTTTCCTTTTTAGAACTCCATAGCTGCACGACCATCCATTCAATTTCAGGGACTCCAAGGAGTAAGTACTTTCACAGCTTCTTAGTACTGGGTGGAGAGAATGCCTGTATTATATACCGCAGCTTATGGTGAGGGGTTTCGCGGCTCCGTGTACAGTTTTTAAGCAATTATCCGCTTAACCTCTAGAAACCTCTTGCTTTTCTCTCCCCGTGTTACGCCATTTGTCACGTCTTCATATTTGCTTCCACACACTCCGGGTTTTCTTTTTGCTCTTTTTTTAAAATCTATCAAAGCTCTCCAGCCCTGATGCTGTGCATGCGTGTCTAATCTGCCCCGCTCATGTGTCCACGTATGTCTGCCAGGGGGTTACTCCTTTATCATCCATGGGTTTAGGCATTGGAAGCTGCAGCTTTTTAGCAATGTTGTGTATTTGCTGTTAGCGTGTAATATGAAGCGTGTGCCACGGTGGGCTGTAAAATAAATGTTTGCAAACAGTTCATCCAAATGGTTTATTGTACAATGAAGAAGGATCTATGAAAACACCCCCTCCTGTCTGTCCCGGGGGCGAAGGTGACATTACCTGTTGTCCTTCTCCGCCAGTATCCCTCTGGTCTGCTGGTTCAGGATGGCCACTGCAGTTTTCTAGATGCTAATGCACTGCTCTGATTGGCCAGCACTGATCATGTGACAGCTCTGACCAATTAACAGCAGAAGCTGTGCAGACATTTTCCATCTTGCAGCACATCCTGCAGCCACATTTGACGTTGCTAAAGTTTTTTGTTTTTTCATGGGCAGATCTGCTCTTTCATTAGGTTTGCATGGGCAGCTGATAGTGATTAATATAAGCATCCATTCCCTTACTGTTGGCACTGTTTGGCTGCACATATCGCCCACTAGCGAACATTTTTATGCTTGCATAAATGACAAACTAATGTTTCTTCGTCAGCTGATTGACACATTTACACAGCCTGATTGAAGCAAATGTAATTATGGAAAACCCCTTTAAATACATTTTACATAGCCCAACATTCAAGTTAACCCATATCCTCAGGATAGAAAAAAACTTGCTGATCGCTGGGGGTCTCAGTGCTGAGAACCACATCGATCCTGAAACCAGGGGTCCCGTGTCCCTTTGGTGTCACTGCAGGAATGCTTCTCCCACCTGCAATGATGTTGCACTGAATGGGAGCATTGTCTGAGCTTGCACAGTTGGCGCTTCATTCATTTCATTGGGGCTGATGAGCACTTGCCCCGGCATTAGCACCGAAAATGAATGGTGTGACAGCTCACTTCTGCAACTGGTGCTCCATTCAATCTTCTCCTCATTGCTGTGGGTGCAGTAAGTTCACAGTGAGGAGGACAGGGTACATGGCACCACCCCGTTCTTGATCGGTTGGTTTCTCAACGACCGATGAGCAGGTTCCCCCCTTTCCTGTAGATAAGGGGTTGCTTTAGAAATACAAGTTGCTCGTTGCGGTCAGTGAGATACATGTTCTCGGGAATTGATGGGTGACTATAAGAGGATGATGGCATAATTGTCTTTCCTATTATACCATTCTGTAGTGACGTATCATTGGTCATGAAAGTTTCAACAAACCCAGCAGAAACTAAGGCCCAATGTCCACGGGCAGGTTTGATTTGCGGCAGATCCACAAATCAAGCCGCCCATAGGGAAATGTAGGCATCCGCAAATGAAATCTAGCATGCGGATTAGATTTGCGGGCCTTTTGGTCCAGAAAACAAATCGCAGCATGCTCCAGTTCAGTGCGGACAAGCTGCAGATTCCGCGGGTCAGCAGTTAAAAAAACCGGCCGGCGCTTCTGCACACATCCGCAATGGAGAAAATAGGCCACCCGGATGGCTAAGTAGTGTCCTCGGCTATAGGCAGGGTCTGATTCCACTGCGGGCTCCTGCATGCAAAATCCGATCTGGACGTGAGGCCTAAGGCCTCATGTCCACGGGGAAAATCAGATCCGCTGCAGATTCTACATGTAGAATCTGCAGCGGGTCCCTCCTGCCCCGCGGACATGAGCGCTGAAAATAGAAATTTAAAAGCATTTACCTATCCGTAGCGGGCGGCGAAGGTCAGCTGTTCCTCACGGCCGGATCTTCATTTTCGGCCGGCGGATGAATTCCTGATGCCGGCGGCACGTCGCCGGCACGTCTTCGACGTGCCGCGCGCATGCGCCGGGCACATCCGCCGAGCCGAAGCAAGGGAGATGCGGCCGTGAGGAAGAGCAGAGCTTCGCGGCCCGCTGCGGGTGAGTAAATGCTTTTAATTCCTATTTTAGGTCTCCCGCGGATCCGGACGGCTTCCATAGGCTTCAATAGAAGCCCGCGGGAGCCGTCCCTGCGGGAGACCCGCATGAAAATGGAGCATGGTCCAGATTTTTTCATGCTCCATTTTTTTTTAAATGCCTTTTATTGACGATCCGCGGGTATTTATCTACCCGCGGGTGGTCAATGCATCCCTATGGGGTGCGGATCCGCGCGCGGGAGATCCGCTGCGGATTTTAAATCACATTTTGCCCGTGGACATGAGCCCTAAGTGTTTCTGCCTACGGATGGATATTTGCTGCAGAAACTGCAACAAGTGTCTGCACCGCAGATCCGCAGCAAATAGCACCCATAGCATGCTATGGGAAATCAATTCTTCCACCACACTTGCGGAAACCAATTGCGGTTTTCGCAAATGGAAGAGAAAATCACAGCATTCTCCATTTTTCTGCAGATTCCATGCGGACGGCTTCCATTGAAATTAATGGAAGCCATCTGATCCGCGGCCCTCCTGCAATGTAATTGTGGAAAGGTCGCAGATTCTGTAAGAACACTGAAAAATCAGGAATTTAAAAAAAATTTGGCCACTTGTACTACTACCTAGTACTAAGAAGACCTTGAGCTGTTTGGATTATATCGGAATGATACGACTAGTGTGAGAATGAAATGTGCAGCTTTAGCTGTAGAAGCCCCGTTCTATAATCCCACACGTAGCGTCTCACTGATGTGTGGATGGCAATACTTTGTAGGTTTCTAACTAGAAAGAACAAAAAAACTTGTCATGCCTTCCTTTTCTAGGAAGGACTGGTGTGGTGTCACACTGATAAGTTTGTAAGTGCTTTTCGGCCGATTACCTTGGCAGGCAGCCTGGCAGGTTTTGCCTGTCCTCAATACAGAACATTGTGGCTTTCGTTCATCTGAAAGCAGATTGTGCTTCTGCCTTAGTTTGTGCTTTCTAGATTTCTCTCCTTCTAGACAAGGCACCTGCTTGTGGGTGGGGAGGTCTTACTTTCGATTCGCCTCTACAGATGGGTTGTGGTTTTTGTAGCTCGGGGTTAGCTGGGAATGTTACTGCAGCCAGATTCCCAGCAGGGGGTAAATCAGTTGCTCTCGTTAAAACTCTTATTAACAGAAGTAATTGGAGCAAATAATTTGAGCCACTTAAATACAAATGCATACACAAAGATTTTCTTAACCCACTGCTTCCAGTATTTGACATTTTCGGTTATGCATTTTGCTTTTTTTTAAGTGCTTTGATTAAGGTAAGATGTTACATTCTAAATTCCTCAATCCTGTTAGAACTCCCAAAAAATTGACTATTAACCAATTTGGGAAATGATCTATAAACCAGAGTGCAAAGCTGTAAAATAGTCTCTTGCCCTGGAAGATCCGACACGATTGGATTCAAGTATGTACTGTGTAAAAGCCACATTATCAAGCCTGAACATGTTGGTCGTTCTTTACGTGACCCAACGATCAAGCGAGCAGCTAGCTGACAAATGAGAAAACGGTCATTTGTTGGCAAATCGTATCTATTATGCAAGCATAAATATTCTTGCTAGTTGGCTATACATGTGAAAGTAGAGCTCTGCAGCCAACCCATGACACCTCTATGTGGACGTGTCATCGTGGAAGCCAATTGTCCACTAATAGTCTGAATTGGCCTGTGTAAGGGCCCAGTAGATAAGCATCAATCTTGATTTGGGCTTGCCTACTGAAGAGAGCTGTACAGTGTAAAAGGACTTCCATAGCCCTCTTACAAAGGCTGAATTCTCAGCCCGATGTAACAAGCGCCAATCATGTCTACAAGGTCTGAGAATTGCCATTCACATATAGTGGGTTTGGTGCAGATTTGGATGTAGATCTGCAGTAGACTTCTCCCCCTCAGTTGAAAGGGTGAAATCTGCTGAGGATCTGTATCAAAGTCCACATCTAATGGTGCAGATTTTGATGTGGATATTGGTGTGAATTTGCACCAAAATCTGCCAATCAAATAGTTTTTGTCCCCATAGGCTGACTATGTATCTCCCTGTGCGCACAAGGTGATGTACTGCTGATCAGTTACCATTTTTATACTCTGTATAGACTTAGGGTTGGTACTCTAGACCGAGTCCCATTAAAGAATAGGACTTGGCCTGCAATACCAACACAGGCCACTGTACAATATACAAAGTTGTCCCCTTCCTGCAGCAAACCATGTGTGGCAGCCCCTTTAAAGCTCCTGCAGACTAGGTACCTGACTAAGATAGCTGGGACCATGAGAAGAAAGAAGCTGTTTGACCGCTTGGCTTTTTCTTGTCTATAGTGCTCTGTGTTATATATTAGAGGCAGCTGTGCCCCTTGACATGCTCTGATGTGACGTGTAATCAAAAAATATATACGGGCATAAAGAAATCCTAATCAAATATGAATGGGAAGGGGAGTTGGGGAATGCACACTGTCCATGCCAAGCCACTCCATTCACCTGAAGCTATGCACTACATATCAAAATGCCCATTTTAGTGCAAATGTAAAGAATAAATATCTGTAGTCTAAATAAATTTTTACGGTCTGCACACTTAAAAAAACTAACCCCACAAGAGTCGAAGCCAATAAACACCACATGTACAAAATTGCAAAGGGTCTGGTCATTTAGGATTGAAAAACTCCAGCTTAAAGGGCTATTTCCAGAGAAGGATAACTGATGAGTGTGATCAGTAAGTGACTGCTGAGACCTCCTCACTTCTCATAATGTAGGTGCTGTCCTTCTCTTCACTGCTCCATGGGACTGCTGGAGAAGCCTTATGCTCCTTCTATCCGCATCTCCCGGGGCAGCATGGAACCCCAGTTCTTGGGATTGGTGGGGGTCCTAGCGGTGAGGCCCCCTACCAATCAGACTTTATCACCCATCCTGTGGATAGGTGATAAGCCATTTATTTCTGGTGGTGGGGAACCTTTTAAAATGTGAAAATCCACTTGAACCGACTGTTTCAGTGCCAATGCCCCTGCTGGGCAGGACCCCAGATGGTTTCCATAATCCGGTTGTCCTGAATCGCTGCAGCTGGTTCAGCTACTTTGTGATGTGTGTGGAAGTTAATCTTTGCCTAGATAATATTGACGAATGCTGGGACTTGTGTAAGAATGTCAGCTGATCATTTACCTCAATCCTTGCATCACTCGGCTTCCAGCACTTGTTGGCCTGTGATATATTTGCAGAGCCTGAGGTACTTGCAGCTTTCTACTTTTTTTTTTTTTTTCTTTTTTATATTTCTTTTAAGATACTGTGACACATACTCTTCCTCTTCATGCTAAGGGACAGGAGTCTTCAAGTCATAAGTGGAAGCCGCTTGTGCACATGGAGTGCCTGGGGCTCAGTACAACAAAAGCCCTAGGCACTTCAGCTCAGTGGGGGCCATATTACATTGTACAATTCAGAGGTTGCACAGAGCATAAGCCTTTAATCTACCTAGTCTTTCAAGCAGAAACCTTCTCAAGTGCGTAATGTTGTGCAGTGTCACGAGTTAATAATTATGCCTGTTGTGCAAGAAGTTTACAAGTTAAGGGGAACGTGTCATCTGGTTCTATCCTGGGTTCATGTCACCCCAACCATGGGCAGCATGAACCCAGGAGAGATGCCCATTAAGCCCTTGTATGTTTTATTCTGAAACGCTGCTCTTTCAGAAAAAATAAACCTACTGAGCGGTTTGACCTCGAGCTCAACAGGGCAGATCACGCTGGAGTCTCCCTGCCCATGGCATCAAGAGTGGCAGCTCCTCTCCTGCTGGTTTATAGGGAGAGCTGTCGGTATTGACGCAGGCAGGTCGGCGTGCCTCTTTGACTCCGACTCCGTTCCGACTCTGCATGCAGTCGAGTTTTTTGTTTTTTCTGAAACACGGCGTTTCAGAATAAAAGCTGAATGGGCATGTCTGCCCGTGGTTCATGCAGCAAGAACATGGAGACAGCTGCACTTCAAAATATCTGTAATTTATAAGTCCTAACTTGTTTCTTTAGAACCTCACCATTTTCTGTAATGGACTAGGTCTGCTACAAAAACATGCATTCCTTAGTTGTACCTCATGCATGAAGGCATTACAGCCACCTACATCCTCTGGTATCCCCTCCTTACCTGCCCAATTGAAATTCCAAAAAATTGAACTTTTTTAAAGGTTTTAATGAATGCCCTGGAATGAGCAATGAAACTTTTCTCCTTTCTTTTTTTTAGTGCATCAAGATTCCAAAATCAGACTGCCTCAATGAAATGCACAACTTTAACTTCTATCTATCAAATGTAGGAAAAGATAACCCCCAAGGCAGCTTTGATTGTATCCAGCAAACAGTGTCGAGGTAAGCAAAACCTGGGACCAACTCATTTTTGCTATTTTTGCACTACAAGGAGCTGTGAGTTAGTCCGTCTCCAGTCTGAAAGCACAGAGTACAAACTTTGGCATTATCTATTTTGGATGCATAACACTGTTCTTCACTAACGATGTAGACAGGTTTTCTTTCTGACCATTTTAGCAATCAGTTTGTTTTAAGATTATAGTGTTTGCTGTACCAGTTGCAGTGCGACGTGAGCTCTTGTGTGTCACGGCCAGGAAAGCTGATAGGCGTAGTCTCGTAAAGAGAACTCCTGGTCATATAGCTCATTACGGGGCATATGTCATAAAATGGGCATTCCTGGCATGGGGGAACCCCACTTCTTCAGGTGGAGCAGAAGTAGCTCATTGCTGGTCCTATCCTGGTGGAGCCATCCTAGTACATGTACAGCCATTCATCTGAATGCCATGTAGGGCCAAGCCCACTGTGTACCCGACCCTTGGAGCATTCTAATTCTCCCATTTAGATTAATCCTTTATTTTTTGTCTTTTCAGCAATGGTGTATCCAAATTAAACTGTCTGGGATTCATTCAAGATAAAATAACAGTATGTGCCACTAATGACTCTTACCAGCTTACAAGAGACCGCATGACCCAGGCAGAAGAAGAAACTCGAAGCCGCAGTACAAAGGTTATCAAGCCTGGTGGCCCGTTTGTAGGTATGCATTGGCTGCAGGTTTTTGGTCATACATCGCAATACTGTTCTGTGCACGGATTAACATTACTCTGGATACCCCAAGAATAATAATGGAAGACACCCCTGTAGAAGGGAAGAGACTGATACTGTAGCTTAACTTTTGTGAAATTTGCATTAGTGCTTATTTCAGAACATCAGTCTCTCTCCAATCTGAAATGCCTGTTTTACAGGTTTCATTCAACTGCACAAGTAAGATCAGCATAAGGCTTCTGGTTCATTTTATACACAATGGCACTTTCTTCGGTATTTTTTTAAAACTCTTGATGGGTTAAAATTATTTTTTGAGGTATCTGAAGTATACATGAAAATATCACTGTCAATGTGATACAATATTTCTAGTTGCAATGAACTACTATGGCCTCATGTCCACGGCACCCACGGATTCCATGCAGGGAATTCACCCGTGCCCGCAGCCAGTGAGCCCTACTTCCCTGGCAGCAGTGTCCCCGCAGATCCCTGCACTTCTGGGTTCGCTGTACTGCGCATGGTCCTCATGGCTCACCATTAGGCATGCACAGTGCAGTGGTTTTTTTGGGGGGGAAGGTGGTGTGTGGGGGGTGGTTCTCCTTCTAATTATCTTGCTTTCCAGTGGATCTGCAGCAAACTTGAAGTGTCAGTTGACTTCACTCTAAGCCGTCCCTGCTGCAATGTGTTTTCTGGACCAAATGATCCGCAAATCAAATCCGCATGCTTTTAATCCAGTTGCGGACGCCCATGCTTCTCTATGGGCGGCTTGATTTACTGATCTCCCGCAAATCAAATTTACCGTGGACATCAGGCCTCTTGCTGCCAAAAAGTAGAAACCTAAAACAAACTTAAAGTGGTTAAATACATAATAATCTATTTATCCATAAATAATGCATTCCGATAGAGGGACTCAGAATATCTTGGGTCAGTTGATAACCATTCAGCCAGATGGACCACAAGTACTGATACCTGTCATAGCAATACAGCACCTAATAAGCCCTACATCTCTATCTTCAACCGTCTATCTACCGCTATCTACTGTATAAGTAGGCAGAAATCTAGGATGTAAACAGGAATCGTTCATCTAATGCTGCAGATTCTCACAACACACAGTAATCTAATGTGCACTGGCCGGACCTTCGTTCAGCACAGGTTCTGGCTAATGAATGCCAACATTACCTAATTATTCAAGGACTGCGGGTCCCAAGCGCACCTGTAGAAACTGTATGGTCTTGCACGCATGTGAATTGTCGCCATTGAAATTAAACAATTATGCTAGTAGCAGGTTTTAACAACTTTGGACTATTTTTTTAGATTTTTTTTTTTTTTTTTTTTTTAACTTCTGTTTTTCTGATCTCTTGTAGGAAAGAGGGTCCATTTTCGTATACCAGCAAATAGTGTTTTAGATACAGCACCAGAAAGGAAAAGGTCCACGCCCATTAATCCAGCAAACACCATTCGAAAGTCAAATAACAGCAACAGTATTGCACAGCGACCGTATAGGGAAAGGGTGATTCATCTGCTGGCACTGAAGCCATATAAAAAACCAGAGATACTTGCTCGTTTACATAAAGATGGTGTTAATCAAAAAGACAAGAACTCTCTTGGTGTTATCCTGCCACAGGTGAGAATAGTTGGTCAGACAGTAGAAGGAAAATTGTCTTTTACCTTTGACACATGCTTTTTGGGTGTGCAAGTTTTTTGTTTTTTTTTGGGGGGGGGGGGGGGGGGGGTTAGTGTATTTCATTTCTGACTTTTATATTTGCTTCCAGTATCCAATCAGCTCCCTCCTTTCCTTCAGTGATTTATTTACTTTGGAGGTTTTTAGGTGTCAAGTCTGTTGTGCAGCTTAGATTTTCATCAATATATCCCTCAGTCATTGGACTGAGCTAGAATAATTCTGCAGATGGGCCTTGTGTGGCGCAGAGTGCTAGGACTGCATTTCTGCTGCCTTAAGCTCTCGCTCATGACCTGAAGGTTGCAGGTTCAATCCTTGCGTGGTTCAGGTAGCCAGCTCAAGGTCGACTTGGCCTTCCATCCTTTCGAGGTCGGTAAAATGAGTACCCAGCTTGGCGGGAAGGGGGTAATAAATAAAATTTACTTAAAAAGCACTGTGGAATAAGTTAATTCTATACAAATAACAAGATTGATTTATTTTATTTTGAGTGGCTTGTTTGCTCCAGCAAACAGTCTGCCAAGAGTGCAAACTCTACTGCTTAGGAGTTCAGAAAATGTAATACTGGCACACATAGCAAAAAAGGAGTATATCAGAAGATGAGATGAGGAAATACTTCTACATCAGAGATTGTTGTGTATGAAGAGTTAATGCATTCGCCTGTCTATATATTTTACTGTGCATTAGTCTCTGTTCATACTTGGGTCATGGCTTTCATTTTATAAAGAAGTCATGAATGCTGTGGCAGATCTTAATGGAGTTTTCCAGGACAAATGTTGTTGTTGACCTATTCTCATAGAATGGTAGAGTTGGAATAGACGTCCAGGGTCATATGCTCCAACCTCCTGATCAGTGCAGGATTCACTAATCGCCTGGGGTCCATCAGCTTAACAGGTGCATGTGGTCAGTGCTGCAAATAGAGGTCGGAAGCCTCCGCGCCGACCTCTGTGTAGTGGCCGGCGCTCGTAACTGCAGGCACAGCTCCCATTGATTTGTGGCGCTAACAGCATGATCCTGCTTAGCTGATCGGTTGGTGTCCCAGGAAAAATTGGAAATTGTTTGGGCAGAGACAGGATTCTGTAATGAAGGTGCCACACGTTTCAGACCACAAACTGTTAGATCTACTAGTTTCTCGATGGCTCACATGTTCCTCACTACTGGTGGGCTGTTTGGAACCTGTGTGCCTCACACATCCACTGCACCCAACACTTAACAGCTTGGTCAGAACAGCCTAGATGACCATCCAGCTTGTCTTTCCCATGATACGCCCCCTCTGTTAACTGGGCAGAATGCCTTCAAGTAACATTGAGGCATGTCCAGCAGTCGCGCATCTCTTAAGAGGTGCACTACTCTAAAGTAACCTCTGGGAGCTCTTTTCTAGGACAATGGGGGGAGCGCTTTAATGGCAAAACCCATTGTCTAATCAAGCCACAACTATGATTTGCATATTGCCTGAGACCTAACCGCATGTTAACTTTTGCAGTAATTCATTTCTATCTGGGTGGATTTTTATTATTTTGTCAGTGTATTAGCAAAACGCACTAAAAAATGTGACCATCTGGTGATGTACTGCAGACCCTGAAGGGTTAATTATGCAACTACTGATACAAGGGGAAAGCGAGTTCTTTGTTACATTACATTTGAGATGTCAGCAAGCAAGGCTTCTGCTTTTGTACAGTGCTAGCTCATCATACGCAACTGGCATACTGCCGTCTATTAATAGCTGCAGCGAGCCGAGCGCTTGTTCCAGAAGCCATGCACACCCTTATTGGGCAGTGCCCACACCTTGACTGGTGCACCAGCTGGATGCTTGGGAATGTCTGCCACAGACTAGATCATCACCTTGCTATGCATTCAGTTTTTCAATACTTCTTACATTTTTATTACAAATTTGCTGAATTTTTTTTTATTTTTTGAAGCCAAGGAAAGCTTCAAATAATCCCCCCCCCCCCCCCCCCCCTTACATTCCAGATGTAACCCCCAGAGGTTTTTGTACTTCCTTCTAACCTAAATGTAGTCTCGGGTAGTGGGTTAAAGGAGTTAAATGGCACAGACGGAGTCTTTGTGCTCTGCAACCTCTGAAACAGTGCAACCCTGTACTCTTCCCTACCAATGAGCCAAACACCCGCAGTACTAGGGAAGAGGGCAGTCTTATGTGGTTTTCGGTGCCCAGAAGAGCAAACATCTGTAACCCTATGGTTTCTAAATGCAGTATGAAATTCTAGGATCTATTGCAGACACGCAGTGTGCGGACTCCACAAGGGGCTTCTAATAGAAGCTAATTATATCACCTCTATGGATGTCACAAGAGTACATTTTTGCAGAATTGTGACCTGCCCTGCATGAACACTGACCCACACTGCTATTTTTTGAGTTCTTAGAAACTACGTGTCTTAGTCTGTGGGGTTGGGAGGGATTTGTTTCACTTTAAATGCATGTATTTTGGGCTGATGATGATTTTTCTAATAGATTTTTTTTTTTCGCTAAACCCTAATATTTTAGTCTGCAGTTTCTACATAATGTATATAGAAACGGCCTTCTAGGTCTCATTAGGAGACTTGTCAGTGAGGCTGGACTGGTTGCGTAGCTTCTCTGTGCTTTTCCTGAACCACGGGCAACATGACTATATGACTCTATGCCTCTTGCCCCCTCTACCCACCCGCAGCATGTAGATTTGACAGATCTCCTCTGTTTGGTGTATAGGGAGCACAGCCTACATGCTGCGGGCAGACCGCCTACGTGACGTGAATCTTGGTTCCCAAGTCAAACTTCAGTGTGTTTATTCTGAAACGCCGCAGTAAAAGGCATCCCTGTCCCAGTTTCATGCTGATGACAGATGCCTTTTTATATTTGTCACAACACATGCCTCTATATAGGCATATTTGGTCTATATGCCCCTGTTGAAATAAAGCTTAGAACATGCGGTGTAGATTTTATTGCAGCAGAAAAACAAATCTTATCGCAATGTTTATATACATGGAGAGAGAAAAATATACCAGCTTGACAAATGCCAAAAGGATACTTTTTGGCTTTGGCAGGGGAAGGGCGTCTTATGGACACACCAAAAACTTTTCCTATTGTGTAAGCCAAACGTAGGATATAATGTAGTCTGAAAAGTTCCCAAGTCTGTTTTCGGATATGTAACCTTTCTTTATCACTTAAGCCCAATGCACACGGGCGTTTTTGCATTGCGGAATCCGGAGCTAGCGTCCACCTCCGGATTCCGCAGCAAATACTGCCCATAGACATGCTATAGAAAATCGCTTTTTCTATGTCCACAAGCGGAAATCAATTGAAATTTTCTGCTCGTGAAGGGAAAATGGCAGCATGTTCTATCTCACCGTTGATTCCGCGTGAACGGCTTCCAGTCAATGGAAGCCGTCTGATCGGCAGCCCATCTGCAGCTGTCACTGAGGACCGGGTGCAGAATCCGCATCATCTGTACTATTCATGCGTGCACCATCTGGCACATCCGTATTACAGATAAAGAACCCTGCCGAACTGTACACAGGGGTCACCTGCTGGGCACCGGGGCGGATTCCGCTGCAGGACCGCACATGCGGAATCCAATCTGGCTGTGTGCAGGTGGGCTTAGGTTTAATTTTATCCAGCATTCTATCCTGATCAACATCTCTATGATCAAAAGGGAGATAGCCTGAAAAAAAAATTGGATTGAAGGGTCCAGCTATAGCCTCATTGCAGACAGATGACACGTGCAAGATATGTGATTTGCAATTTCTTTTCGTTCTCAGCATGGGCAAATCGTGCAGAAAAGAAATCCTAATATATAGACTGTTGATTGACATGTTTTGGTTTTCTTGCATGTACATGCTTGCAAATAGACCATCTTGGAGTATTAATGTTGTAAATGATTAGCAATCTTGAATGTGTCCATTATTCACCAAGAAGCATGCTGAAGAGCTATACTGTTTCACCGTGGGCTTTGGTTTATTTAGCCTGGCCTTTTAAAGAACTTGGACCAGCTGAAGACTATAGAAGGCCATGTTGCAGAGTAATCCAATATGTGCTCAGAACTTTCATGCCCAGTTGTGGAGCGCTCTGGGCATTCTGGAGTAGTAGTAAATGATGGACTAAGTATAGTAGTGTTGTGTGTATTAATAGATACTCAGGAACACATCGCTAGATGTATCTCTGCTTTATATTAACCTGGTGCCAGTAACTCGTGTTTTATGGGAGATGTCTAGCCATACCATTGTAGATCTGCTTCTTGGATAAAAATGGGACCTGTAATTATGTATTCTGCTGCATTTGATAGGGATTTTGTCTACTGAAGCAATGCTTTCCCAATGTCTCTAGAGCCTAGCTACTTGTCAATATACTCTAGGTCCCTATATACTTTTTCTGTTGCAGTTCTAAATTCTTCAGAATTAAAGGTGTATTCTCAGTTTAGAAATTTTCCATATCTACAGATTGTCTTAAATGTCTAATAGATTTGGGTTCTTCTAGAAGCCCACACTTGCTCATCTTTTTCACTTTTTTTTAAAGGGGGGGTGTCTGGTTACCAGGCAATATGCCAACTATGCTATAATAACAAGAGTAGTACTTGCAGTCCTGTCGTGGTCCCAGTCTTGTGGCAGACGTCACCACAAGTCACATGACATCTGCCGCCTCATAGTTTTGAACCCCTATCCATAACTTGTCATTTGTGTCTGCATATCAAAATACATTTTTCTTCAGACTGCCAGGCTCCTGTACCAAAAACCCAGATCTTCAACAAGTTACTGATTTGGCCCTTGCTAGTCAGAGCAGTTTGTCACTTAGAGTATTTATGCAAAAAAAATGTATATAGAATACTTGTGTTTTTAAGCTAACATGTTCCTTTTCACTTCAGGTTGCCAATTTGAACCCCAAGGACAATTCATATACACTTAAAGACTTTGTTTACAAAGAAATCCAGAGAGATTGGCCTGGATACTCCGACTTTGACAAACAGTTATTGGACAAAGTCCTCTCCAGGTATGTGCCGCTGTGACGTTGGTAAAGTTCCTGCTGACGGATTGAGAGTTGTGCAAGAAATCTCATCCAGCTAGTAAATCGGCATTCTTGGTGTTTACGAGTCCTTGTGCTAGCATTTCTACCGCTCTTGTGGGGAAGTAGTCATTGCTAGGTGCTGTACACTGTCGGAGTACAGAAGGCAATATAGTCTCCGTGATGTTGGCACTTTTCTAGCTGGAAAATCCCATGCATCTCTGCCTTTACCATTGCTTTACTATAGAGTTGTTCATTCTTCAGCCATTGTTAATGTGCAGTTGGTTACTGAAGGAATTGCGTTGGCTCAGTAATCTAGCATGTGATTTCATTTTTAACAGAAAACTTAATCAGTCTCAGAATGCTACCAGCTCCAGTCAATCAGACTCTCCACCTTTAAGTGCTGCATCTGCATCTCCTTCCCAGGTACTTTTTATAGCTGTGGAAGTGTCTAGAAGTTTATATTTGTTCCAAGAAACTGAGTGTTTTAAAGGGTTTCTGTCACCAAGTTCATGCTGCCTGAACCAAGGTAGGCTCATTATCCATGTATGTATTCTGAAATGCTGCAGAGTTTCAGAATAACCAAGCTTGACTCCGTCAGGGGGCCGTTTCATGCTGATTCTTCCCCTGTCTGCAGCGTGAAGACTGTAAGCCTTCTCCCCTTTTGGGTATAGGGGGAGAGCCCGTCCCTCTCCATGAAACGGGCAGGCAGAGGCCATCGCAGACCGCCCCAGTGACTCGGAGCTCCAACTTTAAAACATGTTTATTCTGAAACTCTGCAGCATTTTAGAATTAAACCTACACAGGGGCAATGTACAGGCCTATCCCGAACTCATGCCGCCTGTGGTTCGAGCAGCTTGAATCTGGTGGCAGAACCCCTTTTTTAAATCCTTTCTTTGTGATCTGATCCTTTAAATATCATTGAATGTATTGTCCTATGGTTACAACTATTGCTGCTAAATGTATATTGAGTGAATGAATGCCAAAACAAAACTCGTATGTAACTTTCTAGCCCTGACTAAGCGTATTAGGGCTAAACTGCCTTTTTTTAAAAAAAATGAAAAAAAAACTCCCAACAGCCCATTTTGTCTTATTCTAATGTTACTGACCTGGTTATTCGTCACGCCATTGAAACATCACAGTATGTTGCCAGCAAGCGCTCAGTTTTTCTGCAGCACCACCACAGGGAAAATTTAAGCATTACATAGTTCCCAACAATGCATTGATTTGCTGGAACAGAGGTACCCGGCCTTTTATACCTTATACCTTTAGTCATCTTTCGTTGACGGTCGGGGCTGGTCAGCTCGATGATAAAGACCTATGTAGGCTAGGGCTACACAGCATCTTTGGGCACAACACTTGTCATGCGGCCAAAGACTGTACCTGATAGCAGATCGCTGTTGTCCATTCATTTCAATGGAAGAGAGCAGCAGTACCATACCAGGCTGCTACACCATGGATGGTGTGTTGTCTTCCAGTTGCCCCTCGATAACATCTGATCAGCAGGTGTGCTGGATGTCTGACCCCCATTGATCTAAAAGCATCCATTTTGGCTACCTAATGGGGCACATTTACAAAACATTTTACGTCATTTTGTGGCATTGTTGGAAATTGTTGGGTAAACTGGTATTTGCACAAAAAAGTTGACTTTTGCACCACCCCACCACTTTAAGAACAGGCAGGTAGGGCGTGGCTCACCAAACTGACTAATGTATAATTTACCTTATATATAATTTATGGCTTAGATTATACTGATTGTACCAGAAATGTATGCCATGTCTGACCTGGTGTGTATTTCTGGGAAGATGCATGGAGGGGTCTGGATGTGCTGAAAATATGAAGAGGCCTGCACCTCTTATATGTATTCTCGAGAATACATGTGCCAGGGGAAATTAGACGAATACTGGCATAGCACATGTGGGTGTTAATGAATTTCACCCCATATATCCTGCCAAGATGGCAATTTGGTTGTCCTAGTTTACAGAGGAGACTTTGAATCCTACCATTTAAGAACTTGCCAATTAAAGCAGAATTGGGACTTAATAACTTAAAAAATTGAATTGTCTTATTCCCTGCTCTGTTATGTGAAGTACAATGTTCACCATTTAGTATGATTGCTCTTTCCAGCCTGAAGCACCATCAGTACCATTATGCCAGTTTGATTTTTTTAACATGCACCCTTTTCTCGTTCTTCCTTAGAAACGTCTTCTGGATACGGAATTCATTGATCCATTAATGAATAAGAAACCAAGGATATCTCATCTTACAAATAGGGTGCAGCCAACATTAAATGGACACTTGGGTTTAACCAATGACAAACCAGCAGCGCCGCCTCCGCCCGCTGCCGCCACCCCAGCACTTCCTCCACTTCCACCTACACGCCTTCCAGTTTCAAATCCACAAAATATAAACTCTAACTCCAACTCTCCCAGTACTCCCGAGGGTCGGGGGACGCAGGATCTGCCCATGGACAGTTTCAGTCAAAATAGCAGCACCTACGAGGACCAGCAAGAAAAATATACCTCTAGGACTACTCTGGATAATTCTATGTCAATGCCAGTTAAGTTGGAAAACTCCAATCCCACGGACGATAAAAATGGCACATTGCACAAAAAGGCAAAGAAATCCAAAAAACACAAGGATAAGGACCGTAAAAAACTGGATGCTGAACCCGTAGAACAACCACCAGTTCACCTGAAGAAAGAGGAAATAATTAAGGTGGAAATGAGCCGCAAGTCAGAGGAAAAGAAAGGTGCGAAGTATTACCATTTTATCCAGTACTTGCATTGCATACCCTATAAAATATCCCAGGTGACAGGTCGTTACTAGGGATGAGCGAGTATACTCGCTAAGGCACTACTTGCTCGAGTATCTTCCTGCTCGTCCCTAAAGATTCGGGGGCCGCTGCGGGGCGGGGAGCTGCGGGGGGAGAGCGGGCAGGAACGGAGGGGAGATCTCTCTCTCCATCTCTCCCGCCCGCTCTCCTCTGCTCCCCGCCGCAACTCACCTGTCTGTGGCGGCTCCCGAATCTTTAGGGACGAGCATGGAGATACTCGTCTAAGGCACATTACTCGAGCGAGTAGTGTCTTAGCGAGTATATTCGCTCATCCTTTGTCGTTACTATTCTCCTTGTCAAAGTGGCATATGTCTACAGTCCGCCATTCTCTAGTGTACAGATATACGCCAAGATGACGAGGAATAATAATGTTCAGTTGACCATTTATTCACACCCTTCCAGGAGGAATAGCTGGATAATTCTGCAACACACTATCTTATGGGCTATAGATGGGTAAAGTGTTAGACTTTTAGATACAGTAAGTCTTTACTGTCCTGATATTTGACTTCTATTGCTTGCAAATATATATATAGAGATAGATAGATAGATAGATAGATATTTGCAAGCAATAGAAGTCAAATATCAAATTTTTTTTTTTTATTTTGGAGGACTCCAGACTCAAATTTTTAAAAGTGTGATCTACTGTAAATTACACATCCAGAATGCCACACTCGTATAATATACACAGCCATGTGTTAATCCAACCTTACAGGAGCTTGCTCAGTAGCTACTCCTCATCCCCTATAGTGATAACAGCCAGACCACCCCAACACCAGGGACAGGAGCCAGGGCTAGTGTGGCTCAGATTACTTGCATAGCATCAGCAGGCTGTGTTCAGGGTTACACTGGAGAGGATGGCTTTCCAACTGGTTCAGGGCAGTGTATACTCGTGGCAGGCGTTTTATTGGACATGCCCAATGCACCGCATGCGGGGCACACTGCTATATGAAGAGAAAAGCTTTATTACAGTTGCACTGTCATGGCTTGTTGCAGTTGGTGAAATGTTTTATCGCCATCTGTTAAATCTTGGGCACATTGGTGACACTTTTGGTTGCCAATTGGAGCCCTGCTGTTATGTTGATCTTTGCTGTAAACACTTGGTTTTATGCCACCTAAACATGGCATCCTCTAGGTGTAAGTCTGTCAAACCTAACGAATATGGCTTGGAAGTAAAAAGCTGAGTAACTCGTTAAATCCTGCCAAGTCATGCAGCAGAAGTCCCTATCTGTCGGCGTCCTTTAAGGGTGTTGCCTCTGACGGAGCGTTATTAGGTTCTGCAGAGTCATGTTTTGCATGTAGACAATTTGGCTTTTCTGTAGTACATTGAAAGAAGCCGCTTGGGTTATTAACATGAATACACGGTTTATTTGCTGACAAAGAACCAGTTTGTATTTAAAGAATTTTGCTTGCTTAAGAATGACACCTAACAGATTTTTGCACAGGCCTGCACTAGATATAAGGGTCCTTTTACATGGGACTACTGTCAGGTTACTTTATATAATAAAGTGAATGGAGGTGGAGTGGCCCATAGATCAGTTAACCGGCCGTCCATTGATGAATTACTGCCGTTTGTACATGCCATTCGCCGTTTGGTTATTATGCATGCAGAAACTGAACGATGGAACGAATTATCATTCAGCTGCTGCCGGCATTTATACTGAACAATTTATCCTTCAGATCCCTGCAATCCAGTAAGAATCTGAACAATTATCGCTCAGTGTAAAAGGGCTCTTAATGCTTAGGGTTCATCAGTGGACCAGAATTTTCGTTTTACTTTGAAGAGGAAGAGCTATGCAAATGGGGTGGTAGTCTGTAGGGATGTTGGGGCAAACTTATTACTGGTGCTGTGGCAGAATTTTTGCATAAATTGCACCTTTTTATCTCTGCAACAAAAAAATATTATATATATATATAATTATACAAATTTACTATAGATTTGCAATAAAAAGAATGGCCGTTGCACCACAGTCCAATTTTTAACTGTCTAGAAAGGGGGTGGTGTTTGAGTAGTGACGTTTTTGGAGATATTTTATATATACTGTAATTTAAAAAAAAAAAAAAGCCAAATTTGTCATTCTCAGTTCAGTGTGCAAAGTGACTCCACCTCTAGACATTCCAAGGGGAGACCAATTTACAGACACCGTGCAACATTTGTTTCCTTTTTAAAGTAGAGAAGGGAACAGAAGTGCTAAGAAAGTGGTATTAAAATTGCCCTGCTGATAAATTGCCCCCATTGTGTTTGGTTCTAGAATTTCTTGCACACTGCGGCTTTGTCTTTTTGTGAGGTTTTTCATATTGAAATTCTAACTCTTGTGTTTTTTTTTCCATGAACAGACATCCAAGAAACCTGCACAGTATCAGACCCTTCATCTACAACTGAATTACCAGATTACGTAATGTAAGTGCTGTGCAGCCAGTGGATATTCAGCTAACCCATCCAGTAATGCAAGAGTGTCGGCTGCTACCCCAGTCCTGCAGAATAACAAATTGCACCCGCTTTTATAAAATCGGTTTGGGTTTTTCATTGCCACAGATAAAGCCATCTTTTTTCCTGGCAGCAGGTCTATATGCAGTTTTGTAGAAGCAGGTTGTGTTGGTTAATTTGGGCAGAACAAGGTTAATTATAGTTTAAATATCAGAACAAAAAGCACTAAAAACCCCAAATCCTCATCCACAGCGGGGTAGAAAAAACATGGTTTAATTAAGTTCTTAAATTGCTTCTATTCATAAGTATAGACCTCTGTTCGATACTTAGAAAACTACGGCTTGAATTACTCATTTATGTATAATTTTTCATTCAAGAACAGTTTTTTTTTTTAATGTTTTTTTGGTTTTTTTTCTTAATGTAGGGACATCGTGGGAAAACAATTTGCTTGTGACCAGTTTTCAAACTACATATTATGCTTACTGAAGAGTTAACTTTGCCCCCCCCCCCCTCCAAGATTAACGCTTATCAAACACCTCCAAATTGCTGAGTTACAATGCAGAATTAGACTAGACAATCTTAAAATGCCAGATTCATGACGGCGATGCTGGATAGTAAATCTGTCAAATTTTAAGACCGTTTAATCTGTTTATACCACCCATCAAAATTTGGGTGCAATTTAGGTCAAACCACCCCCCCCCCTTTTTTTTTGGGTGGAAGGTGGGGACTAATGAAAAGAAAATGATCCAAAAAGAACTAAAATCACAAATGTGGCGCAAAAGCATGTAAGACTTCTCTGCCATAACGTTCACTACAAAGTTATCATATACTAAATCTGCCCCAATGTGTTTAATACATGAACTGAACTGGTTCTGAAATCTAAATGGTTTAAAGTGCCTCCCAGGGAATTAAACCCAAACCTCTTTTTCACATAAACTTGTTAATTTATTTGAAAATGGGTTTCCTAAGCTAAAGAGATTTTTAGGGTTCCTGTAAAGCTTGATGAGACAAACACAGGAAGTGCTGTAATAAGTAACTGGTGTTTATTCATGGGCCGCTCACTGTAACATTCAATTGTGTTTTGTAGAAAATACACTGTTATTGTATCCAAAGAGCAGAGGCAAAACTACAAAGATGACTTCAACTCTGAATACGACGAATATCGCAGCCTACATGCCCGAGTAGAAACTATCACTAGAAAATTTATGCAGCTGGATGCACAGCGGAAGCGCCTCTCCCCTGGTTCTAAGGAATACCAGGTATGTTCGATGTGACTGGTCTTGGTAAATGTCAGCTGCTCAAAAGCAGCAGGAAAATATTCATGGCAGCATAAAAGCCCATCTGCAGTTGGCTTCCTGAGGCACCAGAGAATTTCTTAACTGTGAGCTCCCCTGCACAGATTGCAAGACTTTGGAGTGTAAAATTCAGATGCTAATTTAGGTTTTCATTAATCCTTTTTGCTGTAGAGCCTGTGCAACACCTGTACATAGCTGCACTGCGGCTGCTTCTGGTGGTCGGCTTAGGGCTTACCTCCTCTGCTGTCGCTCTTCCTTCTGTGTGTTAATAGCGGTGAGTTGTACACAGAACAAGCTATAGGAGAGGGAGGCGAGAGATCACACAGGCTGTGTAGTAAGAGACAAACCCATGGATAAATCTGAAGGTAGACAGGGAATATCTGATATGTTGAGCAGAGAACCCATGGTGGGATCTGCAGAGGAAGGGAGGAGATATTGCATGGACAACATCAGAGAGAGGCTCTAACTCCTCGGCATCAGTTAGATCTGTACAGAAGAGGTTGTTACTCAGGCTGTAGGTGGAATCTGTACATAAAAACTATTGGAGGTGGCAGCATTGTGGACACATCTCACATCCAGGATGCATATTTACACAGCTGATGTTCTGCTAATTTTGTGCATTGCAAGATACACAAAAGTAGCAATGGGTCTATTTACATGGGTGATTTTTCACTGCAAGAGAAAAATCACCCAGCATGTCCTATTTTTTGTTTCTCATATGAGAATGGTACATGCTAATGGGCGACCTGCACAGCTCATTGACAAGCTATCTGTATGCTGCGCAATGCGAGCTGTGCCTGAGAATCCTAGAAGCAACTCTTTATCAGATGTGTAAATATGGCCTTTCTGTGAGAGAAAGGAAGTCTGCAACTAGGAACAGGTTGCATATCTGAGTTGGAAAATCAGTCAGTTGTAACCTACTATGTCCATCCAGTTCAGCCTGTTTCCACCCCCGATCCAGAGGAAGGCAAAAAACCCACAATGAGGCAGACCAGTTAGCCCATTTTTTTTTGGGGGGGGGGGAATCCTTCCTGACTCTAGCCTGAGATTTAGTCTGGCTTTTTAAGATGAAGATAGCCACTGTACATGTAAACCTCATTTTTATCTGCTCAAAGGTGTCCATAGCCTTTAATATTGTAATGATGAACCTTGTGTGGCGCAGAGTGTTGAGGCAACAGAAATGCAGTCCTTAACTCTTGCTCACGACTTGTAGGCTGCAGGTTCAATCCCCATGTGGTTCAGGTAGCCGGCTCAAGGCTGACTCAGATAAAATGAGTGCCCAGCTTGCTGGGGGTTAAAAAGATGACTGGGAAAGGCAAACCACCCCACAAAGAAACAGTCTGCCTAGAAAATGTCACGACTTTATACATACCTAATGTACAGCTTTACCAGAAAAGAAATGTTTTCAATGCTATATAGAACCAATAGCGGTGAAGTTACACACCCAATATGAACATGGGGGTCACCTGTAGTAGAGGAGCAAGTGGATCGTATCTGTGAAAAGGCTCACACAAACACTTAGAACTTGGTTATACAAGGTTTTTTTAGTATCTTTTGAAGTTTGCAAGTTTTTTCTTTTGGCTTGGCTATGTCAATAATACTTTGGGCTCTGTAAAACATTGAAAGGGTCTATTTCTCAGTAGCCATGTATTTCATCACAGTCTGACTGAGCATGAGTAAGGGCCTAAACTTATACTTGTATAGCTTTTCTATATATATATATATAATTTTTAATTCTAGCATTTTCCCATCATATAGATTTATGGCATATCTGCTGGAAATCCCATAAACACCTGACAGTTGCAGGTCCTCAGTGTTGGTTCTCTGTAGTTTTTTAATCCACTTGTCTCTTGAATTTACTTTGCAGATTGTACATGAAGAGGTCATCAAAGAATACAGGAAATGTAAAGAGGTATGTATTTCAATAACCTAGAATAGAATCCTTTGCTAATAGGATGCATTGTTGGTGTACAGACAGGTTTCACCCTGACTAGTTCTCAGATCAGTATAGTTCACATCAAACGTGATATATAGCATTGCATGCTACATTCAGCAACATCCATATGCCCTACCTATAGAAAAGGTATGTTGGGACAGTGCCTTCAGTGCTGAGCTTAGTTGGGTTTTGTGTTCCATCATTACTTCTGAAATGTGTATCTTCTGCCCCTTACGCAAGTCATACTTGTAGAACTGGCTCTACTTGACATGTACATGGGTTTTTTTAAGCCAATCAAATGCAAATGACATGCATGGAAAGCAATGCCAGGATTCCTAGCTGACAACTGAAATAGTGATGTAACATAACGTCAGCATATTAAAAGGTAAACCCAGCATTGCATTAATGGGTTGGCCACTTGACATAACTGTAAGCCGATCTTTATATTCACTTGATGCGTCTGAAGTCTCACCCCCTCTACCCGCACTTTGTTACTGTCCTGCATATGGCCACTGATGGAGGGGTACGTGACACAGACCCATCCATTAGCAGCTTCAATCTCTCTGTTCTAGTCTGCCAGACTGCCCACCATGCTACTCTGTGAAGGATGTTGATGGGTCTGGTCACATGCCCCTCCATCTGTGTCAGTGAGAATACCGGTCCGTGATTTGACTCTAAACTTTGGGATATTTGGCAGTAACTTTTCTTATTGCGTTGACCCAAACTCCTCTGATATCATTAGAGCCTCATGCGTTACCTATAATCATCCTGTAATGAATTTCCCATAGTCTTCTAATCTGTCCCTTGTACACTAATACCCGTTCCATTCTCTGTTTACAGGCAAGTCCGAAGTATTATGAAGAAAGGTTAAGATGTGAATACCTGCACAACAAGCTTGCCCACATCAAAAGACTTATAGGAGAATTTGACCAACGACGGGCAGAGTCCTGGCACTAAAGCTCTGTTTAGACAAGATGTGAATACTTAACATTATTTATTTAAAATTCCAGATGTGTTACGCTAGGATAAAGCAAAGAAACTTTTTCATGAGTTTCAATATTAGCAGACTGAGGGTTTTTTTTTTTCTTCCCCCTCCTCCTAATGCCCAACTTTACCTTTTTATCCTGCTTATTTAAAAGCTCCCTTCTCCTCTTCCTTGTCCTTTTCGGACTCTCATTTATCTGTGGAAATCTGTATGGAAACTGGGAATCCAGTAACTGTACTTGATGAATTGCGCATTCTAAGTTTTATGTAGCAAAATGATGTGCTTTTTGGATAGATCAAATGACTGACATTTATCTTAAATGCCAACCCTTTGCCTTGAATGGTAGGAAGTAAAAAAAAAAATATATAAAATTTGCACAAAAATGTATTTAAAAAAAAAAACATAAAAAAACAAAATAAAAAATATATTGAGGGTTAAGGGGCAGAAATTATATGAAATAACATCTGCCCTTAACTAAAAGTTCAACTTTTCAAATCATACCCCCCCCCACCCACTTCAATGGATGCCTTAAGGTGTTTGCCTGTTTCTATTTAGTGTAGTTAAGTATTAGCTACACTGCTTCCCCTCTTACTAAAGCAACGGGAAGCACATTGTGGCCTATCAGCGTCTAGGAGTGTGCCTGTACGTGTGCAAGGATCGCGTGGCTGTGAGCATGCATGATGAAATCACAAAGCTGCTATGTAATAGGCCAAACGCTCAGGTTTTAACCAACTGACGAGTGTTATTGTAGGGGTTTTCATATGAATTTGCTAGTTGTGTTGTGGAAAACGTTTAGCATTTCCATTTCAAAAACTTTGTCAGCATTGACATCAAGGAGTGAAGGGAGGGTTAATGAGGGAGCTGGTATCAAACCAAGCAGAGCCCTTTTTGGTAGAGGGGGGAGTTTATTTCTTGTGAAGAGGTTTAAGCGAGAAACCATTTTTTGGGGGGGGTAACGGATAATGAAATGTAACATGTAGGTAACTTATTTATATACGGATATAAAATATTTTTGAAAAAGATTATGCAAAGAAGCTATTTACCTACATGTAGAGTTTAAAGATTTTTTTTCTTTTTCCCTCCTGCGAACCAGGAGCTTAACGAAAGTACAGATATATTTAACTTTAAGATATACTGTGATCAGCAGACAGCACAAAGTTGCATTTCATGCAATGAACCAGTTTACTTTGATTAAAACTTTTTAATTTTTTTTTCTTTATTTCCATGTGGGAACAGACCTTTTTATTTTTATTTTTTAATTTAGATTTTCTTTGCATTCTGGGTCGAAAGTAATCAATTTTTTCCCTCGTCATAAGTGCTGCCAATAAAAAATAAAAAAAAAGGGACGCATAATGTTTACAGATGTGATTATTGGAATGTTTGCCAAAAAAACTTGTTGTCAGTATCTGTAATAAACATTGCCTCCAGCATCAAACATGCTTGCTCTTGTCTCTCTGTAAACCAGAATGTTTGTGCAGTGAAGGAATCCTAAATGAAGACCATGTGATGCTTACATGTTATGCTCTCACATGGTCTTATGTGCCATCAGTCAGCCGTGGTTTTGCCGGTGCATGGGGGACAGCATTGGACAGCTCTATGGAGGTCACAAATAAGTTTTTTTTTTTTTGTTTTGTTTTTAAGGAAAAGTAAAACATTTCATGCTAAAATAATCCACATACCAAAACTTTTCAAATGCTGGCTACATTTCAGAATTTACACTTATGCTGCATTTGGAGAAGTTGGGGGAGGGGTGAGATTACTTTTTCAGACATTGTGTGGCCTTTGGTGAAGTAGACCTAAGTATGGAACCATTTACAAAAAAAAAAATCAGCTGGGGAGAGGTAGACAATCCACTGCCATGCACTTCTATCTTCAGGCACAACAAAAGATCGGGCATGTTGAATTTTGATATGCCTGATCGTATTTTTCTTTCAGTTGGGAGCTTCTATATAGTTTAGATTTATATGAAGACACATTTGGTTATCATCTGGCTATAGTGATTTGCAGTATAATGGCTGTGTAAAGGATCTCCACACTTCCATGACCAATTTTAATATGACAAAGTCTTGTCATCTACCTCAGTGCACGGTATTCTCTGCTATGGCACCAAAGTTTTCTGGTTTTCTGTAGTTTTACACAGTCTACTTTCATTCCTCTACCCATTCAAAGTCCGTATGGACAAGTCCTGTAGATGTTGAATTGGCTGTATGCACGCACTTTGTCTCAGTAGTATCTCATATTTGACTTAGTTTTTGGCACAGACTTTCTGGTTTACAAGACAAATGTATCAATGCTGGAAAACACATTTCTGAACCAAAATTCTTGAACAATACATATATGCATTAGGCCGAACCCTTATCATTCACCTTTTAAAGTATACCTGCCTTTATATATAATGAAGACATGTCACTTTGGGTGGAAACCATTTTAAAGGAGTACTCCCAATGCTTTTTTTTTTTTATTCTAGGTCTCCAATCCATGCTCAGAATCCTGCTGATCAGCTGATTCCCGAGGCTGCTGTCACTGTGATCAGTGCAGAAAGTGCTAGCCATAGCCCAGTGGCCTAGGTTGGTATTGCAGACACGGCTCTCGTTAAATTCAATGAGAGCTGCATCTGCAATATCACCCCGGGCTGCTGCACTATTTTCGGCACTTTCCGCTTCCTACAGCGGCCCTGGAAATCGGCGGATTGGCAAAAATCTGAGTGTTTGGTCCCCACCGATCTATGGATGATGACCTGTTGGTCATCAATTCAAAAATAAAGTCCTGGCATACTTTTTAAGTTATGTTCACATTTGGTAGACTTGTTGTTAATTTCCCCATCACACAATTTTGTGTGGATTTTGATGTGCACCTAAAACAGATTTCACCCTTTCAATAACAGCGGTGAAATCTGCTCCAGATCTGGTGCGGATTTGCTATGGATATTTTCAGCTGTGGTAAGCCACAGCAAATCTGCTACCTGTGAACGAACCCTAAGAATGCATTCCAAACTTGATTACATAAAAGCCTCCAGGCTCAGTGGTTGCAACTGCTTTAACTAGTTGTAAGTGAACATATAATATGAATTCGTGGAGTACATATTGGGTCTAATCCACAAACTGGGGGAGCCATGCATTAAAGCTATTGCAGATGAAGAGGGGAGCAGTTGTCTATAGCAGTTAATCAGCTTCCAGCTCTTGATACGTCTAGGGCAGTTATGACTGCTTTGTATGAGATTGAATACATTAGGCCCAGCATCCTTGTCTACAATGTGTAAAGTTTAAGGCTAGTGCTATGTTCTGCAAGATGTAGAACCTGCTGATGTACTGCAACTAGTTGGCTTTGCTGCTGTCAATTGAAGACTAACACATTGCAGCCCTGATTGGTGAACGAGGATAGTTTGCTTACTCTTTAGGGTTAGACTAGGACTCCACACTGAAACAGCATTGACCTGCCAGTTGCTATGAAATCATGGCAAAAGTCACTTGTACCACATATATAATGTTTTCCTATGAGGGGAAAAATTGCAACCTTGAGACCATCAGAAGCTAGAGCATCTGCCATAGTAGTTTTTTTTTTTTTTTGTTCGTTTTTTTTGTGGAGGCTGCTAACAAATTTTTCTTGCATAGAAAAACATTGACATTATGGTGATTCCACAATTTTATTGTGATTTGTGGGCAATGCTGTGGAGCACTAGCATTCTAGATCAGGTAATGTCATGTGAGTTGCTCTCCTGCTTGCACCATAACACCTAGCCTTTTAAAGGGGTTTTCCAGGCAGCTCTGGTGGTCAGTGCCAGGAATACACCAGGGTCTAAGTTGAAGCCACTGCTCCTACGTCTGTGTAGTGGCTGGCGCTCATAACTGCAGGCAGAATCCTTATTGAAATCAATGCAGTGGCTTCTGCTCCGACCCCGGTGTATCCTGGCACTGACAGCTAGCGCTGCCTGGAAAACACCTTTTTTAAATCAAACTTTTTTGCTGCTTTTTTTTTTTTTTTTACAGTAATATACTTTGTACATCACATTCCTGTTTTGAACAAACCTATTAAAATTACCACCTTTGCAGTATTGATATCACAAGTGACTTAAAACAAAACTGAAAGATTTCAAGTCAGTCAACTTGAAGACCTTGGTTAAGGAGTCCTAGACAGAGGACAGTTGTCAGTGCATTGTTTAATTCACCCATTGTGTGAAGCCCAACTAAATTGACACTTTGTGGATAAGGTTAATGTGAACACATCTTACAACTCATCACTAAGGAAGTCTTCACATCTGCATCGGAGGCTCCGTTGGGGGCTTCCGGCACAGAATGACATGAAATATAGGGCGAAAGTCCTGCTTTTTCGTCCAAAGGGGTTCCTTTCGGTTCCGGCATAAAACGGATCCATTAACCCTGGGTATTCCCCTTTCCTGCTTCCATAACAGAGCAGGAAAACTGAATCCCCCCTAACATACATGTGAGCACACCCTAACTTGTGAAGAATTATTGAATGAAATGGGGAGATAGTCTTATCCACAGTCTCCAATTGTCTCAAGTCGTTGCGGTAAAACGTTTTACTGTTGGATCTCACTTGTCTATGTACTACCTTGTCATAAAAAGTACTTGCCTTTATTGTTTTGTAAACTGTCCCTTCCATTGTGAATTTTTTTTTTGGTATGTTGTGTGTATGTTGTGTAATTGTGGAAGGGTTTATATCAGGTTATCTTCACGTCTGTTCAGTCTGGTGAATGCGAACAGGTTCAAACATGCAATAGATTCAAAAGTGATATGGTTTCTTGTATGAGTATTTGCCTGTATGACAACGGTGTGGAATGAATAAAATGGCCTGAGAAATGAAGGTATTCGGTTTGAGAGATGCGCACCTTTCATTCCTCCAAACAGGAATGCCAAGTATGCCATTCACGGGCAAACGTATCACATGCATGTTCAGCTTCTCATTCCGTTCTGAAGAGCTGCCTTGCCAAAGCAGAGTTAGAACCGATGGTGGCATATACAGGAGTCAATTCTCAATACCCCTGCCCCACCTCTTAAACACAGCCTGAGAAGAGTATTGCAAAGCATTTCCACTGTATGAAGGATTCCTTTCCTATGCTTTTTGTTGGACACCTAGTATTTCCTTGAATGTACATCCTTAAGCTTGTCTCTTCGGAGCATACAGGGCTAAGCTAAGTGACACTGCGTTAAACAATAGAAACTAGTACCTGAAGTTTACGATGGCTGTTGACCCTGCACACACAGATTGAACTCAAATGTTCCGGACATGCTGTAATAAAATCTTAAATGGTAAAATGGATTTGGGGTATTTTTAGCTAATTTTTGAGCCAATGTTACCCCACTATGTTAAAAGAAAATCAATTGTTTAATAAAATGTTAACTTTGAGCATCATGAAATGGTTTGGGTTTTTATTGGAAACAAGTGTATATGAAAATGAAGCAATAATCACACCCGACTCGCTGTTGAAGGACCCAGCCCCTTAGATGTGATAAGGGATCTCACCCCCCCCCCCCCCAATCCCCAAGTGTCAAGTAAAGTGGACAAGTTGCCATACTAGATACAAAAACCCTTCGTTGTGCTGTTTGGTGAGGGCTTCACAAGACTGAACTCCACTGATCGAATGGCAGCCTAGCTTGAGAATAGTCCTGGAGAACCCCTTTTAATGGCAGGGTAAGAGTTTCCCCAGTTTCCTATTCTGACATGGAGTGTATGGAAGGGAACACAGCTGTATACAAGAGGCCAGCATTTCGGCAATTATGTGAATTTTTCTTTTTGATGCAAAATGTCAAAATTTACATAGTTTTGCAACACTGATGTTAAGAAGGATAGTAATGGACCAAGGCCTGTCTCATATGAGCACATGCGTATTTGCATGCACAACAGTATTACTGTGCGTTCTGCATGTGCAAAAAACACACTGATGCTGTCAGCCATTGAAATGGCCAATTACTTTAATGAGTTCAAGATGTCTTCCTGTACAAATGTGCTGGAAAGTAGAGCATGCTGCAGCTTTTTTTTTTCTTTCCTGAACCAAAATGCACATGCAAAATATGTGCTTGTGAATGAACCCATTGAAGTCACTGGCTTTTTTTTTTGCAAAATTGTGCGCATAAACCGTTTGTGTAAATGCGTCCGTGTAGCGCAGGCGTTAGAGCTGTTGTTTTTTCTACTTAGCTGAGTTGGCAGTCTTTGCAAAATTTATAGGAAATGTGATCACTTATTGCCAGCAGTTCAGCAAGTTCCAATAACACTTTGAACATCCCAAAATAATGGTCTATAAATCAGTGACCAATTGACAACCACTATGGCTGCACTTCCTGTCGCTAGATGCAGCAGCAAAGCAGAACCATTGCAAAATCTCAGTAGAAAAATAAATTAAATATCAATCTAGCTCTATCTTTATCTAGATATATATCAGCTCCAGCTTCATTCACAGTATTTTGGGTGAAGGTCTTCCTTTAAGCTATATAACTTGTACTGTATGAACACTTGTTTTCCACCTGTGTTTGAAGGGTGTTGTCAAAAAAATCTATTCATTTGTGTTTAAAGGGGTTGTCCAGGTTTACTGTTTTTCTTAACAGAAAATCATACAATTTTCTAATGTACTTAAGATTCTGTTCAAATTATTATTTTTTTTGAGGGCAGTGGCCCCTGTTTTCCTATTTTGGTGTAGTCTGTTCATTACTATGCACAGGCCAGTCCATGAATGGCAGTTGTGACTCACCAGACATGTCAAACTCATACAGCGTTGTCTTATGTCTGTTCGTGTCTGTGGAAAAGTATTTCTTATGCCCCCTTTAGATGGAACAATTCTGAAAATTGTTAGAATGAGCTAAATTAAACGATCCTGAATGCAGCCAATGAATGACTGGTGAGGATCGCGAGGATCTCCCTCATCCCGTTTCAGCCGGCATATCAACCAGCGTCGGGTCAGACCCTTATTGTGGCGTTTAAACATTGAGTGTTCAGCGTTTCATATGCCTACATGATGCACTGAACGATGAGCAAGAACTGCAGGATTCACGACAAGAATCGTGCAGCTTAAACGGGCGTCCGGAGCTCGGACAAATGAGAATCGTGAGGCTCTCGGCCCGTGTAAAGGGGCCATTATTAGTCTTCTGACTTTTTCCAGGTAAGTTTATTAACATGACAACATCAACTGGAAATAGTGATGTTTTTCCCGTCAACTTTATAAACTGTTACACACACCACTGTGTCCCGGTGATGTCATGTCAATAGTTAACTGGGGGGGAAAAAAAACAGGAGATGGAAGAATTGAAGTGGCTTCTACACAGCACTGGCCGATGTGATGAGATACTGTTCATGCATCTGATGAATACTGGGTTTCCCTGAAAATAAGACCCTGTATTATATTCATTTTTGCACCAAAAATGGCACTAGGTCTCATTATCAGGGGGATGTTGTATTATACTTAGCAGGCGCCGGCTGGGTCCCTCCCGCTGGTCTCCGGAGTTTCGGCACGCTTGCTTGCAGCCCTCAGCCGCTGACAAAAGATTGCTTCCTGGTAACGGAGTTCGTTAACCCTGCCTACAGGAAGCGATTGCTCTGATTGGCTATGCCACAGTGCTCGAGAACTCATCAATGCAGCACTCGAAGAACTGATCAGCTATCGCATTGGTTAATCGAGCGCCGTGACTGAGCCAATCAGGAAGCCATCACTTCCGTGAGGTGGCGTTTACGAACCCAGTTACCAGGAAGTGATTCTCTTTCAGCGGCAAGGACTGCAAGCAGGCGTGCTGGAACTCTGGAGACCAGCAGGAGGGACGCGCAGCGCCTGCTAGGTAATGGTTGTTTTTTTTTTAATTTAGTGTAGCTAGGGCATATTTTGGGGGGTAGGGCTCATGTTTAAATACACCCCACGACCACCACCAATTGCAATTAGAGCTTTTATGGTTCAAGTTCCCTACAGGAACATCAAAAATATTTTTTAATTTTTTTTTACACATTTGTAATACTTTTCTCATTTTGTATTTATTTTTCTTTTTTTTTTTTTAGCATCACGTTTGGTATAATTGCATCTGTAACAACCTGTATAATAAATGCACTATTTATCCTGGACAGTAAAAAAACAACAACTTGAAAATGGAGGCAAAATGCTTATTCTGTTCATTTTGCCTTCTAAAAAAACACAAGTGATCAAAAAAGCCCTATGTACTCCAAATTGGTACCAATAAAAATTACAGCTCGTCACGCAAAAAACGTCCTCACAGAGATCCATCCATGGAAAAATAAAGCTATAGGACTTTGAAGGCAGCAAGGTAAAAAAAATTAATTTCCAAAAAAGTTTTTCTTTTCCTCACAATAAAAACCTAAAAAAATTAAAAGCAAGAAACTGGCCTAAGACCCCATTTACACTGAAAGATGGTCGCTCAAACAACAGTTTTGAGTGATCATCTTTGCATAGTCTATAGTAGCTAATTATCTACTAAAGAGCTATGCAGGTGGAGCGGGACACCGCCGTTATCGCTTGGCAAACAGCTGCATTGTTCTCTGCTCTTACAGCTCACGGCCCTCCGTGAACCACCAGCGGAACACGAGTTGAAAGAATCTTATCAGCGCTGCTGACTGTGATAACAGCCTGCACCACTGATAACAGTTCACTGCTCAATTCTAGAAAACTAGAATTGAGCGAGGAACGAATTGTGCACGAAAACTGCACGATGTCCGTGCATTTAGACACAATGGTTATCGCTCAAAAAATGGCTTTAAGCGAGAATCGTTGAGTCTAAATGGGCTTTAATACATTTTTACTTTCTTACTGATCATGAGTCAAAACAGATCTGTATAGCTGGAAAGTTAAAAAAAAATGTTTAGCAAGATTTGAACAATGGGCCATTCATTCTCTGATACTTTCCCTTTAATTTTGACATTGTGAATGCTGATGTTACACAGGCTTAACACGGAAGAACAATAATGACATGTATCAATCACAATGGCAGCCATCCAATGCAGTTTTATATGATATTAATAAACAAACCCAACAGTAATTAGTTGCTGCTCTGCTGTTGACAGATTGATAAACGAGGGACAAAATATTTTCCTACTTTAGTGAAGAGTACAAATGCGATCTGACATTGGGAGTGGATGCTAGGAACCACCCAGGAAATTAGAAATAAACCTAGGCTGTAATTAGATATGCTTCATATCCAGAGATGACTTATATGTGAGAGAATACCAGGTGTGGAGGTAAATATAGCCCCATGCTGAGTTTCACTGCAAGCCTTTAAACCTACTTCCCTAGCAAGCAGAAAAACTAGTTACCTGACAGTCTATGTCTGACACCATTCTTGTGCCTGGTGCATGAAGACAGTAGAGAGTAAGGGCGGGTTCACACAAGCAGGTCGGATTCTGGCTGTGAGCCTGGCCGGTGATCCTGCAAACCTCCATGAACTGTACTGCAGATGACCGTGGCGGCTCGCTGGCAGTCATGCATAGTAGTTTGGTTTTTTTAAAATATTTGTTTTTCCTGTGCCGTCCACTAGGAGATAGGCCACGGGTAACCGCGTTATCTGCAAAGTCCGTACCCATTGAAAAAATAGAACATTGCGGTTAGGCTGCGGGTTGGACGGCTTCCATTGACTTCAATAGAAGCCGTCTGTGCAGAGTCCGCACAAAGATAGAACATGCGTTTTTAAATCCGCTTGTGGAAATTGTAATTGCTATCCACTCATATGAGCAGACATGCGAATGTTCTATTTTTTTCAGTTGTGCGGAATACCGCAGATCGTCCATATGGGTGACGATTGCGGATTCCGTAATTGAAATCCGGTCGTGTGCAGCCGGCCTAAGGATCCTTTTAGATGAGCTGATTCTCATTTGAATGAGCAAGTGATGTCACCGCTAACTCGTTAACCTTCAGATACATCGTTGGCTCGGTCAAATGATAATCGTTCAGTCTTTTACATTCACTATATAAGTGAATGAGGACGACTGAACGATAAGCAAAAGAGCCAACGATGGTTTTTATGCCTGCAGGAACTGAAAGATAAACGAGAAGCGAACGTTCAGTCGTCGGCTCGCGTTTGGACCAAAGAATTATCGTTCGCTTTCGCTCGTTTGAATGATATCGTTCCGCCTAAATGCAGCATTAGGCCTCCTGTCCCGCGGCGTAGCGATATCTCTCGGCAGATCAGGGGAGAGCTGACAGCTCTCCGTGCTGAGCCTGTGTCAGAATCACAGCAGCAAATCACAGCATGCTGCGATTTAAATCCTGCGAGCAGAGAATCGCTATGATTCTCCACTCGTGGACAGCAGGGCTGCTCTTTCCATTGTGAGTCTATGGAAAGTGTTCGCTGCGTTCCCCGTGGCCAGATTATTGCCTGTGGACAAGAGGCCTTACTTGTGGTGCATTGAAATTAATGAGCTGTAGTGTGTATTTATTTAGTGTGCCTATCTACACTATCCTACCAATAGTAACTGGACATCTGAGCAAGCAAAAATGTAGTATTTATCTCCATTTGTTAATACGTAGTGGGGCTCCTTTGGCCATAATGACACCAGATACTCTCCGTGGCATAATTTCTACTAACGTCTGATACACTTCAGCTGGTATTTCCCTCCATTCATCCTGCAAACGTCTGGTGAGTTCTCAAAGAAGATGGATGCTGTTCATATTTTCTGACCCACTATTCCAGTTTGTCCCCAAGATGTTCTGTAGGGTTCAGGTCAGGACTCTGTGCAGCCTGTCCAATCATGAGACATCCATATCTTCAAACTAACGTAAAACAGTGTTGGACAAAGCAGGTTATCTTGTCAGAAGGATGGCTGACTATTCCAAGAGCTGCATGGTGCTGGGCTGTGAGCACATGTCTCACTACAAGAAGTTGGGCGCTTAGGCTGCTCTCATGCATGAACATGCAAAGCACCACGATTTTAAACACGGCGCTTTGCTGCGATCATACTTTCGCATTCAACAGCATGTTTTAGCGCACCCCATCATTGTGATAGGTGATGAGGTGCGCTAAACGCACAAATATAGAACAGACTCTGCTCAACAATTTTGTCACAAACATGCATACCAGTAGTTTGCTGGAGGCCATTTTCTAGTACTCTATCAGAACGTCTGTTCCTTTTCAAATAACACTCCTGATGGTGGGTTGATGTCGTCTACGACCCCGTCCAGCTCTCCTCTGTAACGGCCCCTGGCCTGGTATCTGCTCCATCCATGCTCTTGCAAAGGTACCTATGGATGTTCCATCCTGGAGGAGCAGGACTACCTGCAGATACCACCTCGTGCTACCAGTAATGACAAGGATGGATAAGGAGAGAGTAAAGGCCCATTTAGACATAACGATTATCGCTCAAAATTCGCTCAAAAGCCGTCTTTTGAGCGATAATCGTTGTGTGTAACTGCACTGACATTGTTCAGTTTTCGTTAAGCAGTCGATGATCATTGTCTTTTAGCATGGTTCATTTTATGTACGTAAAAATAATCGTTCACATGTGGTTACATGTCAAGGTTCACATTCACTGGTACAGTGAATGTGAATGACTGAATGATTTATCTGCCTATATAAACAGGCTGCACGAGTGATCTCTGTAATCGTCCGCCTGTGCAAACGATAGATTGCTCCCTGTGCAAGTACCCTGAGGCTGCTATTAAACAGTGTCTTACCCCTACAAAACGCAGGTAGTGCAACACCGACTAGAGCTGGAATCTGGACTTGTCCGTTCAGCTGCGGTGCCGGACGCAATCGTTTCTCCGCCTGCGGTTTCCAGAAGAAATGCTGCCACGTAATAACACCCTAATTGTCTGTGGCTATGCTTGGACAGATCAGTGGCAAAAGAAGATCCGGACGCCAAAGGACACGATGGCTGATACTGTCAGAGCTGACACTGGCACGGATATCACACAACTTTGGAAAGAAGCAGTGCAAAACCGAAAAACATGGAGGGAGGAAGCATTTAGGGTTGCTGAGGGTCGTGAACGACTAAAGGCTCATTTAGAAGTGACGAATGTCGGGCAAACAATGCCTGACACTCGTCCCCGCACATACTAGCTCCCTGCACAGGAGCTAGTATCGCTGGCTCACAGAGGGGAGGCTGCAGGAGATTTCTCTCCTCGCGCTCCCCTGCCCCTCTCTTATTGTAATAACATAGCGGCCGTTCAGTACTGAACGGCTGCTATTTACACTGAGCGATCAGCTCATCGTTTATGCAGCAGATGAGATGCATGAGCGGATCGCTCAGTGTAAATAGCAGCCATTCAGTACTGAATGGCAGCTATGTTATGTCAATGGAGAGGAGTGGGGGAGAGCTAGGAGAGAAATCTCCTGCAGCCGCCACGTTTCCTGCTTACCGCTCCGTGAGCGAGCCAGTGATACTAGCTCCCGTGCATTGTCCGCCACCGAGAGACAGAAGGCACCATCACTGCAGACGCCCCTGTCTGTCAGAACCATTTCAAGGCACTTAGCGAGAAGGACATTTGGTCACAATGCACCCATTGCGTTTACTGCCTTTTGACACGCACAGTCACATTCGTTTACAGTGGTGTTGTGAACAATGAAACTGGACTGGAGTAGAGCAGGGTTGTCTTCAGTCACGTCTCCAGGTTTAGCTTGGGCATGACGCCCATAATCATGTCTGGAGACCTAGGGGTGAGCACATCAGTCATTCATTTGCTGTGGAGCGGCACACTGCCCCCAAGACTGATGTCATGGTCTGGGGAGCCATCGCTTACGGTCGGTCACCCCTAGTAGTGGTACAAGGGACAATGACAGCTCAGCGATGTGTTCAGGACATCCTGCAGCCACATGTGTTCCTTTCATGGTGGCTTCCAAGAGACATTTTCCAGCAGGGTGTCACAGAAATGTCTCCACAGTATTGCTACATCTCCGTGGCCTGCCTGGTCACCAGATTAATTACCAATAGAACATGTATGACCACCTGGGGCGCCAGCTTCGACAGCTTACAAGTACGATCTAGAGGCTCAGTTACAGCAAATGTGGACCGATATGCCGCATGATATCATGCGGAACCTGTATGTCTCCATGCCCGCCTGTATCACATCTTGTATCCAAACTAGAGATGGTACAATGCAGGATTAGAGCCTCCATGCCCAACTGTATGACATCATGTATCTAACCTAGAGGCCGAACAACAGGGTACTAGAGCCCATATCTTGCATCCAAGCTAAAAATGGCCCATCAAGGTACTAGAGCTCCCATGCCCACCTGTATCACATCTTGTATCCAAGCTAAAGGTGGTATAACAGGGTACTAGAGCCTCCATGCCCACCCGTATCATATCTTGTCCACAAGCTAAAAGTGGTACAACAGGGTACTGGAGCCTCCATGCCAGCCTATATCACATCTTGTATCCAAGCTAGAGGCGGTACAACAGGGTAATAGAGCCTCCATGCCAGCCCGTATTACATTTTGTATCCAAGCTAGAGGCGGTACAACAGGGTAATAGAACCTCCATGCCAGCCCGTATTACATTTTGTATCCAAGCTAGAGGAGGTACAACAGGGTAATAGAGCCTGCGTACGAGGGATCAGTTTTCCGCAATAAATTCTCCTATTGCTCTGATTTTGTAATCACTTATATCAACGTTACAATCACACATAGAAAGCTTCATTCCATTCCAACAACTCCTTCTAGGTGCTTGATTTTTTTGATGAGTGCATATGTATACTCACACATGCTGCATATAGAGATATAGCGAGAGTGCATTCATATGTTTGTACATAATACATTCCTCAGTCCGACACTAGCGCTGACATGTGATACATTTAATGTTTTTTACTATAAAACAGTGTCAACAATTGTCTGAGACATGCCTGACTCAATAGTTTACTCCCTATGCAATAGATAATAGCAGGATGTATCAGTATTATGGAATGAAGGTGCTGATTAATTCTTGGAACCATGGTGACTCAGTTACCTGCAGTAGCTGCAATTAGATGGAGGAATTCCTGCTGCTGAGACCCTTTCAGCTATCAACAGAACATTCGTGAAAAATTCAGTCCAGTCTAATGGATGCTTGTCGTCCAGCATTGTTCAGATTCCTGCGCTCCCGCAGGAACTCGAGCGATAATCGTCCAGTGTAAAAGGGGAATTTGACGTGACTGAATTTTTGACGAAGGTTCAGTGTAAACAGCAGTTGTTCACTTCTGAGTGACTGTCTGCTTACAGTGAATAGAGGCTGGTGGGGGAGAACGCTCCCCGGCTCGCTCCACTTCCATTCTGGCAGCGCTCTGAGCAATGGCAGCGATACTCGCTCCTGTGAAACAGCATAGGAGTGAGTATCACTGGGATGAGCTGCTGGGCTCGTCTCATGTAAAAAGACCTTGAAGAGAGGGAGTTTTATTACTTGTGGACAATAAAAACCTTTTACAAAAGAAATGTACAGTAAAACCTCTACCAACATTGGTAATCCGTCCGAAAGCAATCGGCTTTACCTGAAACCGTTGTTACTCGAGGCAATTATTTCCATAAAAATCAATGTAAATCCAATTAACTTGTTCTAGACATTCCAAAAAACACACCAAACCACATTTAATGGGGAATAAATATGGTGTTGAATACCAAAAACAATAACAATAATAACTATAAAAGACTACTGTAAAGAATAAACCAACATTTAACATGTTATTGAACATTTTACTGTGTTATCTGTGGTGTTACATAGGACTGCAGGTCACATCTACTACATCATCTGCCCTTAGCGCTATCACTGTGTTCTCTGTGCTGCTACATAGGACTGCAGGTGACATCTGCTGTAGTACAGTAAATCATCTGTCCTCAGCATTATCATTATATTCTTTGTGGTGTTACATTGAAGTCCAATTGTACAGTACTGTACTCTACTAGTGTATTACCTGTCGCCGATTATGGAGAAGGGCGGGTTGCATTAGCAGCAGCAGGAGGAGGAGGATACGCCAAGCAGGAGATCATGTGGGTTCTGCAGCAAGGTCATGTGGGCCGGCAACCAATGTTACTAGAGACAGAATTTGGGCTAAAAAAGTGGCCTTACTCGAAATTGGCCTTAGTAGATGTCAATGCTAGTAGCTTTAATGTATCTGCATCGCTGGCTTCCATGACACATTTGTTTTTTTGGCAGTGGATCTACATGAGGTATTGTTTTTTTTGTGGGACAACCTATAGTTTCCATTGGAACCGTTTTGGGGTAGATGTGACTTATTTATCTGTGTTTATTGCACATTTTGGGAGATGGAGGAAGGACAAACAGCTATTTTTTTATATAGATTTTATGAAATCTATCATACAAAATCAATAACATGTTTTTAGAGTTTGGATTATTATGAATGCGGCAATACCGATTATATGTATTTTATTTATTTTTTTCCCATAAAAAGGGAGATTGTGAGGAAAATTTTTTTAGCTTTTTTATTTTTATTGTGGACTTTTTTTTTTATTAGACCTCATCTAAATATTAGTACACTATATTTTGTCTCTTAACAGGTCCTGAAAATGTGATCATTTGATCGCTAGCATACTACACTGTACATACTACTTATGTAGCACCATGTGGTATGCCTGTGACAGCTCTCTGGAGGCAGGGTCTAATAGCACAGGTAAAGTCCTATGGTGCAAGCACTGAGACATTACTGGCTCCTAGGGTGACGTCACATTGTGACATTTTCTTGGCAGACTGTATTTGCGCTGTGGTTTCCCATTGCCTTTTACCCCGTATTTCTCGCAGGTCATAGCTTCTTTATCTTATATACAATACCAAGATGGCCATCGGCCATGGCATCAGAGGGCGGGCTGAGTTCTTGCACTGTTCCCTACTGCAGGAGTGGGTCCTCTGGGTGGTGATGCTCCAGCCACATCAGCGCCATGTCACCTTAGAGGCAGAGCCACCTCCCACAGCCTTGCATAAGGCTTTCCTAAAATGGCGCTTTGCGCCCTCATCTGCCTCCCTTCCTCGGCAGTGGCGCTGGCTGGCAGAGAGGTCTGTCTTCAATGCTGGTAAGGGTCATTCTGTTCTTCGAAACATTGTGGCCATTGGCCACTTCTGACAGTGGCTATCAGAGCCGCTAGTAAGAGGGAAAGGGTGCTGATAACCTCATACATATCCCCCTGCTTTTACAGTGCCAGTCCTCGGGTAATTAGGCACATTTGGGCATAGTGGGATGTCCACCACCCTCTGCCTGACAATGGTTGCGCCATCTTGACCATGATGCCAAAATATGTAGCAGGTGGTCATGTGATACAGGTTCTGGATGGCGCAGCAAGTGACAGACGGATAGGGAGGCAAATTTTTTTTAAAAAAATACCAACTTTACTGAACAAACTCTCTCTCCATAGGAGGGTATTGGTATTTTAAACATTCCTTATCTTTTAACCAGTAGTCACAGTTGAGATATACCTCCACATGTCCATATAAAGGGTTCACTTCAGCGGGACAAGGCACTTTGAACTTCTCATCCCTACCCATCTTCATCATAATACTCCATATCTATACTATCTCTACTATACTATTTCTTGAACCTCATGTACCGTAGGTGCCAGAGTATATCAACAGTATAGGAAGCCCGCAACACTGTAGAATCAATGCACCTTGGGTGTGAACATCATCTCACGTGCACTTTCATCGCACATCATCTTCAGCTGGTGTATAACGCCAATAACCTGAAGCACGTTGTCCACCTTTACATCGTTTTACACATCACATTAATGAACGCCATATAACTCTCATAACGTCACTTTGTACTTAGCTACGATCCCAGCATAACTATGCCCCCTTGGGGAGACACTACCCCAGACCATATCCGTCCGTCATAGTCTCTCATAGTGTGTGCACAGTCATTGGACCGGTCTTACGTTTCTGTCCGCTTTGTCACAGCTGAGTCCCAGGTGATGTCATCTTTTTCGAAGACGGAGTACCCTGGGGGAAGGAAGACTCCTTCTCCTTCCACTCAGCTTGACATGTTCAGTCCCTGGCTGTTGGGTCCTCTCATCAGTGCCAGCGCTCTCTTAGGCTACTCACGCCACTCTCTCTCTCTGTTATTCGTAGCCGCCTCATGTGACTGTGGGCCTCTTGGCTCCTCTCACTGATGCTGGCTTCTCTCTTGCGTACTGAGTGGCACACTCTACTACTAATCTCCTCCTCTGCAGACTGGAACTGTGACACAGCTCCTTTATCTTAAATATAATACCAAGATGGCCACTGGCTGTGGGATCACAGGGCAGGCCTAGCCCTCAGAGTTCCTTCACACTGGTGATTGCAATAGTGCCACAAGAAAATTGCATATATGCTCATGCGATGTCTGAGCGTATGCAATGCTTTTTTTTTTAAAAAAAAACAAAGATATTACACATCACTGCTGCTTGTGATTTTCGTGCCGTGATAGACAATAGGAGTTTCTCATGTTAAAAACGCATTGCACGAACATCGCAACTTTGTGCAATGCGATAAAACAGAGGCTTCATAGGAAAACATGGGCAATAAAAAATAGCAAAACGCAGAAAGATAGAGGACGCTGGTATTTCTAAATCTTGCAACATCGCATGATAGAAAAGATCCCAGATGGGAATGAAGTCATTAAAAAGTATGGGTTTCATAATTCTGCATTTTCATGCACTCTCGCATCGCGCAAAAATCATGCGATTTTCTCACAAGTGTAAAGGCAGCCTCACGCTATTTCCTACTGCAAGGCCTGGTTTTCTGGACAGTGACACGCCAGCTGCCTCACCTTGGAAGCAGAACCTCCTCACATAGCCTTCCATGAGGCTTCTCCAAAATGGCACCATGCACCCTCTTCTATTCCCCATCCCCAACCCTAGCCGGTAGAAGGGTCTGTCTCCGGCACTGGCAAGTGCCATTCTCCTCTTTCTCCCCACTCCCTCTCCCAGGGAGGGGGCTTGACCAAACATTCTGGTCGTCGTCTGCTTCTTTCAGCGGCTATCAGAGCCAGTATGAAGAGGATCGGGGCACCGCTACAAATTTGCAATAGTGCATCAGACTAACTTATTTTGCCCATCGAGGACAATGCAAGCCTAATGGATTGGAACAATGATGATGGTGTGAACAGAACCTAACACCAGGCACCACCAGGCCTATAATGTGTGATAGTTATAAGTTACAGAGTTTGTTCTGAAGAGGGGCTGTATATTACTATTATATATCACCACAAGACTGGGGTAGATGGAAAACATGTTCTGTTCCTATGTATTAATATTGTATGCTAGCACACTGTTACAGGATAGTACCACCAGAACGTTCTGTCCTCAAGATCATTTTGGGTCCCAAGTCCTGTTCCTTGATTGCACAGATCCACATCAAGGCCATCACGGCAGTGGTTTATTTTTCCAGTACAATAGCGCCACCTAATGGTTACTTTATGATTCATGAAGTGTGTACCGCGCCAGCATTACAGAATGAATTACTGGTAGAACTTCCAGAGATTTCCGGATGATATTAGAGAGCAATTTGCTAAGACAAAATAAATATATAAAGCTGCGGATCTGCAGTCCCTCATGCACATACATAGTGACAACCATTCAGGATGCTGATGTTGTTTTATCAGTCATTTGGTTATGCAAGTTACTGCAGATGCTAAAGAAGGGAAGCCAGTAGATGTCACTTTTCTACTGCTCTCACAATTTCTGATAAACCCCCACCACACAATTGTGCTATGTACGGGACACCTAGAGGCTATTTGTTGTGGCCAAGGCTTTCCCACAGCAACTGCTACCTACACTGACCAGCTATGACATTAAACCCACCGGCGTAACTATAGGGAATGCGGTTGCACCCGGGCCCAGGAGCCTTAGGGGGCCCATAAGGCCTCTCTTCTCCATATAGGGAGCCCAGTACTATGAATAAAGCATTATAGTTGGGGGTCCTGTTACAGGTTTTGCATTGGGGACCAGGAGCTTCAATTATGGCTCTGCGTTAAGGGGTTAAGAGAAGTTGGGGGGACCCAAGATAAACTTTTGCACCCTGGCCCATGAGCCTTTAGCTACGCCTACTAACTGATGATATGAATGATTTTGTTTGTCTTGTGACAATGGCACCTCTCAAGGGATGGGATATATTATGCAGAAGATGAACAATCGTTTAGAGAGGTAACAGCCGTGTTGAGTTGCGCCAGCCTTTCATAGAAAAATGCATGAAGAAGGCTTACCTAAGCCGAAACGTCGCTGTCTGTGGGTGATGAGTAAATAAATATCATCGGATCTTTTACTGCATCCTGAAGTGCTGCCAGTATTCTTTCTTATATAGCCTTGCATAGATCGGGATCGGCTCGCGATCCCATACCATGTAAACCCTGCACACGCAGGATGTGACTGTATGTATGTTAAGGGGCTAAAGGGGTTGCGCCATAATAGAAAGTTATCCATATCCACATAATAAGGCACAACTTTCAGATCACTGGTGGTCTGAATTCTGTGATCCCATTGATTCTGTGAAAGGGGCTCTGGCGTGTCCTGAAGTGAGGGCAGTGGTGGTCACACATGCGCTCTACCGCACCATTTTTTTCAATGGAATCTCCAGAATTAATCACTGAAAAAGGGCCCTATTAAAATATAACTTTTATTGAACAGATATAAAAATAATGGGCAACTACAAAAAGACAAACCATATGTCAAAAGCCATTATTCATACATGTTCCAGGTAAGAACAATGGCGCGTCACACCTGAACGAGCAAGGAATAATTTAACATATCAGAGTAAATCTCAGCAGGTGAACAGAGGAAATAAAAAGAAGGAACAAGATATAATCATTCAACCAAATCTCAGTCCCTCCTACTCACACAAGAATACCACTGATAACAGTGAGCAACACACAGTTGTGCTGCTCCCAAATAATCTGTAAAAGTATCAGATCCCCAACAAGAAAATACAAGGTGTGTCTCTAAGTGTTAAGTACAGAACCCACTGACTCCAAGCAGTTTTTGATATAAGTAGTGAGTCAATACAGTCACAAGAGAGCTATAGAGGAACGCTGACTCACATCCACTCCAAAAAGCTGTCTGCAGGCTACATATGTAATGATCTTATAGAGCAAACAGGAAAAAGAGCAGCAGGGCTGACAGGCTAAGGCTGGGTTCACACGGGGTGGATTTGCCGCAGAAATTCCGTGCGGAATTTCGCAGGCAAATCCGCATGCGGCCGTTAATCCTGGGATTAACCAGCCATGTGGATGAGATTTCTTAGAAATCTCGTCCACACAGGACGGCAAATCCGCTGCGGCTAAGCCTGCAGAAGCCGCCGCTGCGACGCGGATTTGCCGACCGCAGCATGTTCCTTTTTTTTTTTTTTCTCCGCTCTCCTCTATAGGAGCGCCGGTCGCAGCGGAAGAGCGAGTGTCCGGGCTGCTTCTAAACCGCCGCGGGTTTTGAAGCAGCGGTTCTTTCGGCGGAAATCTTGCGGTTTTTCGCTGCGGCCAAACCGCGAGATTTCCGTCGGGTATCCGCCCTGTGTGAACCCAACCTTAAGGGGGATTTACACGCAACAATTATCACTTCACCTGAAGTTTTGAGTGATAATCTTTGTGTGTAAATGTGTGCCCATTATGCACTTACCATAAGAACAATTGACATGTATTTAAAGAACAGACCACCTGCTGGTCTGTAAATACATCTCCAAGCAGCTGATTAATATGCAAATGATGTTAATTAACTGCTAATGAACATTAGCAGCTAATTAACATCATTAGTAACTAATGCAAAATGAACACTTAAAGCTGTCAGTTTCTGACAAATTTTGAGCAATCTTTGTGTGTAAGGCTGGCTGTCCACGGGCGATTTATCACCAGAGGATCATCGCCCACAGATCCTGCTCTGTAGAGCTTTCCATAGGGTTGCTATGGATAATGCAGCATCGGGGTCCACGAACAGAGAATCATAGCGATTCTCTGCTCGCGGGATTCACATTGCGGCATGCTGCGATTGCCGCGATTCTCCGCAGTGAGCTTATCTATCAGACAGGCTCACCTCGGAGACCTGTTAGCGCTCTCCCCTCCTCCCCAGCGGCGGAATATCGCTAGCGATATTTCACCTCGGACAGGGGGCCTAACTGGACTTTAAGATAATATGCCCTTATCAGTAGGCTGTTAATAAGATAATAGCAACAGGTTTAGAACAATATGCCCTATTGCCTGACTGCTAGTATGATAAAAGCAGTAAGCTAAGCTAAAAGACCCAAAACTGATATTTAAATTCTAGCAAATTCAAATAGTAGCAACAGGCCCTTCTACACACAACGATTAAAAGCCATGTTTTTAGCGATAATTGTTGTGTGTAAACGTGTGCCCATTGTGTACTTTCCGTCCATCACTGACTTCAGGTCCACAGGAAAACCTTGTCCCTCAGGACAATAAGATAAGACAGACCGCACGCTGTGTTCTCCATGGGCAGCGCTGATAACAGCTGATAACATTCTTTAACAGCTGTTAACAGCCGCTTTCGCACTGGAGAACAATAGCGATGTATTTAGAGAACAGACCACCCACTGATCTCTAAATACATGCAATGAAGTACTAAAGGGCTGATTTAGCCCATTAGAACCTATGCAAAATGATTGTTCAGAACGGTCAGTTTCTGACAAATTTTGAGCGATCATCTGTGTGTGCAAATGCACCTTTAAAGATGGTGATAAAGAGTTCTCAGGTCTTCAACCAGAAAACACTAAGTGTGTCTCCAAGCATCAGGGCAGCTTCACACGAGCATAAGTGCAGATAGACTTGCTATTGCAGGACGTATATGTGCTTTGCATGGCATACGATTGTGGGCTATTCTGCCTTGATCAACACATTTACTGTACTTTATTGCGCTTCTGGGACCGCTCACATCAGCACGGTTCTGGCAGTGCCATGTTGGAGTAGGCCAGACCCCCTACCTAGAAGGTGGGGCAGCCTACTTGTTATCAGCCGGCTGCACTGATAAGATTCTCTGTGGCTGGGTCCTGCTGTTAATTCACAGTGAGGCAAGGGCTGTAAGCACAGAGAACACTACAGCTGTTTGCATATGCAAAACAGCTGTATTTTTCTATCAGTGGCCGTGACTGTGTCGTGCTCCGTTTGCATATTCTATAGGAGCTAATTAGTTACTATAAAGTATCGTTTAAGCGACTCTTGAGCGATCATCTATCAGTGCAAATGGGGCATTACTCTATCAAAGGCTTTATCAACATCTGTTGAAAACAAACATAATGAAAGGGACGTTTTTTGGCTAGGTGGATGAGGTTAATAGCTCTAATGGTGTTGTCTCTAGCTTCTCGAAGGGGGATGAAGCCTACCTGGTCTCCGTGTATGAGCTAATGGAGGAAGAGGGATAATCTGCTAGCTAATATTGTAGTGTCCGAGTGAGACGCGCCAAAGTGGGGGAGACCATGGGGATTTCAAGATGCATGTCATGGGTGGCTCTGCAATCTCTCCCAACAATGGCAGCAAAGGTGTCCTACGTGGTCGCAGCACAGTAGCACAAAATACACATAAATTTCCTGTGATGATGAACAGTGGTTTGTCACACGACGCCAGCACTTTATCTGCGACTACGGTAGTCAATGGCGTAAATAATTTGACACAAATCCTGGTAGCTATTTTGGTTAGCAAACCGGAGGTGCAGAATTTACTTCAGCTTTTAACGTAGTTGATACATGGTACAATTAACATCGGTAGCCTTGCAGGATAATAGCAGAGCAAACGGTTATGCTGTACAGTTGATTCACTTGTAAACACAGTTTTCTCTTCAATGCTCTCTCTCTATTTTAACTTTGAAGGTTACATAGTATGAATTCCCACAAGCCTAGTTATCTGTTGGGCTTACTGGAAGTAGACTAAGCAGATGTTGGAGTGAGAGTTAACTTTGACTTAACCAGGTTTTGTGTAACTCACTGTTTTAGTGGAATGGCTTCAGTTTTACTCCTCCTCACTTGCGGTAAGACTAGAGAGCTGGTGAATGCTGGCTTCAGTGAAGAAATTATGTGTTGTAGCTGCTCCCTCTGCAGACCTCCTCCCTGCACGACCCCCTCCGACGACTGCCTAAGCAGACTCTCCTTTAACTCCTCCTTCACTTCCTGTGTTGTTTCCACACTTTCTCTCCTCTCCTCCCCCTCAGCATACTGGCTCACTTTGTAGTTTCCCGCTCTGAGCTCTCACCACACCCCTTGACCAATCAGTGAGGGCATGACATACAACCAATAAGCAGCCAGCTGTTGCCAAGCTCTAAGCTTCAAGCTTAGGAAGAAGGGGGAAAACAAGGTTTCTCCAATGTACGGCACTTTCTATGTCTCCTAGATGCACATGGCAAAGTGTGACAGGACTATGAATATGTGGCTATTCTGGGCCACTAAAATATCTTCGTAAAAATGTTCACAGAGAGATGTAGGGCGGTAACTTTGACAAAGGGTGGGATCTTTTCCCTCTTTTGGCATGACTGTGATGTGGGCTTTCAGTGTGTCCTTCGGTAGGGAGTTACCAGATGCTAAGGAATTGTATGCCTGTAAAAAGTGTGGAGAAATGATATCAGAGGTCTTGTAGTAAGAAAAGGGAAATCCATCTGGCCCCGGGGCTTTCTGCGTTCATGATTCTTTCATTGTGAGATCGAGTTCCTCCTGAGATAGGGGCTTCTATAGACAGAACAGTTTCTTGTGAGAGGTGGCCGAAGCCTGAATTTTGAAGATAGGACTGTATTGAGGATCTTTGTGAGGCTCGCCCTTCCTCCAACGATGGGAAGGGGGGGGGGGGGCAGGTTATAAAGGGATTGGTAATAATTCCGGAATGCTTCTGCGATCTGCTGTGGTAGATGGTGGCAATGGCCTGGTGAGGTAGAAATGCGGGGAATGTATGATCCTGTTCTCTCCTTCCTTAATGCTCTGGCGAGTGTGCAGGGATTCATTAAGCCGCCAGTGCCACGATGTACTAAAAGTTGAAGGGAAAGATAGTAACATGGGGACGACGGCATGCTCTGAGAAAGAGATACTATCAATAATCGCTGCCCCGAAAGAAGAGATAAGTGCAAGTGTTGGAGCAAGAAGTAATCTATCCTGGAATAAAATTTGTAAGGAGACGAGAAAAAGGTGTAGACTTTGGTGGACGATTGCAAGAATCGCCAGACGTTTACTAATTAGTGTTCATGTAATGTTTTGTGGATCTATGATGAGTGGAAGCTGGCAAACTACTTGTGCCTCTAGACGAATTTATTACTGGGTCAAGAGGGATGTTCAAATCCTCACCTAGAATCAGGGTACCCTCTGTAAACTCCTCCAGATCCTCCAGCGCCACCTCTATGAAGGCATTCTGGCCGGAGTTGGGTAAGTAAAAGAAAGCCTTTGTAATCAGCGTGTTGGAAAGCTTACCTTTAACGACCAGGTGTCTACCCACATGTCCAAGCGATTGAATTAGTGATAAGGATAGAGGCAACCTTTGTTTTGAAATCCAGCCATGCACTGCGGTATCCATCTCGGAAGTGAGCGTTAGTAAGCCTAGGAATGGAGTTAAGCTGAAAATGTGTTTCTTATGTAAAGGTGATGTGTGCCCTTTTTTGCCACAGGAGACAAAGGAGAGAAGAGCTTTTTTCAGGAACGTTCATCCCTGAACATTGAGGGAGACAAATACAATATCATGCTTACTGAAAAGGGAACTAAAGGAGAAATGAAATATTAACCCCTTCCTGCTATAGGACATACATTTATGTCCAGCAGCGTCGGGGTATGCATAAAGAGAGATCGCAGGTGTCGGCTGTTTATTACAGCCGACACCCGGCAGCAACAGCTCCACTCAGCTGTGTGCTGATCAGAGCTGTTAACCGTTTAAATGCCGCTGTCAATTCTGACAACAGCATTTAAATCCCCCGAGCGATGTTTGGGGGTCCTATACAGCCCCACCCCTTCCCCTCCGTGATGAGATCCCAGGGAGCTGTGTGGGTGTCATGGCAGAATGCTTATGAAGCAATGACTGTGGGGTAGCTTGGTAGACTCCCTGCTATTGCATTACAACATACTGCAGGAGCGATCAAAGCATTGCATGTTGTTGTCCCCTCTGGGGACTTAAAAAAAAAAGTAAAAATAAGAACAATAAAGTTTTACTAATTATTAAACAAAAAAAGAATAAAAGTAAAAAAAAAAAAACTTTTGCCATATTTACAATTATTTACCCCGCACGGTAAACGTCATCAGAAAGAATAAATAAAAAACGCCAGAAATGCACTTTTTTGGTCACCCTGTCTCCAAGAAAAAAAGCGATCAAAAAGTTGTATGTATTTCAAAATGGTACCAAGGCAAACTACAGGACATCTTGCAAAAAATGAGCCCTCACAAAACTATATAGATGGAAAAATAAATAAGTTATTGCACGCAACTACTACTGCCACTCAGAGCTTATTCAGATGAGCGTATATCAGTTGGGTTTTCACGCCCGGCCGTTATATGCTGCCCCTCTCTGCAAGGGGAGGAGGCGGGCCTGGCCAGGAGCAGTGCACTGAGCTCCACCCCTCGCCACTGTTTGCAATAGGAGGGTTGGGATGGGGGTGAAGCTAAGTTCCACCCACCCCGTCCCATTGCAAACAGTGGCGAGGGAAGGGGAAAGGGGGTGGGAGCTCAGTGCACTAGCTACTCCCCTTGCAAAGAAGGGCAGTGTATATCGGCCAGGCGTGAAAACCCAACTGATATATGTCCATGTGAATAAGCCCTCAGGCTGTAGAAATACATCTATACTTAAGAATGGGTGGTGGTTACACCATTACTCTGGACAACCACGTATGAGAGGATTGAAATTATTCTGCATGGGAGTACAACATTCAGAACCCCAAAGTGAAATAGAGAGAGATGAATGAAAGGGTAACAGCGGAAACCCGCTAGTGAGATATAGAGATTGGGGTTCAAAAGATGACCTGATACCCATGAGCACTTAAAGGCAGGTAAAGGTACAAATCCTGTGCACTATATAAAATAGTGATGGAAATACTGTCAGCTTTCAGCATGTCCCTTCTACATTTTTTAGCTACTTATTTTTTAACTAATTTGGAAGAGAATCGGGTGCGAGGAAAATCCACGGCAGGAGCAGATGTGAGTCTCTCAGGAGTTTTCCTAGAAGGTTATCTGGCAAGATGGGGAGAGGTGACCTCTTCATTACTATTAACCCTTTCCAATCCACTGTCTGACGTCTTAAGACATTCTGATTCAAGGCTGTACAGCTCTGATGTTGGAAGACATCCGGCAGGGTATTCTTACTGTATATTACTGGCTGCTCTGTTGTCGGGGGGGCCTCTCGAGCATGTCCCATACCGCAGTACTGGCTGTAGCCAGCAGATGGTGCCATTGTATAATGGCAGAAAGAGAAAACCCGGTAGGAAACCCTGAATCCAAAATTAGATTGCAAAGGGTTAATAAATACTTGTTACTCCAAGGAAGTTGAATGCTCCTTGAGGATCCACAGGGGGAGCGAACCATGTGTGTGCATTTGCGTTTCCGTAGAATAGTGTATCCCATCTGTATGTAGCATCTGCTGCTTTAGTTGCCTCTAAGAGGGGTTGTACAACCCTGCACATGATATGAGATGTGCAGAAGTGAACTGTCACTTTTTCACACGGATCCACATGGAAATGCTTTGGAGATTCCAAATGCGGACATTGCCCAATAACAGAGCTGAATCCGTGTGTTGATCTATTGCAAAAACTGCAGCAGAATAGCTGCGGATTATATGCAGAAAATTCAGCAGCGGAATCCACCATGTAACATAGCAGCCTTCACACTCACCATAGGTGTTGCTGAATTTCTGCACTTGATTTTTTTGCTCATATTAACAGCATTTACAGATCAAACATGCAGAAGATTTAAGAAAATCTCACCCACACAGAAGGGAACATTTGTATACAGAATCTACAGCGTATCTGAAGTATGCTGCGGATTCCAACTCTGCAACATGTCAGTGTATGCTGTGGATTATGACTGCGGATTGTAAATGCAAATGTTGAAACCCACTGCAAACAAGCAAGAAAATCAACATCAAAATCTGCACCACTTATCGTTTCTTTACACGAGTGTATGCACAAAAACGCTTGCCGCAGCGCAACTTATTAGCGCATGAACGAGATTGGATAAGACACATCTGCGCGTGCGTCTGCGTGTACTACTTTACTTTTTGTGCATGCAGCGCCAGTTCACAAGTGCATGACACACCCTTTCCATTAATTCAAAAGGCTATTTGCCTAATGAGCTCCAGATGTGTTCTTTTTTTCACAGTGTTTCATGCATCCCCTTGTGTATTTGTGCGCCTTCCATGAACTATGGGGGTTTCGCTGCACAAAATGCAGAGAGATAGAGCAGGTCCTACTTTTTTCTGCATGCGCGAAATGCGCACCCGAAGCACCCTTATGAGAACAAACCTGTTGAATTCAATGGGTCCTATTTTCTGTGTTTTGCGCACATATGTTTTACACACACAAACACATGCAAATACAGCTGTGTGAAGAAGCCGTTAGAACTCCTGCAGGCCAGCGTAGGTATAATCATGTGCTTTCATGCGCATAGCAGCACTGTTTGCTGTACTTTTTTAATGTTTTAAGTAATTTTATAATTCAAATTATGTTTTCACCAAACTTCTTTCCCACAAAAACCAACTTTGGCAAAATTCTGGGCTTTTTCAACAATCAAGAATCACATCATTAAAGAAAGGAATGCTTCGCTTCTCGTACTGTGTTCAAAATGCCTTTCCCCGGGTCTTAAAAATCAATTCCATTTGGGTTTTATATTTTACTATTTTTTTTTTTATTTAATATCTAGGTATCTAGGGACCTGTTATTTGTCTGTACGTAAGCATTGCCATTTCCTTTCCTTTTTTATTTGATTTTATGTTTTGCAGTGTTTTTCAGCGATTTAAGGCTTTTCCATGTTTTGATATTTTTCTCAGATGAAGTCAAGTCCCACTTGCATGCATGTTAAACAGCTGCCACTCCAGCAGCCTTGTTCACAGCCTTCTATGCAGCTTCTTTAGCCTGATGGGCTTGCAGCACAGCAACTGCTGCATCTACCTTAGACCAGAGAGATTCTGGTGACTCAAGCATGTCGAGAAGTTCAGAGTTACCAATATCCAGCTACATGCCTGTGATTTTACCAGCCATGATGTGCCGGCCGGAGCACATGTGCAGTACAGAGGATGCCGCACTGTCGCTATGGCGCAGCTGCCACCATTATTCTGCAATGATGATTGCAGAATGGCTGCGGGACGGACGGCTTCCACTGACTTCATTGGAAGCCGGCCATGTGTAGCCCGCACAAAATCACATCATGCTGCGATTTCTCCTCCGCAAGCGGAAAATCACAATTGATTTCTGCTCGTGGGAAGGAAATTGTGTTTTGCCATAGCATGTTATGGGCTGGATTTGCTGCAGAATCTAGAGGCGGAATCCCGCTCCATATTTCGCAATGCAAATCCGCCCGTGTGCAGGAGGCCTAAATAGGTTTTTGGGACTAGACTATTGACCTCTCCTCAGGATAGATCATTAATAGCTGTTCATCGAGGGTCTGCAGCTGGAGACCCCCACTGAATGACAAAGCTTCTTCTAAGGGCAGCTTCACACAAGCGCGTTTAAGCACGCATTGCACAGAGAATAGAACCCATTGTTTTCAATGAGTGCATTCTCACTTTTGCTTTTTCTCACGCATTAAGCACGTGCAAAAAAAAGCCATTTTGGTCCACATCTGCACACCAAGGAGTCTATGGGAGTACACACCCGATCCCCGACAATTGCGCAAGAAACTGCACAATCACGGGGTAATTGAAAACACCAGGGACTAATTACGCTGCACAGCCTTTGAAATCACGGTGTGGGTATGTCCCGCGCCAATATCAACGATTTCCAGAAGTGTAAAAATTACAGTAAAAAGTGCTAAAACACGTTTGATGCCGCGACCTTTACTGGGCAAAAAGTTGTGCTACTGCAAGTTTTTTCACGCATATACCCTGGTGAAGCCGTCCTTAGGCATGTGACATCACGTTCATCAGCCACATTGGTTGGGAGCAGATCAGTCTCATCCAGGTGAATGAGATTGAGCTGCTATACTAGTGACAGGAGCTATACAACATACAGCACTATGCCTGGTATGGACTGAAGTGCCCACAACCACTTAAAAACGGCTAGGGGGTCCCAACCAGCAGAACCCTGACAGTCAACTATTGATCACCTATCTTTAAGATAGGTCAGCAATAATTAAAGGAGTTGTACCAGTATTGACATTTAGCACCTATCCATACCAGGAGCCCGGGTGCAAAAGTGTAGTTCAGGTCCCTCTCCTACCTGTACCCATACCCATACCTAAACCGTGCTGCATACAGCTGCAAAACGAATTTACATACATGATCTGGCCCCCTTGGCATAAGCTTTCTAAACATGACTAATTTCCTGGACTACGTGAAAAGTAGTTTTTAGCCCCTGAGCATGCACAAGAAAGAACATGCTGTGATTTGTTTCCTGCATTACATCGCGGTGTCATGCAGAAAAATATTGCTCATGTGTATGACACCATTCAAAAGAATAGGGTTCATATTTGTGCGTCTCGCAACACACAAATCTCACGCGATTTTGATGCATGTTTGAAGGCAGCCTTAGGCCTCATTCACATGAACGATTTTCTGCAGCTAGGTTACACACGCAAAACAAATGAAATGCAACTAATAGAACAATGGTTTTTAGTCACAGCAAAAAAAAAAAAACTAAATAAAAAAAAAAATTGCACCTAAAAACATAGGATATCAGCGAGTGAATTCAGTGACTGAAATTCCCTGCTGCGCAAAAAGATAGGTCTTGACCTATGTTTTTAATGAAAAACGCAACCAGCTGACAAAGAGTGCTATAGAAGTGTGAGGGGGAGTGAGATTAGCAGTGTCCACTAAACAATACCATTGTTTAGCTAAAACTGCTAAACAATGGCATTGGGGGGGAGTTTGTGAAGCAATGCCAGAGGGAGTGAGATTAGCAGCCAGTAGTGCTGATAAAGAATGTCAGATGGGTGTATGTAGTTAAGGGTTTTGTGCTGCTTGGATGTAATAAAAATCTCTCTCTCTCTCTCTTTCTCTCTCAGGGCTCCTGCACACTTGCGTTTTCATTGCGCGCTTTTTTCACGCAATATCGCTGCGTTTTTTTCACACGAATGTCAATGAGACTTTCTAATGTTAAAAACGCATTGCAGAAAGATCCCAAGTTTGTGCTTTGCAACTTTTGTGCGATGCGTTTTTAACATTAGAAAGTCCCATTGACATTCATGTGAAAAAAACGCAGCGATATTGCGTGAAAAAAGTGCAAGAAAAACGCAAGTGTGCAGGAGCCCTAAGGAGCGCATTTTTTCTGTAACACAACGCTCCCGATCATGTGAATGGGCAATTTTCACGCTATTAAGGCTCGCACTTGATTGCAGAAAATCATTCATTCACATGATTTTCACGCAATTCTCACGCAATTTGTTTGCACGGTTGTTTTCTGCGTGATTTTCATGATCCCTCATTTAATTGTGTGTAAAGTGTGCAATCATATACAGGAAATATCCAAGTTATAGCAGCAGCTTCATAATGTGTTTCCCCTTGAAATAAGACACTGTCATATCAATTTTTGCCCCAAAAAAGGCCACAGTGTCTTATTTTCGAGGGGAGGCCTTATACTCACCTGGTCCGTGGCGTCTCAATGCCTCCCGATGATCTTCGGCGGCGCTACGGTAAACTGCATCCTCCTTATGTCACAGCTGAGCTTCTTCCTGGTGGCTTTGAATACCCCACCTCCAGCAAAGCGAGTGCTGTGATTGGCTAATCGAGCGCCAGCAGCCACTCACAGCCAGCACTCGATGAGCGAATCGCAGCCATTTAGTGATGTCTCACTGAATGGCTGTGAGGGAGGACTCAGCAGTTTGCCGCAGTGCCGTCGGAGACCATCGGGATGCCGCGGGCCAGGTGAGCATTGTTTTTTTTGGGGGGGGGGGGCACATTAGCTAGGTCCTATTTTTGGGGGAGGCCTTATATCTCAAGCCTCCCCCCCCAAAAAATGGTAGGTCTTACTATTGGGGTAGGATCTATTTTCAGGGGAACACGGTGTCACTATTTACAGGGAGATATTTAACTTATACCAATTGTACATATATAATTATATACAGGAGATGCCCAAGTTATACCAGCATACTCCATATGGCTATATACAGGGATATAGAATCATAGTATGGTAGAGTTGGAAGGGACCTCCAGGGTCATCGGGTCCAACCCCACGATCAATGCAGGATCACTAAATCATCCCAGAAGGATATTTGTCCAGCCTTTGTTTGAAGACTTCTACTGAAGGAGAACTCACCACCTCCTGTGGTAACCTGTTCTACTCATTGATCACTCTCACTGTCAAAGTTTTTTTTCTAATATCTAATCAGTGTCTCCTCCCTTTCAGTTTCACCCCATTGCTTCTAGTCTTTCCTTGTACAAATGAGAATAGGGGTGATCCCTCTGCACTGTGACAGCCCTTCAGATATTTGTAGATGGCTATTAAGTCTCCTCTCAGCCTTCTTTTTTGCAAGCTAAACATTCCCAGATCCTTTAACCCTTTCCAGTCCAATGTCGGGCCTGCCCCGACATCATCATTTTCCTCCACAGCTCCGATGTCGGGGCAGGCCCGACACTGCAGTGCAGGAGTGGATCTGCACCCGATCGTCAGGCACATCGGGTGCAGATGCACTCCTTTACTGGTCGTCATCGAGGACCCCCGAGGAGAAGGCAGAAAGGGTTTTTAACCCTTTCTGCCCACTTCTTTATACATTACATAGCGCTCAATTAGCGCTATGCAATGCATAGATTCCGGCCGGCAATCATGTGACCGCCGGTGTTACCTGACCCCCGGCGGTCACATGAACGCCGAGCCAGGAGCCTGCACCGTGCAAGGATCTGCTTACCTGACCAGCGTCTTCCGCATTCTCCTTCTGTCTCCCGGCCCGGCGATCATGTGACCGCCAGGTGTCACCTGACCCCAGCGGTCACATGATCGCCGAGCCGGGAGGCAGAAGGAGAATGCACAAGACGCCGGTCAGGTAAGCAGGTCCCTCCCTGCACCCTCCTGAACTCTGTCAGTTCAGGAGGGTGCAGGGGAAATGTATTTTTTCTCACCCATTCTCCCAGCTCCAATTTATTTGGGGCTGGGGAGAATGGGTGAGAAAAAATAAATGGATTGGAAAGGGTTAACCATTCCTCATAGGACATGATTTGCAGACCGCTCACCATCTTTGTAACTCTTCTCTGAACTTGCTCCAGTTTGTCTATGTCACTTTTAAATTGTGGTGCCCAGAACTGGACACAGTATTCCAGATGAGGTCTGACTAAGGCTTTATTCCCACGAGCGCATATACGCCGCATTTTCACACCCAGACACATATACGGTACTCCTGTGAAGCATTAGTTTGCAATGCAGCCGTTCACCTGGGCGAATATATGGTGCATAAATACGCCAGCAGTGTGAAAAATAGAACCTATACGCGGCCGGCGCATATACGCTCAGCCAAAAGATAGTTCTGGAACTATCTTTGGCCAATATACGCCAGAGGGTCCTATAGACTTCTATGGAAGCAGGAAAAGAGAAAGGAGGTGAAGGCGTTTTTGCAGCATCCAATACTGCGAAAAGCTTACAGGTGCTTCTATATAGGCATTAGAAGGTATCCCGAAACTTTTGGCAGAGAGAGGGTTTTCTAGGGTGCGGCGTATTTTTTTGCTAAAAACGATGCTCGCAGTCGTGTGAATGGACGAGAAAATGCTAGCCGTGATGGCAGAAAAACGCCCATGCAGGCGCTTCTACAGAGAGGGTGAAAACGTAAAAACTCCATCGCCGTTTATGCGCTCGTGGGAAAGAGCCTTAAGGAAGAGTAGAGGGGGATAATTACCTCATGTGATCTAGACTCTATGCTTCTCTTAATATATCCCAGAATTGTGTTTGCTTTTTTGGCTGCTGCACCACATTGTTGACTCATGATCAGTTTATGATCTATTTGTATACCCAAGTCTTTTTCACATGTGCTACTGCTTAGCCCAATTCCTCCCATTCTGTATGTGCTTTTTTCATTTTTCTTGCCCAGATGTAGGACTTTGCATTTCTCCTTGTTAAATACTATTCTGTTAGTCGCCGCCCACTGTTCAAGCTTTTCTAGATCTTTTGAATACTCTCTCTCTCTTCCCTAGTGTTAGCTATCCCTCCTAACTTTGTGTCACCGGCAAATTTAATCAGTTTCCCATCAATTCCCTCCTCCAGATCATTTATAAAAATGTTGAACAACACTGGGCCTAGGACAGAGCCTTGTGGAACCCCAGTTGTTACATTCTTCCACTTGGATATGGAGTCATTTATGACCACTCTTTGAGTACCATCACTTAACCAGTTGTGAATCCACCTAACAGTTGCCTTGTCAATCCCATATTTGGTCACTTTGTCAATAAGTATAGTATGAGATACTTTGTCAAATACTTTACTGAAGTCAAGATATACCATATCCACCGCATTTCTCTGATCAACCCAGTCGGTGATTCTGTCATAGAAGGAAATTAGATTTGTCTGGCATGACTTGTCTGTTACAAACCCATGCTGGCTCTGGTTAATTACTCCATTTTAATCCAAGTACTGTAAAAATTATACCAGGTGTGTATGTATATATATATATATATATATATATATATATATATATAAAAATTATACTAGCCGATATACCCGCTTCGCCTGAGTTAATTTGATACAGGTGTTTACATGTTGTTCGCATAGAAAATGTTAAAGTTACTTTAGAGGAACCGAGGAATAAAATATGTATACACATAGAGGAGCGTTAGATTCTCCTCAGGCTGCATGTACCGATGTCCCTGTGCAGAATGTGCCACCCCTCCCATTCTCCTTATTTAGGACCTGAAGAATGCTTGCGCCACGTTTCACTTTTGTATGAGACTGGGGAGTTAAATTACATAGGGGTGCACTTACTTTTACAATTAGCATTGAATAATCAAGTTGTGACGCTTTACTTTTCTTATTTAGGACCTAAAGAATGCTCGTGACAAATTTCACACTTGTACAATACAGGGAAGTTACATTACATAGGGATGCACTTGATTATTCAATGCTAAGTGCAAAAGTATTTACACTCCTGTGTAATGTACCTAATCTAATTCTCTAACTCCCTGGTGTCATACAAAAATGTAATTTGGCACAACCATTCTTTAGTTGCTAAATAGGAAAAGTAAAGGGGCACAACTTTTTCTATTTAGGACCTAAAGAATGCTCCTGCCAAATTTCATGTTTGCACATCACCAGGAAGTTAGAGAATTAGACTAGGTACATTACATTGGGGTGCAAATACTTTTGCACTTAGAATTGAATAATCGAGTGGTGACCTCTTTACTTTTCCTATTTATAGCCTTAAGAATGCTTGTGCTAAATTTCATGTTTGTACGACATCGGGAAGTTACATTACATAGGGGTGCACTTACTTTTGCAATTAGCATTGAATAATCAAGTTGTGACCCCTTTACTTTTCCTATTCAGGATCTAAAGAACGGTTGTTCCACATTCCCTGTTTGTATGACATAGCAGGAAGTTAGAGAATAAGATTAGGTACATAACACAGTGATGCAAATACTTTTGCACTTAGAATAATCGAGTTGTGACCCCTTTACTTACCCTATTTAGGACCTAAAGTACGCTCCTGCCAAATTTCATGTTTGTAGGACACTGGGAAGTTAGAGAATGATTGGCGAGTCAGTCAGTCAGTGAGGGCTTTCACCTTTATATATACAGATAAGGAGATACTGAGGTTATACCAGCATGCTCCATATCACTATTTACAGAGAGATGTGTCACTTATACCAGCTGTACATATATAATTATATACAGGAGATGTCCAGGTTATACCAGCGTGGTCCATATCACTATATAATGGATATATAACTTATACCAAATGTACATATATAATTATATACAGGAGATGCCCAGGTTATACCAGCGTGGTCCATGTCATTATATACAGGAGATGCATAACTTACACCAGCTGTACATATATAATTATATACAGGATATGCCCAATAATATACATATGCATAACGGTCTCTGACATCAGACAGCTGTCCTGCATACTCTATTCATTTCTAATTGACATAATAAGACTTCATTTCTAATTTCTCTGTCTATCTGTCATAAGGGATCCACAATGTGTTTTCTCAATAGATAAGAGCAGGGGTGTGTGCGGTGGCTGGGAAATAGGATTGGAAAGAGTTAAGTCCTTGAAAACCCTTTTAAAATGACGCCTTTATGTAGCTTTGTATAGATGAGTATGGCCAGTACGCAGCAGACAATGATGCAGCATTATTTCAGCCGCTACTTCCTCTTATAAAGGTCACATTTTCTAAGGCATACATGTTGTATAACAGGCTGAGCTAAAAGAGGAAAGGACAGTGTTAAAGCATATGAAGTGAGCAGCAAATACATCCACCCACACCCCACTCCTCCTACTGGACTCAGTTACACAACCCAGTCTCCCCCTCACTTATAAGTCTTCTACATCCTCCTGACTTCTTAACAAAGAACTTTTCCCTTCTACAAAGATGGCTCAGAACTTCGTCGTGAGTAAAGTTTGTGCTTCCAAAGTGACGGTGTTTCTAAAGCCCTCATGTCCTTATTGTAACAGAGCAAAGGACATTCTGCAGAAATGCACGTTTAAGGAGGGACATCTGCAATGCATCAATATTGCTGGTCTGGATATAATGGACAGCGTGCAAGATTACTTCCTGCAGACCACTGGAGAGAGAACGGTGAGTTCACTGCAATGGGCCAAATGAAGTTTTCCTGGTCAATATTCATGTAACAAGTTGTGATTCCAGCCATAACTAGTTCTCTGGTGTCCACACTGCACATACCGTAGTTCTTAGGAAGGATACATAGTAACATAGTAACATAGTATGTAAGGCTGAATGAAGACAATGTCCATCTAGTCCAGCCTGTCTATCCTCCTGTGTTGATCCAGAGGATCATGTTTGCATACTATGTGGATGATACATTACACAGCTACATTGTAGTATCAAATGTTTGTAGAAAGCAGGATGTAGCAACAATAATAATAATCCTGGCAAACTGAGTCTGCAGGACTTTACTACAGCAGACATTAATGAATGGTATTCTGTTACATGTAAACACATGCTGTACTCCCTTCAGCAATGGCCGAAGGTCTCCAATGTGCTGAGAACGCCATGTTTTGGTTTGTTCAGTGTTAATCCTAGCATATTCTCGGTATGGACTTTTCTCTTATTCTTCAAAATCTAAAAAACATAAAAATACTGTCATTTATATATTGTCACTGAGCAAGTTCTTTATGTAAAAACGTTTTATTTAACCTCTAGATGAAATGACCCTTTCCTCCCCATTTTAAAAGAATCACAAGTTTTGTTTATCAATCAATGTAGATGTCTGAGGGCTTGTTTTTTGCGGGATGAGTATATATTTTTCATGGTACTATTTAATGTACGATATAATATACTGAAAAACTTTAAAAAATTTCCAAGTGGAGTGAGATGGGAAAAAACACACAATTCCACCATCTTTGGAGAAGGGGGGGCTTGTTTTTATGGTGTACACACAGTATCAAAAATGACATGGTAACTCTACTCTATGGGTCAGTACAATTACGATAATAATGAATTTATAGTTTGTTTTTTTGCTGTATTACTTTTGGAAAAAAAAATCTTTGGAAAAAAAATATCTTCTGACTGCCATAACTTTTTTATTTTTCTGTTAACTGGAGTCCTGTAGGCGAGCATGTGAGGTTCGTATTAGAAGGGCGTTTAGTCTGCCAATGCAGTGACTGGCATAGTGCAGAGGTATCTGAGAAATGGCTTAAAGGGGTTGTCCCGCGCCGAAACGGGTTTTTTTTTTTTTCAACCCCCCCCCCCCCTGTTCGGCGCGAGACAACCCCGATGCAGGGACTTAAAAAAAAACAGCACAGCGCTTACCTGAATTCCCGCGCTCCGGTGACTTCTATACTTACCGGTTGAAGATGGCCGCCGGGGTCTGCTCCCTCCGTGGACCGCAGCTCTTCTGTGCGGTCCATTGCCGATTCCAGCCTCCTGATTGGCTGGAATCGGCACGTGATGGGGCGGAGCTACACGGAGCTACACGGAGCCCCATAGAGAACAGCAGAAGACCCGGACAGCGCAAGCGCGTCTAATTTGGCCATTAGACGGCGAAAATTAGACGGCAACCATGGAGACGGGGACGCCAGCAACGGAACAGGTAAGTGAAAAACTTCTTATAACTTCTGTATGGCTCATAATTAATGCACAATGTACATTACAAAGTGCATTATTATGGCCATACAGAAGTGTATAGACCCACTTGCTGCCGCAGGACAACCCCTTTAATAGAAAAACAAGCTTAGCTGCCGTGTTTAGTATAGATTGGAGAGGGGAGAGTCTGGTGCAGGGAAGGCCAATGAATAGCGAGTTGCAGTAGTCGAGTCGGGAATAGATGAGGGCACCAACAAGTGTCTTTAACGTTTCCGTCGTGAGGAACGGATGGATATCAGCAATATTTCTGAGATGCAGGTGGCATGCGCGGGCCAGAGATTGGATATAGGGTTTAAGGAGAAGGCGGAGTCCAGTGTGACCTTAAGGCAGCGGGAGTGCTGTCTGGGGGTTATGATGCTGCCAGACACTGGAATGGAGATGTTGAGGGGAGGTCGGTTGGAAGGTGGAAAGACAAGAAGCTCAGTTTTAGAGAGGTTAAGTTTAAGAAAAAGGGAGGACATGGTGTTAGAGACAGAGGACAGACAGTCAGTGATATTTTGGAGGAATGATTCAGAGATGTCACGGAAAAAGGTATATAGTTGGGTGTCATCAGCGTAGAGATGGTATTAGAGGCCGAATTTGCTGATGGTTTATCCAATTGGGGCTGTGTAGATAGAGAAGAGAAGGGGACCAAGGACTGAGCCCTGGCGGACCCTGACATCAAGAGTAAGAGATAGAGCCAGCAAAGAAGATGCTGAAAGAGCGGTCGGAGAGGTAGGAAGAGAACCAGGAGAGAGCAGTGTCCTTTAGACCAATAGAGAGGAGCATAGTGAGAAGGAGGTCATGGTCGACAGTGTGAAATTCAGCAGAGAGGTCAAGGAGGGTTAGTAGGGAATAGTCGCCTCTAGACTTTGCCGTCATCAGGTCATTTGATACTTTTGTGAGCGTGCTTTCGGTCAAGTGTACAGGGCGGAAACCGAACAAGGAGAGAGTTGTCAGAGAGAAAGTGTGTAAGGCGGGAGTAGACCAGGTGTTCTAGTAACTTGTAGATAAAGGGCAGGTTTGAGACACGTCAGTAGTTGGCGGCATCGGTGGGGTCAAGGGTTGTTTTCTTTAGCAGAGGTGATATGATGGAGTGTTTGAATGAGGAGGAGAAGGTGCCAGAATTTAAGGAGAGGTTACAGATGGTGGTGAGGTGAATAATGACAGCTTGGGAAAGGGACCGAAGGAGGTGAGAGGGTGGCTAGCGCAGGTAGTGGGGTGAGTGATGGAATGCAGTCTGGAAACTTCTTCCTTTGTCGTTGGTTCTAACATAGAAAGTGAATGGGTGATGGATGCAGTGCTGAGTAGACTGGGATCAGGGCTAGCCATGCAGTTTTAAGAGATTTCTTTTCGGATGTTGTTGATTTTTTTTTCTTTAAAATAGGCGGCTAGTTCTCCAGCATTCAAATCCGTCACACAGGCTTGTTCTTTGGGGCTGAGGAGGGGGTGGAAGGTGTTGAAGAATCATTTGGAGTTGTGGGATAGTGAGGAGACAAGGGAGGTGAAATAAACTTGTTTGGCGTGGTAAAGGGTTAGGTTATAAGTTTTAAGCATGAATTTGAAGTGGAGGAAGTCTGCAGGCAGCTTTGATTTTCTTCACAGTTGTTTGGCACACCTAGAGCACAGCCGGATGAAGCACGTTTGGGACGTGAGCCAAGGTTGCCGTGGTCTGCGGTTGACGGCTTGGGTCACAGGTGGTGCTGCTTCATCCAGGGCACAAATGAGTTTGGTGTGGTAGTGTTCAGTTGCCAGGTTAAGGCAGAAGAGGAGAGAGATAGGGGACAGGGAGGACTGGATGGTCATGGCAAAATGATGGGTGTGGAAGGTCTGGAGGTTGATAGAGGTGTGATAGATGGGAGGGTCACAGGAGGTGCTATGGTGCCTGATGGAGAAAGAGAGAAGGTTGTGATCCGACAGTGGATGGGGGGAGTTAGTAAAGTGGGAGGCAGAGCAGAGAGGAAGGAAGATTAAATCGAGAGTGTTGCCATCTCTGAGAGTGGGGGAGTCTGAGAGTTGTGATAAGCCTAGGGAGGAGGTCAGCGTTGACAGCTGGGAGGCAGTTTGTGGTCGTTAGTAGGAATATTGAAATTGCCAGAGATAAGGGTTGGGATTTCACAGGATAGAAAGTGGGAGAGTCAGGCGCCGAAGTGGTCTTGGGACAGGTGGGTGGGACCTGAGGGCCAGTAGATAACAGCAACAGGGACAGTGGGTGTAAGAGTCTTGTGGTGTGGACTTAGAATGACTGGAAGGTGAGCGAAGGAACTGAGAGAATGACCTGGAAGGTACAGTTTGGCGAGAGGACGCAGCTTACTCCTACGTCACGCCTGTCGTAAGAGCTGGGTGTGTGGGAGAACTGCAGGCCATCATAAGACAATGTAGCACCACCAACTTTTGCCATGAAAGGGTGGTTTCACACCTGCGTTTGTAGTCCTTTTAAAATGAGCTAAGCAAATTAAATAAGCATGAGTTCTGCTTCAGTTTTTAACTGAATGTGGGCTGATTACAAACTGAAGCAGAACTCATGCATGCAGATACCTTTTTGAGGTAGAGCAGCAGATTAACGGGTATGCAGGTCCTTGCACATGTCACAAGTTTCACTCTGGGAGGTCTGCATAGCTCTTCCTCCAAGCCAGCACAATACACACTGCTGACTGGTGGGTAGTGGTTGGGCTTCTCCCTCCGCCCTCTTTCATTGGGCTTATCTTCTCTCCCCCTCCCTGTCCCTCCCAGGTCACCTATTATTTTGCTTTGCAATGTACTGATAACAAGCATCCTTTCAACACTGAAGGCAGACAGAAGCCCTTCAGTTTGCTTCTCTCTGTCATTGACTTTAACGCAAAAAAGCAAAAAGGAAAGGTGCTTTTTTGGATGGGAACGATAATGTTGCAAGCTGCGCATTTTTCTGTTCAGAAAACCTGAAAGCGAATGGAACGGAGTCAAACTGAGAACAAAAAATGTATTGCACTCTATGGGTCTAGTTTGCTTCAATTTTTTTATTTAAAAAAACGGAAAACAAAGACTGAGGGACAGATGTGAAACCACCCTAATTTATGTTTACTTATGGACTTCTCCACCGCATCAAAAATGTCCTTCCCAGTTGTCATCCCTTTCATGGCAATTATATCCAAGGGTTCCTCGGTGAAAGAAGTTTGCCTAGATCTGTTGTATCCGTGTTGTCTGTGTTTTCTTTAACAGATAATGAAAATGGCAGATAACTGCATGCTTCTTCAGCCAGCTGTATTGTCAGATTACCTGCTAGTTCATTAAGGCCAGGCTTACACGAGCATGTCTTGCATTGTGTACGGGCTGCGGGCCGCCCATTGCCATACACCTTGACATGTATGCGAGTGTAATATGGATAGAACATGCTGCGATTTTTCTTATGCGTTTAATAGATGCAATTAGTCTCAGAGTCAATATGGCCGGCCATGCGATATTGGTACAGTGTATTCTGCGCGCGAATCTCGTGCGTGTTATACGCAATTTCCAAACACTCGTGTGAGACAGCCCTTACTCAGTTTGCAATGGTGTTTCTTGACAAACTGACATGTTTAAAACTCTGTATCTGATCGGGTTGCATCTGTTCGCACACCTTTAGCATGCACTGCTTCAAAAATACCCCCTCCAAAAAACACTTCGAAGCTGGAGTGATTTCTGCAGTCACCATAAAGCTAGCTTTCATTGCTGCATCATTTAGGCTGGATTCACACGGGCGTATATCGGACGGGTTTTCACGCCCGGACCATATATTCGCTGCTCCTTTGATGCATTGGTTTACAATGCATCAGTGCATATGGGCATATTTCCGTGACATAAAAGCCCCCGGCCGGCTAAGATAGTGCGTTTCAACAGGGCGCTTTTATGGCGGCGGTTGCATAGACTCCTATGGGAGCCTATGACAGCTGCTGGAGAAAGGAGATGAGAGGGAGTTTAGCAGCGCGACTGCTTAACTCCCACTCCCTTCCATGATCCTCTCCGCCCCTTGCCGGCTGTTTGCAATGGGAGGGGGTGAGTTGGGGGTGGATCTAAGCTCCGCCCCCTCCCATTGCTGGCTGCGGCAAGGGGTGGAGAGGTCGCAGGAGCTTAGCACACTAGCTCCCACCCCGTCTCGCCTCCTCCCCTTGCCAAGAGAGGGTGAGGGGGAGGGAAGGAGGAGAACAGCTTAGCAGAGCTAAACTGTCTACCCCCCGCCCAATGTCATTGCAGGCTCGGCGTACCTGTGCCGGGCTCAGTCCGTCCAAACGGGTGCACAAACATTAGCTTTGTGCTTTCGTTCACACGTTTTTATGGCGTCGGCGGGCGCGCATAAAAGTGCCAATGGCCGTGTGAAAGGGCCCTTAGGCTGTAGCTTTTGTGAGTATATTCTGTTGTCATTGAAGTCTGCCTTTTAATTCTTGGACAATTTGTTGTCTTTCTTGGAAACTAGATTTAGAATACTTAGGGCTCCTGCACACTGGCGAGGGCGATATCACCCCAATATCGCCTTCGCAATCCTCCTGAGAACCCCTGAATGAGAGGCGTTTTCACATGGAAACAGCCTCCCGTCACTGCGGGGGTTCCCTTCATCCCAGCGGCTGCTGTCACAGTGGCAGGGGATCACGATGTTCTCCCATTGTCTCCCGCTGACCCCATTGAAAACAACGGTCGATTTTGCAAGAAGAAAGGAAATGCTGCAATTCTTTTTTCACGCAGCATCACAGGAGTGAAAACGTCGCAAATGAGAATGAAACAATTGAATATCATTGGTTACATAATCATGTGCTTTCACTCACTCTCGCATCGCGAGAAAATCACACGATTTTCTCGCCAGCGTGAAGGAGCCCTAAGTTCTAGGTTTGGTCTCAAAATGTGAACACACATTGTATTCCTATACGACTGACATGGCCTCATAAGGGCAGGCTCACATGAGCCGAATTTAATGTCATATTACGCACACGATGTACACGCACATGACACACAATGATTGGAGTTAGTGAAGGTACATTGATTTTCATTGATCCATTCACTGGACATACGCAATTACATTGATACGCAACATAGCGGGAAATTTAAAACAAAAAGAGACCAGTCAGCCTGCGCATAATTTCGTGCATGAGATGCGCTGTCATGCACAGTAAAAAAAACAACAAAAAAAACGCTGTTCTACACGGCGCTAGGCTGACTCACACAGAGGTAAGACACTGCATTATTGTCAGGCAACTGGGGTCCGGGTACTGGAAGTCCCTAAAAGCTGCCCGCAACCCCTGTCCCTACCTACTTGCCTCCCTGGGTTAGGCCCCAGGGCGACAACTGGGCAACGATCCCTATACTCACTAGGGAAGTGGGGCAGGGGGTCAGACTTACAAACAAAAACAGAGACATACACAGACAAACAGACACAGAGGCAAGTCTGAAAGTCTGGGTCGGCAACAGGAGAATACGCAATACCAGGGATCAGGCGAGGTCAAAGTCAGGTTCAAAAGCAGTGGGTTACAACGGGAAATCAGATCAGAATAACGCGGGTGTAGCCTGGAGACAAACATACACTAGCAATGCTGAAATGAAACAGGCACGTTTAAATGCTGTCAGAACTCTCGCCCCAGTAGCTAATTGGAATGGGGAGCCTGCCAGCAGCCAGACCCAGACCTAGGTCAGAGACCCAGACATCCAGCAACGAGTGCAGAACATGCTAATCAGAATGTCATGGCATCGCCGCATCCCCAGCAACCTGATTACCCAGGCGCCGCCCCCTGAGCATGGGAGCGTGCGACCGGAGCCAATGTCCGGGACCCCGGCGGCCAGGAGGTCACCAAGACCGGGGCTCCCCTGCGCCGCACCCGATCAGCTCGGGTGATAGGACTGGTGGTGCGGTCACGGAGACCCCAAGAGCAGGCGGTCCTGACAAATATACACACAGCATTTCCAACACACTAGTGTGAGCCTGGCCTAGCACTAAAGACATACTTGTTTCCTTCCTTGAAGAACAAACACGTATTCGCTTTCTCCTCTTTCATTAAATTGCCTTCCTTCTCTTGTTGGACATTTTGGGATTCAAATTGTTGCACCAGACATGTTCTGCTGTGCCACCTAAAGGACCAAGATGTCTTTTAGGACCTGGTTAGATAATAGCCAGCCCCTTCCACATCTTTAGCTCTGAGCTGTGCCCCAAATGATGCTTCCCTTAGTGCCCTGTATAGTAAGATTGAGAGGAATCATGAAAATTTGTGGACATGGAGGCTCAAGTAGGTAGTTTTAATCATTGAATGGCTATGATTGGTTCATCAAGCGCCACAGTGATTGGCTGAGCCGTGGCGCTCGAGAACCAATCAAAGCAATCGCTTGCTGGAGGCGGAGTTTACAAACCCTGTTACCAGCAAGCGATGTTCTGTCAGCGCTGAGAACTGCACAGAAGCCTGCCGGAACTGTGGAGAACAGCAGGAAGGACCCACATGGCGCCTGCTAAGGAAGTATTTCTTTTTTTTCACATAGTGTAGTAAGGGCTTATTTTCAGGGTAGGGCTTAAATTTCAAGTTCCCCTGAAAATCAGAGTAGGGCTTTTTTTTAGAGGTAGGTCTTATTTTTGGGGAACATAGTAGGTGACAGCATGTGGCACGGTTGCCCACAGTACTGTGCCATACATCACGGGACCCTCTAGCTCATCTTACAGGGCAGCACAAAAGGCGGTTCAGACATTACAACCACTGCGTGCCCCACCAAGCTTTCCCTGTGCCACCACTGGCAAGAAAATCACCTGGCAGCCGGCGATTGTGAGAACAATGGCTATGCTTACGGCCACATAAAAAGGGGGTCACGGGCCTTGTGTTTGACAAGTGTGATCTAAACCTTCAGGCTGCCTTCACACATGACGTCTGAGCTGCGGAAATTCTGCTGCACGGCTTCACACGGCCGTGACGCCGTCACGGCGCCCCCCCCCCCAGAGACCCCAATACTTACCTCTGGATCCGACGTCCTACGTCCCGCATGACGCATTGTCGCACATGCGCAAAAGACCGCGTGACGCGGCTGGCGGTAGGTGGGGAAGCGGTTTCACGCTATCTTCCGCTGTGCTACAGCGGTGTCCGCGGTACAGCGATGTCCGCATGGACCTGGCTACTTCTGGGTTTGCTGTACTGCGGATGGCCCTCGCGATTCGCCATCGGATATGTGCAGCACAGATTTTTTTTTTTAAATCTCCTGCTTTCCTGTGGGATCCGCACCCATCCGCAATTCAATTACAGACGGGCCACGGAGCGGATGGCTTTTTTTTACTTCAATGGAAGCCGTCCGTGCGGGAACTGCACTGAAATGGGGCATGCTGCAATTTGTTTCCCAACCAAAAAGTCAAATTTGCTTTAATTCCAATGCGGACGCCCATGCATCCCTATGTGCTGCTTGAACTGGAGACCCCACACGGATTCCTCAATTCAAATCTGCCCATGGACATTGGCCCTAAATGCTGCAGTATTTCCATGAACATTCCGCAGTGGATCCTGCATGTGTGAAGGCAGCCTTAGGTTATGGAGAAATTGCTTTTCTCCTCATCCCTATAAGGGTATGTTCACACATTGTGGAAAAAAATATGCACCAAATACCACACCAAAATCTACGTGCGGATTTTTATGTGTTTTTCACCACGGAATTCACTCACTACATTGCAATGAATGAGTTCCAAAGTGAAAATCCTCGGCATTTCCACAGCTGCTGTGGATTTTAAAATTAGAATACGCAACAGATTTCTTGCGCTGTGTGTGAACGGGTCTGTTAAAACCGCATGTACTTACATTGTACTGTATATGGCTGTAGAATTCCACAGCAAATCTGCAATGTGTGAACTCACCCTAATTCACAACCAATCGGAACCTGCAGAACTTCATGAAAACTTCTACGAAGAAACAATGGAAAAGTGACAGCTTGAATCTCCAGCTTGTCTTTGCATCAGTTGTGATAAGTCGCATACACAATACTAATACGTTATTGGTTCATACCTGGTGGTTGTTGTAAAATTTCCTCCCACAAGAAGTATATTGCAGTCAGGAAAAAAAGAATGCTTGTAATGATATCACTAACAATCCAGATAAAATACCGCCTTAAGGGTGCCCACCCACTAGTGTTTTTTTACTGCGAAATTCGCAGCGTTTTTTTTTTTCTGCAGGGGTCTTTGGGTTATGGGACATGCAAAGCTAAAATCGCGATCGCGCAAAATCGTGATATCGCGGTAAATCGCGGTAAAAAACGCCAGTGGGTGGGCGCCCTAAGTGTTTAAGTGCTGAGCAGTTTAATGTTTAATAGACTGTTGTCTATTACATGTGAAAGCTAGTAATTCACAGCATTTAGTAATGTAATTTGTTTTATTTTTTCGCTGACTGTCTCACCGCTGCAGCCCGCGGGCTGGCACTCAAGGAGGGGAGGGGCGTTACCGGGAGAGCCAGCAGCCAATTACAGGCTGGAGACTCCCCGGACGCGCGCTGCTCCCACTGAGAGAGTGCAGTTTTGATTGGTCACAACTGCAGTCTATCAGTGCACTTCTGACCGTGTGATTGGTCCAGCTGGCGGCTCGCTGACAGTGTTTGGGAGCGGAAAGGAGTACAATGATGATTTTGGTGCCACCTAAAAGATGCGATCACGCTTGTGGGGTGATAGGCAGCACCTTAACATGGCCTAATCATCCGGCGAATGAATGTTCAGACAAGCGTTCTTCAATAATCTGCCCATGTAAAAGGCCCTGCGTTTTAATACACTTTCATACAAGGTTATTAGCTTGAAGGGACCCTGCCATCTCTTTCCTGCATATCAAACCACCTACGGCGCATGCAAACGATGCATATTGGTCCAGTGAACCATTCAGTTTCTACTGGCAGGAGGTCTTCTAGTATACCCACCACTCTTAGCTGTTATGATGTGGATGATGTACTGGACGTCATCTTTGGAGCGCTGCAAAGCTCGCGCATACGCCGTTAGTCCATAGACCTGTGCATGCGCAGATCATCAGTCCCTTTTGTTGGCAGATTTGGCATGCTCATTGGCACAGGCAGCAGTCACAACCTAATATATACGTTAATTTATATATTCAACCACATCATAGCAGCAGAGAGGCATTGGTTTAATAGAAAACCTCTAGCCAGTAAAGACTGTGCGGACCGCCCACTGGACCGATCTGTATACTTTGCATGCAGCGCAAGAAATTTATTAACGCAGTTTGTGCAAGTATGCCTTTATGAGGAACCATAACAAACTTAGGGTGACTACCCACTACAGTTTTTTTTCACTGCAAAATTCGCAGCGTTTTTTTTTCTGCAGGGGTCTATGGGACTTGTAATGTTAAAATCGGAATTGCGCAAAATCGCGATTTTGCGGTAAACTGCGATTTTGCGTGATCGCAATTTTAACATTACAAGTCCCATAGACCCCTGCAGAAAAAAAAAACAGACTGATTTTGAATAAATTGGTCACAGCAGCAATTTATTACAAACATACATTTACATAAAATAAACCTTTTACCCCAGGAAAGAGGGAGGTCCTTGAAGCCCCAAACAATTCTGTCGCCTCACCAGCCAGGGTAATATACCGTAATGCCTCCAGCCGTCCATCAACTGACTCGGGATACCCAATTTCCCAACAACTGCCTCCCACCGCAAACAAACTGACTCGGGAGAACCAATAACGCCACTTGCCTCCAGTCGCCTATCTCCCGACTCAGAGACCCACTAGCCATTCCAAGTCTAGACACTTCTACCATCTCTGCAGGGACTCTGGCCTTTCAGAGACAAGAGGCGACAGACCCACCATAATCACTAATCAATAAAGGGAGAAGTTGGCTATCTAGCCCCTGCCTTCCCCCCACTCCACTTTTCTCCGACTCCAAGGACAAGAAAGACTTTATTGGAGCTTAGCAGCATACAGCGGTTCCCAGCTGCAGGCACGCCGCCCCAGGTCTTCTAGCCTTCTCATAGAACTAATCTGTAAATAGCCGGCGGGTGCATCAAACCCAGGGCAGACCCCCTCTCCCCCGCTGTCATGTTGACCTTCCGCAGGGAGAGCATAGCGGCAGCGGCAGACACTGTCACAGCCGGCTGGCCGGCCAGCCACACTGTGTATCAGGACATCAGCGATCCCACTGCACAGCTGCGGTACAGCAGTAGGAGCCGCGCGACAGCAGCAGGAGCAACCGGAGAGTCTGCGGCGGCACATCGCCAGGACATGGGCGCGGGGGACGGATGTCATGGAGCAGAGAGCTGCGGCCAAGCAGAGAGCAGGCAGGCTCTGAGCGGGACGCAACAGAGAGCCGTCAACAGTGACTGAGGGCTCATCTGCCGTCCGTCCGGAAGGCATTCTGCAAAAGCAGTGCTGTGGACACCGGTGAGAGTTACATCTGCTGCGTCTCCCTTGCTTTTTGGCGGCTGTGCTGTTTTATGGTGACGGTTACTTTTCTTCTTAGCTGTAGATTACCCACTGTAAAGCTGCTAATATACGCCTAAATGCAAAAACAAGCCTCACCCTAAAGCATCGGGGTCGGCTAAAAGCAATGGAGACGCTCCAGGACCTTGAAGGCTTGCGCCAATTGGGAGCTAGGGGTGTGATAGGGGCTTTCCTCCTGTCAAACCCCTAGCTTCTGGTGGCGTCAAGATACACTAATACACACGCTGTCTTGCTCTCATTAAAGGAAGCCAAATATGTATCTCCTGATACGCTGCAGGAGAGGCTCAGTCACCATGTTCCTTGATAGCATGCAGAGTGCCAGACTGCAGTAATATGCAGCAATTTGTTCAGTGCAGACTACATTGCAGCCACACACCTCAAACCAAATTGGGGGAGGGTTGACTGCAGACAAAATAGTCTGCACATGTGAACCGATACCAAAGATGTCAGCCATATATGGGTGCGCCACACTATACAGTATGGGTTGAGGCCTCTTGTGGCGCAGAGTATTAAGGCAGCAGAATGCAGTCCTAAGCTCTCACTCACGACCTGAAGGTTGCAGCTTCAGTACCCTCGTGGTTCAGGTAGCCGGCTCAAGGTTGACTCAGCCTTGCATCCCTCTGAGGTTGGTAAAATGAGTTACCAGCTTGCTGGGGGGTAATAAACAAATTACCTGAAAGCGCTGCAGAATAGGTTGGCGCTATACAAATAACAAGTCCCCCACTGAACCAATTGCTGCCTCTCATTTCAATCTGGCACTCTGCATGCTATCAAGGAACATGGTGATTGCGCCTGTCCTGCAAAGTATCAGGGGATGCAGATTTGGCTTTCTTTTCTATGAGTTATTTATTTTTTGATGTTTCAATATTTGTGCAGAATAACAGATGACTGAGGAACAATGAATGACCTAAGGCCGAATTCCCATGACTATAACATTAGTGCATTTGTATGTAAATCCCGCCCCACACTGGGGGCTTCATGAGAGAAAATACCGTACAGGAATAGGATTGCAGAGGACTAGGGTAAAGTTATTTTCTCTGATGAAGCCCCCCTCAGGCTGTCTGAGGCATCTGTAAGAACAATTGTCTGAAGAAGAAAAGGTGAGCCCTACTATGAGTCATGCCAACAGTGAAGCATCCTAAGACCAGTCATGTGTGGGGGGATTTTCATCCAAGGGTGTGGACTCACTAACAATTGTGCCTAAGAACCCTGCCATGAATTAAGGGCGGTTTCACACAGGCTTATGCACTAAATACATGCGATATCACAATGTTTTTGCATTGTGAACATCTCGCTATCTTGTGTATCTGCACATTTTACTGCACTTTTCGTGCTGACCAGGACTCTTCACATAGGACACAGCCGCACCCTGAGTTAAAATGCTATGTAGCCTAATTAGTCCCTGATGTATTCTTTCCACTGTAAAATTGCGCAATCATGTAGGTCTCGAGTGCGCATTAGACTCCGCATGCTGCATTCTCTTTGCGTGCACGCGAAATGTGCGTGCAAAAGCAGATATGAGAATGAACGTATTGAAAGCACTGGGTTGAGTGTTAAGGCAGCAGAAATACAGTCCTAAGCTCTTGGTCATGACCTGAAGGTTGCAGGTTCAATCCCTGTGTGGTTCAGGTAGCTGGCTCAACTTTGACTTAGCCTTCCGAGGTCAGTAAAATGAGGAACATCCTTCTGAGGTCGGTAAAATGAGTACCCAGCGTGCTAGGGGGTAAAAGATGACTGGGGAAGGCAATGGCAAACCTCCCACAAAAACAGTCTGCCACAATGTGACGTCACACTAGGAGTCAGTCATGCCTCGGTGCTTGCACCAGGGGACTTTACTTTTATCTTATATTCTCTGTGCATTGAGCATGCAAATACGCCCGTGTGAAACCGCCCTAAACATCCTCCAAGAACAACTACTCCCAATCATCCAAGAGCAATTTGGTGATGAACAATGCTTTTACCAGTGATAACTAAGTGGCTCAGTCATCAGAACATTGAAATTTCGAGGTCCATGGCCAAGTAAGTCCCCAGATCTCAAACCCATTGAGAACCTATTGACATTCCTCAAAAAGCAGTTGGACAAATAAAAACACAGAAATTATGCTAGACTTCAAGCACGGATTCCGCAAGAATGGGGTGCTATCATTTAAGATTTGGCCAGAAGCTGATATCCAGCTTGTCAGGGCAGACTGGAGACCTCTTGAAAAAAAGGGTTAATGCTAAAAATATTGAGTCTTTGCATTAATTTTAATCTATTTATCAATAGCGCTGCTATGGAAAGCTCAGCCGTTGCCTCCACTAGCGGAGAACCATAGTGATTCTCCGCTCGCTGGTGGCAAATCGCGGCATGCTGCGATTTGCAGCGATTCTCCGCCTTGAGCCTATCTGTTAGATAGGCTCAGTGGGGAGAACTGTCTGCTGTCTCCTGCTCCCCGGCGGTGGCGATCTGCCATGGGATATCACTATGCCTGTGGACAGGCAGCCATGAGCCGTGTGTTCCAACCTTTTTAGGCTTGTGGCACCCCTGGGAATTTTTTTTTTACCTCTCTGCACCCCTGCAAAAAAAATGTTTGAAAATACAAGAACACTAAAAATCTCTCTCCCTCTGCAAAGTCAATGGCCATACTCGCACAGTGTATTGCACGTTTGCTCAGGAATCTTGGGCGGAAATCGCGTTGAACAACACCCGGACATCCGTTGGTGTGTTGTCCGATCTGTGGGACAGCGCACATTGGATGGCCTATTCTTGTTCGTGATACAGACCAGAATAGGACATGTAGTCATTTTTGCAAGCGGACCATCGGTCCATGTTAAAAGCACCTGTATACATAGCGTCATAGGCTATAACGGGTCTGTGTGCTGTTCATGAAATATGCAGATAGCGCATGGATGGAAAATATGCTCGTAATAAGTTAGATAACTAAAGAAACAAAAACGTTAAACCATACAAAAACAATTAAAGACTGGGGCACATTTTATACTGGTGTTGCGCCAAAATTCTGGTGTACGCTGTGCTTTTTTTTATAGTGCAAATCCATTTAGACAAATTTACTATTGATTTGCACAAAAAGATCAGCTGTTACGAATCTCACTCCACTTTTGAAATGTGTTCAGAAAGGCGAGCGGTTTTGAGAGAGGCTTTTAGAGACACTTATGACATGCAAGTTTTTAGAAAGTCACAAAATTTATCGCAGTCTCCCTCCACGCTAGTGACGTACAAGGCGACTCCACGTCTCAAGATGTATTTAAAGATGCAACAAATTTATTATCATGTAACATTTGATAGGGGAAGAAAGGCTACTTGGAAACTGTCAAAAGTATCCCTAATGATATTTTTTTTTATCTCAAGGTCCCTCGGATATTCATTGGAGAGAAATGCATTGGGGGCTGTTCTGATCTTGTAGCCCTAGAAGGCAGTGGTGAGCTTGAGAAAATGCTGATATCAATTGGAGCCCTGAAGTAATGAAATGGTAATTACAATCATAAGATGCCCTTTATTTACTCATTGGACTGTAAGATAAAGTATTCCCAGTGGTTTGTCATTAATCTGCGTATAACATTATTAGGGCTAAAACACAGTGCCGCGGGCGCAACAGAGCGTAGCTGTGCCTGAACGATGGAAGTTTCTTCCCCTTCACTGGCTGTTCAAACTCTGCGCCAAAGTGCAGAAGTTTGAAAAAAAGAGGTGGGAAGATAGCGGCCGCCCGATCATCCCCTCACGATGTATTCACTACATGCGGGAAGTTAGGGCCCATCCTATATTTTCTCAGTCATACAAATCCCAGCCAAGAATTCCCAGCAGTGAAAATGAGATCACTGGTTTAGGTTTGTCCAACCATATGGCTGATTTTCATTGCCATTGAAGGGGAGAAATTCACACTGATGTGTATAAGCCCTCAAAGTGTATTTATTTATACAGGTGATTTTTTTCACGTAAGTTTTTTGTTTTGTGAGATGCATAAAACTCCTCACATGAAAATAGAACCCGTTCTTTACAATGGGTCTATTTACATGGGCGATTTTTCTCTTGCAGCTAAACTGTGAGATAAGAAAATCACAGCATGTCCTATTTTTTTGGGTGATATCGCCCATTATTTCCTATAAGAGTAAAAAAATATCACATCGCACTTGCATGCAGATACGATTTTCATGCGATGTGATTTTTATTTCTCCTATTGAAATAACAAGCAATTTTCATGCATGTGCTGCGATGTGTTTTTCTCTATAAACCCCCCCCCCCCATACTCACAATGAAAAATGTTTGCAAGCACGATATCCAAATGTCTAAGACTGTTATTGTGCTCACCCACGTAAATGCACCTTTATACACCAGTTTTAGATGTTTTAGTGAACTTCTGGTTCAGTCCAATCTAATTTGCAAAAGTTCGGCGAACTAAACTTTTCAAAAGTTCGCACATCACTAGTTAGATGATTTTACCCTGTTTGTAATATAGAAAAAAATGTCTAAAGTTAAAACGCTGTTCTTCTTAGCAGAATACTGATTAAGTCTTCTTTCTTATTTCAGAAGCGTCTGGCTGTTTCCAGTGCAGATTCCAGGTCTAAACTAATATAATGTTGCCATTTAAAATGTTTATTGGATTTTTCCATGAAAGATGATATTATGGTGAATAAGACCCGTTGGTTGTACAATCCAAAATAAAAATCTGTTCTGTTGACTCCTTAACTGGTTATCTAAGCTTTTTTTTAAAAAAAGAAAAGTATGCACAGCAGTGGCAGCCTCTATGACACTTACAATCTCAGGGTGGAGCGGGCAGTACAGGAAAATGTATAATAATAAAAAAAAGCCCGCTGCCCGCCGTTGCAGCATGCTGCCCACTCCACTGTACAGCACCATGTTGCTTTTCCTCCTTCCTATATTGACAGAATAAAGAAAATGAGGAGTTCATATGGGAGTTGGGGTGCACCTAAGCACAAAGGAAGGAAGAAGGAGGGGTGGAAGCTGCTTATCTGGTGAGAAGTCGTACCAACAGGGGCAACTGTCTGATATACATACGGTATTTCTAAACATGTACAGCTTGTTCTAACTGCCCACTTCCTACAGTCACTAGCCCTTCATAGATGAGGCCTCCTCTCCCTACAGAACCTTTGGCCCCCTTCCTTCCATAATAACTTTGGTCCTAGTATATTGGGCACTCTTCCCTACAGATATCTGAGTCGATTGCTCCTCTCGCCTCCATAAAGAATTTGATTCACAGAGATCTCGGATTGTGCCTCCCTATTTATGCTCACTTTATCCCTTGGTAATATCCTTTCTAGAAGCCAAAAAATCCTGAATGGTGGCATCTGACTGCTGGGTCCCCTTAGGGTTGTCACCCTTTTCTCCAAAAAGGTGAAAAAAGAAAAGGGGATGGGGCGTGGTCTAGAGGTATAAGTTATCACGTTTGTTTTGTACATTTGTTATTCCACCTGAAAATGTATGAATAAACCGATAGCTGTTGCCATCCTTATATCGTGGCACTATACATGCTAGGTCCCCTAGTACTAAGGTGCCAGCTGCTAATGCCTTCTGTATTGTGCTGCCCGCTTGCAATGGCTCCATAGTGAGGCACCAGCCTTAGACACCCCCATATTGAAGCTCTAGCTGCCGACGCCTTAATAAAAAGGCATGGGTGGTGTAGAGGCCACTTATGAGCTACTATAGTCAGAAGCATACATATAACTCATTGGGCTCTATAGCATAACTCAGATTTGCCCCCCACCCCCTCCCCAGCAAACAAAATAAAGTTTCTGTATATTCTATAAGACAACCTTTGTATCTCAATGGGCTCAGATATAGCATCTCAGCTCCAGTATACCTCTAAATAATGCCACCAAATAGATACAAATTCTACAGAGTGATAGTGATTATAGTGCAGTTACCTCCGATGATCACAGGCGACATCTTTTCTGATTCATAATGTCCATCGAGTTTATATTGTCGATCTAGGCCAGGACCACCATGAAGACTTTTTTCAGCCAAGACTTGTCTCTGTACATTCTCCCCATCTCAATACTCCCCTGTCTTAGTATTCCCCCATCATAATAATGAACCCTCTGCAGCTCCATTTAGTCACCCTTTGCTACCCCATTTAGTTATAGTGCCCCTCTGAGGCCCCACTTGGTAATAGTGCCTCCTCTGTGGTTCCATTTAGTAATAGTACCCCCCTCTGTGGTCCAGTTTAATAATGGTGCTCCCTATGTGGCCCTAATTAGTAATAGTGCCCCCTCTGTGGTCTAATTTAGTAATAGTGCCCCTCTCTGTGGCCACAATTAGTAACAGTGCTACCTCTGTGGCCAGAATTAGTAATACTGTCGCCTTTGTGGCAATGACTTGATTTAGAAATAGTCCCAACCCCACGATTGTCTGACTAGGCAGCAATGTTTTGACAAACATCTTCTCTCACTCATTGTCAGTGTCATATGCCCTGGCTTCCGCAAGCACCACTTTATGTAGAGGATAACCAGACTTCTCCCCATATCCTGCATGTACTGTACTCTAGATTAGAAGATTGGGAGCATTCAGGTTATCTTCTTTATAGAAAGTGTGCACAGCGGGCCGAGCTCCTGATGCTGACAGTGAGTGAGGGAAGAAGCTTGTGAAGATATTGATGCCAGGTTGGATGTTTGGAAGCAGGTCCCGACGAGTTAGCATTGGGATGGGTCCCTTCTGCTCATGACCTACAGTAAAAAATAATAACCAATCTTGGGAGGTAATTATTGGGTATGCCAGTGGTTTACCAAACAGGTGGCATCCCTATTTTCCCATGAGAACCGGGGTCTCGATCACTCCCCAGATTTGTGGGGTTCCCTTGTCCTCAAGATCAGTCACCCACCTGCAGTCAAAACTCACCCTACAGGATCTTAGAACGTATCCCATTGATAGGCTATAAAACAGAAGTTTACTACCTTTGCTACTAGCTTTTTTCTTACATTTTTGGACAAATAATATGTGAAATATATCTAATGTGTAGATATGACATATGTTAACATACAGTCTGTCAAAAATCAAGCTCCTAGGAGTTGTCATTTAGTTGCAAAACTCAGCATAGTTACATCTCAGGCAGATATGCAAATGATTACCACCTGAGGGCTTAAAAGTGGTTCCACCCATGAGCTAAAAACAAGGCTCTCAGAGGCCACTTGTGTATAATGGACCTCTTTTTCCCCTGTTTTTTGTCACCAAACATGTCTCTACAACACAATCGAAGATATAGTTTGCTTTAACAGAGCTTGAGAAGTGGGTAAATAATTTGAATACGAGAAGCTGGATGGTCGTATCGACAAATTGCCCACCAACCAGTAGAGAGAATCGTCCAGTAAGTACGAGCTGCTCCAACCGTTTCGTTGGCGCCTTCCAGAGGCAGGTGGCACCATCATTACAGGCCTCTGTGTCTGTTAAAATCAATCCAGGCACTTGGCTGAAGGATATTTTGTCTCACAGCGCCCATTACACGTAATGCCTTTGTCACCCACCTTCTGCCGCCTTCGTTAGCAGTGGTGTTGTGACAACAAACCTGGACTGCTACGGAGTAGAACCTTGTTGTTTTCAGTGATGAATCCAGGTTTAGTTTGGGTACTCATAACAGCCATGTTTGTGTCTAAAGACCTAAAGGTGAAAGCCTCAATCCTGTCTTTGCTGTGGAGCGGCACACTGCCACCACAGGAATGCCTCCACAACATTGCCACACTTGCATGGCCTGCCCATTCGCTGGATTTATCATCAATAGAACATGCATAGAAACATCTGGGACCCCAACTTCAACAGCCAACGAGTTTCCACAATCTAGAGGCTCAGTTACAGTAAATGTGGAGCCATATGCTGTAAGATACTTTATGGAACCTCTATGTCTCCATGTCTGCTCATATCACATCTTGCATGCAAGCCAGAGGTGGCCCAACAGGGCACTAGAGCTTCCATGCCACCCATATCACATCTTGCATCCAAGCTAGAGATGGAAAAACAGGGTATTAGAGCTTCCATGGCCACTCGTATCATGCTTGTATCCAAGACTAGAGGCAGCCCAACAAGGTACTAGAACCTCCATGCCACCCGTATCACATCTTGCATCCAAGCTAGAGGCGGCCTAACAGTGTATAAGAGCTTCCATGCCTGCCCGTCTCACATCTTGCATCCAAGCTAGAGGCGGTACAACAGGGTACTAGAGCCTCCACGCCCGTATCACATCTTGCATCCAAGCTAGAGGCGGTACAACAGGGTACTAGAGACTCCCTTCATGTGTTCAGTTTTCTGCAAAAAATGATCCTTTTGCTCTGATACTGTAATCACTTATTTATATAAACGTTATAATTATTACATTCTGACAACTCCTAGGGGATGGATTTTTTTTGACAATGTTAGATTTAGATGTAAAAAATGGTAAATCAAGATTAAAACGTATACCAACCATACATAACTTAGTAATAAATAAAAACACATAGGAGCCCTGAGATACTATAAGTCCCAAGTTAAACTAGCAATAAATACACTCTGGATAAGTCAAGGCATAGCTTAGAAAAGAATAACTGCATGGTAGAGCAAAGCAGCAGAGCTCACCTACCCTGAGTGTACTGTAGGTATAGCACACTCTTCCCTTGTGCTGGAGCTCCAGTGTACAGAGGGGAGGGAGAGGAGCTAAAGGGACCTGATGAGGAGGAAGAAGTGAAGAGCTGCTTGACTGATGCTGCAAAGGCCTTTCCTACCTTCACCCTTTTTATTCCAATATTGAATATTCACTTTAAAGGGAACCCATCACCAGGATCATGCTGCTTGAACCATGAGCATCATCAACCCGGGACAGGTATGCACTATGCACCCATGTATGTCTTACTCTAAAACACTGCAGCGTTTTAGAATAAGCATGCTTTGAAGTTTGATTGCACGGTGCTCCAAGTCACAGGGGTGGGACCCGCTCGGACCACCAAGAGTGATGGCTCTCTTCCTGCTTATGTGTAGGGTGCTTGTCTCTCTAGATGAAGAAGAGGAAGAGCAGCTGATGTGACGCTGTCCCGATAACTCTGAGCGCCATTCGGAAGCAAACTTCACATTATCTTTATTCTGAAACACCACAGTGTTTCAGTATGGAACATACATGGACACCGTGTACATACGTGTTCCGGGTTGATGTTGCTCGTGGTTCAGGCAACATGAAGCTGTGGCAGGGTCACTTTAACATGGGATGACTGTCGAGCGCAGATGCCTGACAGGCCATCCCAGCGATGACTGTTTCTGTGCCTTTACACAGGAACAATCACTGCAGAATAAATGGAGGCAGAGCGAGCCAGGGATCGTTTGGGCCCACCTGCCTCTATTCACAGTAAACAGGCAGTCGCCCACAGCTGAAAGACTGCCTATTTACACCAGCTGATCGTCTGTCGGTTTCTATACATGGATAAACTGAATGACGACTGATAAGCATCACATCATATCATAGATCAGTCTGTGCATGCATTCACACTGAACCATGATTATTGAGATTATCGCTGGATCGCGGGAACATAAACAATTATAATTACTGGCCCATGTAAAAGGGCCCTTAGCCTCATTTTAACCTGATTTTTAAAGCAATCCCACAATTATTTGTTCATGTTTTACACATTGTAGCAGCAATATTGATAAAGGAATGGATTCGAGCAGAGGTAACGAAGAAAATCAAGCAAAAAGGAAAGTATTTGGGTATGTGCGGACATTGCAGAATGAATGGGCACCAAAGTCCAAACATGACTTTGCTGCGGATTTTCATTGCATTGAATGAAATCCCTGGTTAAAATCCATTGTTTTTTCTTTACAGAGTGTGCTGCGGATCTGAAAATCTCCAGCATGACTATTTTCCACTGCAGGTTTTATCACATTAAGGCTGCATCCGCACGGGCTACAAAATCTCGCTACAAAATCATTGCTACAAATGTGAAGCCCAGGGTTTCCAATGGGTTCTTCCACATGAGCGATGCTTTGTAAGGAGATTTTGTAGCCCGTGCGGATGCAGCCTGATGGTATGAATGGGGTTGTACTGTATATTGTTGTGAAATTTTATTGTGCATTCCACAGCCGAAATTGGATAATAATTCCAGTGTGTGTAAACTAGGTTTCCTCTGCTGGCAATGATGGATGACTGGCGTCAGACAGATAAACAATAAGAAAGACGACACAGGAAATTATAGTCCAAATGTTTACATTTTATTGATGTATAGAGCTCATGTAGCACAGTTAGATAACCCGCTACTGCCCAGGCTCACAAAGTGCATATAATATTATATCATACAAAAATGGCAGTATATTAATAGTTCAAAGGCAGCCATAGCAATGCTCTACCTGGTTTAAAAAGCATCAGCAGCATCAAACTGGTTAAAGAGCTATTACATCAGCACTGTTAATATCTGTGTAGTAGCAATAATTGCTGGGCTGCACCTACACTTACAAGTACAGCCCGGCAACTATTGGGAAAACGCATGTGCTAGCACTCGTGTACATACTTGTACCAGTGTTTCTGGTGGTGCAATGCGCCACTTACTAATATAATATCGTGAAAAGGATTGGAGTTGGTCACAGGTCCTAAATCAGCAGAGAGTGACAGAAGCCATGTGCTCACAGAATCTGTGATGATGTCACCGTCAAGTGATCAGTCACCTGGGGCTCTGAGCTCTGCCCATGATCACGATGGTGACATCATCACAGGTCCTGTAAGTACATGGCTGCTGTCAGGTTCTGCATGTTTTAGGACCTGTAATGACGTCACCATCATTTGATCACATGACGGTGACATCATCACGTTACTCACACAGTCACTCACAGACAGGTGGTCGTTAGTATTTTGATAATAAGACCTGTAAGGTCCTTTTATATGGTCTGACTCTCGGCCCAAAGTAAATGAGTACCAATCAACAAGAATGTCGATTACGGCTATTTTGCTTTTGTTTACATAGGCCGAGAATTGCTGCTATGCTTTCATCCCCATAGGCCGGTTGTACATCTTCCTGTTCACATGGAGAGGTGTAACGTTCAGTGAGCATTTTATATTCAGTAAAAATCAATGATCAGTCAACAAATGAGTGAACTTGTTGGCCCCTTTACACAACCTGATTGTCAGGCGAACAAACTTTCGGAGGAAAGTTCATGCCAGATAATCGGGCTACATAAGAGGGCCTTCAGGTGCTTCTACATATACGGACCAATTTTTCCAACCAGAGCAATGAATATTGATCTAAATTCATGTGTCTGTGTGAATGGCCAATTAATCTGATTGAAATCTGTCTTATGTGACAGTAGCTAATCTGACGTGTAAAAACTTTTGGTCAGTCATAAGAGATGAGATTATAAGGTCTGGTTTTAGACTAACAAAATATCTGTGGGCGTAAATGGCCATTTCAGACCGATTTCATCATCTCTAAAATCGAGTTCATTGGTCAAAAATCTGTAAACCCAGCTTTATCTCATGACAAACATCCTCTATCTACAGGTTGGGGCCACCATTCACTAGACTATGAGTTCCTAGCCCTTCTGGATTGGAAGTCACTTCATTTAAAGTCTATGACACTGATGGAGATAGCAGAGTGCCGTACTCCGTTCCATAGAAGTTGAATGCTAGTGTGCATGTATGACCACTGATCCCTTAAAATGCCTCTGAAAAAGGAGGGCTCAAAACCCCCATTCTAGTGATCCCTACAGTTGGGTCCCAACCAATCCCAAGTTTATTACTTATCCTAGAATTGTTCAGCTCATAGGGAACCTGTTAAGTTGTGTTATAGAGCAGGAGGAGCCGAGCAGATTGATATATAATTTTGTGCAAAAAGGTTCTGTATAACTTGTATTTTACAGAATCTAATCTCTGCTAGCTGATGGTCCTATCAGTAACGGACAATCCTCCCTGTATGATAGTGCATACAGTGATGGGTGCCAGTCATTGACAGGATCGCCCGCTGGACTGCTAAACCCAGAATGAGCAGAGACTGAATTCTATAAATGACACTTGCACAGAACTATATGTCAATGTGCTCAGCTCCTCAGGTCTACAACATGCTGCTCACAGACTGCACTGCATGCACAACGTTTCCCTTTAAGGGTATGGTGATATTAGGTGAGTCCTATGTGGATTTTTAGGAAAATCCACAGCATTTACTGTAGCAGCAAAGTGGATAAGATCTAAACAAATCTCAGCCATATGTGGTAGAAAGAAATCCGTCAAGAAAATGACATGTGGTTTGGATTTTATACTTGCAGAATGTCAATTTTTCCTGTGGATTGTCACAGTGGATTTCTCCTTTTGCAATGCATCTGCAGCACTTCCGCAATGAAATCAACATCAAACCCCAGTTTTTGCCACTACACACAGCACCTGGTCTGAAGAGCGCAGAGAGATGCATTATGGGTACATAACTGCATAGCTGGAGTCATTCTGTTAATAAGATTTTCAGTGTGAAACATCAGATGATAGCAGTGCTAGGTATCCCTGAGGCTTTGTTCCAGCCCCTGTAGGGGGCGTTAGCTCACAGACCCTCCTTAGATACTATCTTTTGACCATTAAAACTTCAAGCACAATAATCAGAGAAGTATCTGTGAAGGCAGCAGCACAGCGCTCGTGTGATTGGTGCCATATTATTATGCATCGACAAGTTAAAAAAAAGTAAAAACAGGTAATCTGTACTCTGGTCACAGGAGTGTGCACCTCTTTTTTTGCGGATGGATGTATCTTCTATATTCCTCAAGCTCAGTTAGATACGTGTTGGAAGGCCACTTGTGTTTTTCCACAAAATCCAGTTCCTTTGCTAGATGAAAAGATAAAATGGAGAAAGAGTGAAAATTAAGACTGAAATTACACAGGAGATGTCAAGTACAAATATGTGACAATGATTCTGCACGCAACAAGGCTATGAAGACCCTCTGGCCACTGACTGCCCGCAGCATAAGCTTGTGAGGGTATGTGCGCTCTACTAGAGCTGCTCTAGATTCTCTGTGCGGATTTGCGTAGAATATAGTAGCAGAAAGTGGATGAAATGTGAAGAAAGTCATGGCGATTTTTACAAGCCCTCCCCAACAAATACAAAAGCAGTATGTGTTAAAGAAGCCCTAAAGGGGTTGTCCCTCAAAAACAAGGTTATCCCTTATCCACATGATAGGGAATAACTTCCTGATTGGTGAGGGACTGAAAACTGGGACCTCCACTAGTTCCGAGAACGGGGGTCTAAAGTGTCTGGCAATGGCGGCTGCACATGAACCCCATGCCTCTAATCATTCCAATGAGACCGCTGAAAATAGACGAATGCACTACAATGAATCCAAATGCCCACTTCTTTTCCATCCCATCATGCACTATATATACTGGAGGTCTTCTTTCAGAGGACCACCGCTCTAGACTACCTTGGAATTTTGGGAGTTTGTTTCAAAAAGGTTTCACTGTATTATTTTTTCATACATGTGAAAGGGCTTATTTCTGTAGTATGTGCATGGATCTCTGCAAAGGTCATTTAGATGAATTGGACATGGTCTCCCGAATATAAATACATGCTCTTAGGGCTAAAACAGACTGACGCACGCAAAAATACACTCGCTGTTATGGAGCGTATTTGCGCATGAACCAGGCAAAAAAAATGCTTTAACGGTCAAATTTCACACTATTGTGCACAGGTAAAACAAACAAAAAAAGCAGGAAGATATGACCTGCTCAATCTTTCACGCATGTAGAAAAACAATAAGAATCTCGCTAGTCACAACGGAATCATTGAAATCAATGGTTTCGCTATGTTTTTTGGCCATGATAATCACAGCTGCAAAACATGACAAAAACCTGGTCTTCTGCAGAAGCCCTCACTTAAATAGCCCATGTTCAAGTATGCTTGCTTGGGTCAGATTTTTACCACCCAACATGTGCAGATGTCGCAGAAACGCTGCAGATCTTCTGTGCCGATTTGCGTATGCATGGATCACGTTACCAGCCATATGGATGAAATATGGATAAATATCATCCATGTACTGCAGAATTTTTCGACACAGAAATTGACCTGCAGGGTGGATATTGAAATGAGCGATGTGTTGATTTCTGTTGCAGATGTTCACTGCAGATTTCCACTCTTTCCCTGTGAAATCCACATTGAAATACTGCTGCGGCTTCACCAAAGATCTGCCACAGGTCTTTTCTCAATATGCGCACATTTTAAAGCCAACTTACCTGAAAGGTCTTGGAACTCTTGCTTTTGACTGAAGATCGGGTAATGTGTGGCAACAAAGTACAGTAGCCAAGTGTAAAGATTTTCAGAGTTATGAAACTGTCATACAAAACAGAATCAATATTAAAACCAATGAGCTAAAGCTGGTGAATACATGCTTTTACAGTGCGGTTCTGAAATACAGAACGCGATTATTATTCTTTAGGCTTAACCACCGAGCTTCATGAAGCCGCGGTATGACATATAGGCTTTTATGTGCCCTACTATAAATCCTCCTTAGGTCACTTTTACATGGCAGGATTGCATCAATATTTGTAAGCCTAAACCAGCAGTGGGTCCAAAATACAGAAAAGGAACAAAACTTTTATTGAACTTTCCAGCACCTTAACAGGCTGACCAAACTACTGCTGTATGAAAGTCCCCTAATGCTGAGGTCTCTCCTTTTCATCAAAGATGACATACGAGAAAATGGATTTCTTGGGGCATAACATGTCATTTTCTGCAACCATTTCACTGCTGAAAGCTCTAAAAACAGAGAAGTATGTGGATTGTAATAGAAGCTTCTTATTTTCGAAAAGTGAGCCTGAAGAACTTGCACACAGACCCTATAATTGGGCTTAATCATACGTGCTTAAGGTCTTGTCAAGACAAGGACCTGGTGAAATATGCAATTAGTCAATAATCCAACTAAAACACCTGAGACATCATTTCCAAGGACGCCTATTATGTGCTGTTTATTTGAACGATAAACAACCATTATGATGAGTTTCACTAAGAAATGCATCATTCAGAAAATTTACTAAGGCTGGGTTCTCACAGGGCGGATTCTCAGCGGAAATCTTGCAGTTTGGCCGCATCGAAAAAACGCGAGATTTCCGCCGGGAGAACCGCTGCTGCAAAACCTGCGGCGGCTTTGAAGCGGCCCGGCCGCTCGCTCTTCCGCTGCGGCCGGCGCTCCCATAGAGGAGAGCGCGGCCACAGCGAAAAAAAAAAAGGAAATGCTACAGCGGCGACTTCTGCCGGCTTAGCCGCAGCGGATTTGCCGTCCAGTGTGGACGAGATTTCTGAGAAATCTTGTCCACATGGCTGGCTAATCCCGGGATTAGCGGCCACATGCGGATTTGCCGCGGCAAAATTCCGCCCGGAATTTCCACGGCAAATCTGCCCCGTGTGAACCCAGCCTAAGACAGACATTTCAGGCTCTGGTTTTAGTATAATTTTTTTCCCATGCACTTAATACATGAGGCGGTATAATTTAATCCAGTTTCTGGTGTAATTTATACATAAATCTATTGGTCTGGGGGAGTCATGCCCCCTCCTGATAAGCCACACCCACTTTTCCTTACAGCGGTGAGCTAGGTGCTGATAGGAGAAAAGTTGCAAAGCTTTTGTGCTAGTGCAACTTGCACCAAATTTTGCAACTTTTCCATGCCAGAATTCTGGCGTAAAAGGTTTTGTTAATGTTATTGATCTTGTGTATTAAATTGCAAATCTTGAAAACTGTTGTAGTTGACGTGTGATAGTAAGGCCGCCTGCAGATGACTCGGTCGGATCCGGCAGCGAGAATTCTCGCCGCGGGACCCGACCCGAGCGCCTGCAGAGAGCAGCACGTACTCACCCGCGCCCCATCTTTTTCATGTGCAGACCGGAGCCGGCGGCGGGTGAGTGACGTTTCTGTGCGGGGAATAGAGCATGCCGTGGTTTGTTTGCCGCGCAAGATTTCGTGTGGCCAAATCGCGGACGTCTGCATAGGATTGCGTTTGTTAACGCAATCCTATGCAGGCTTCCAGCAGCGGAAATCCCACCGCGGAATTCCTGCCCGTCTGCAGGCGGCCTAAGTCTAGGTTCACACAAACACCTTTGGTTTCCATTGTAGTACTCAAAATGAATAATGGAAATAAACGGAAGCACCGTATCTGGCATATAAGCAGCACCCATTAGTCGTCATTCATGATAACTGGGTACACTGGGCTTCCAGCATGCCCTCTGGCATTTTCCCTAATAAAATAGCACAGTGCCAACGTGTTTGGATAGCCTTCGCCCCCCGTGCACAGCATTGATCCTTGGCTGCCCCTGTCACTGGTTCACCAACTGCCATTCCTTTGACTACTTACCACTGTATAATGGAAACGCCATACATGTTTTGGAGATGCTCCAACTCACTTAACTAGACTCATTTTGGTCTTTTGTGAAAGTAGCTCACACTCTTACACCTGCCAATTTTTTCAGCTACCAACACATTAACTTCAAAAACTGACTTCTGGCTAAAGGCCCTTCTACATGCAATGATTATTGCTCAAAATTCATTGAAACGGACGAAAGTGAGCGATAATCGTTACATGTAAATGCAGGCAGTCATGCACTATTCGTTTACTTGTCGTTTAACGATGGTTTTTAGTCTGTATAAAAATAGTTGTCAGGCCACTCAAAAGGCGTTCCATTTGAATGGAATTTGTGCAGTCTTATTAGTGACTTGATGACTTGAGGGGGGGACTCATGTTAGGAGAAAACAATAAAATCCTGACAGCCAAATAATCCCTCGCATAAACACATGCCCACTTGAGCAAACAAATAATACTGAGTTCACTTTAACTAATTAGGGAAAAAGAGATGATTTCAAGTCATTATCTTTATGCAAAAATGCTGTCAATTCGTTCAGTCGTTTGTCTGTTGTAACGATAATTGTTGCGTGTAACATGGCCTTTAGGATAGGTTGTCAATATTAAAGATCTGGGAAAATCCTTTAAAGGGATATTCTGGTTACGCTAAGTTCCTGTCAAATAAATGCTAATCAAATATTGTGTTTGTAGTTCTATAATCCATCACCTTCTCCTAGCACTTCAGAAGTGTTTATTCCCAGGTTGTCCTGGATACGTCCTGTAGATATTCCAGCTCTACAGATCGGCTTGCTCAGTAAGAACGACCAGGAATTACTTTTTTTTCTATTCAGCTCTTGGGACCGGGTCGCTGACCAATAGCAGGATAGTGCTTAGTGCGGACATACAGGAAGGAAGGACAGAGTGGGGAATTGAGGTAATTGTAGTTTCAATCTTATTTCCAGAACATTTGCAATCCACTGCCTGTAATTAGACATTTGGCTTCTCTAGTAACAGGGACATATGGACACTGCTAGTTACTACATGCAACAGTGGGTTGGGCATTCACCTGCTGCCTACCAGCTGATTGGAGCAGGGTATATGCAAGGCAGCATGAGAAGAGTGGCAGAGGAAGTCCCAGCCAGTACAGTGCTGGCAGAATGGCTGCTTAGGATGTGACTCCTCCCCACACCAGTAAGTAGATTGCAAACAGCGGGGCAGAAGAACAATAGGAGAATCTACATGAAAAACTGAACTGATATAGTTCAAACTGGGTGCAAGCAACAACAGTATAAGTAGCGGCCAAGGACAAACTGTGCTGCTTTTTAAAATTTCTTTGAAAACTCAAACTATAAAAAACATCAGAGATTGCTCAAATGAATGATTTCATGTTTTTACATAGTGCAAAATCTGCTCCTTTCTTAATAAAACTGACCCATGTAATCAACCATGATCTCTGGTTATTCTCAATTTACTAAATATTAAAAGCGGGTCACAATAAATTCCCAAAGATGGAAGGAAATGACAGTTTATGTATCATATCCTCATCTAGTCTACCATGCCACATGCCGGTGTACAGGAGAGATATCAGAGATGAGTATAGAAGAGCTCTGACTGATCTCTATCTAGGCTATCAATAATGTATTCTATACATATTTCATATTGTTGGCCATATGCATTACCTTGGCCTTCTTCAGCAGACTGACAACATTTAGGCTTGTTGATGCCAGCTCTCTGCTTGGCACACTCTGCAGCTGGGTGGCGATACAATGTTCACAGATCATTTGCAGTCTGGATATCTGGTACATCTCGGAGTAGATGAGAAGAGACATGGCTTGCAGGACACTAGCTGGAAGTAAATAAGCTCAATTAGGATTTGTTTCGTCATTAGAGCTGTATTCCTGTTTTCTGTGGGTCATTCTGTGGTTTTTACTGGAAGCAGTTTGTAGTACATTCAGTTTTTGATCATTTCTATTACATTTCTCTGTGAGGTCATTTTGGTGGCAAATCCGCCTTTGCATATTTCTTCTTCACCGTGCAGAACAAAAAAATGTGATATTTCAATAATTCGAACTTTTACAAACACAGTCTGCCTTTAACAAGGAAGGGAGAACTCTAGGGAAAAAAAAGTGGGGGACACTATAGCGGGCGGGACATGTTCAAATTAGCGCTTGAACGTGCCTCCTTTTCTTCGGAGGTCAAGGCAGACAACAGAATGATTAATTCTGTCCTGCTTGCTTCCTTCGGTGGGGTAACAGGGAGAGTTCTGCCACCCTATTATTGCCCGAATCCGAGAGGTAGTGTAAGGCTGGCGATAAAAACAAGTCTGCCTCCTACGGACACTAAGCTAAAACTGGTTAGCTTTGTGACTGCAGGGAAGAATACGGCAAGTAGAAGGAGCTAACACTTTTTCTGCTTAGTGCCCGTCTGCTAGTGGCAGTAGTTATACCCCATGGTTGCCAAACAGAATCACCCAAACATAGGACACGCTATGCTCTTTCTACTTCGCAGCATCACTGCGAGAGAAAAGTCACCTCTGTAAATACACTTTTAAGGCGGATTTAGATGAGGGTAGATTTTTCCCTCTATACGGCGATGATAATCATGACCGTATAACGGGACAAATCGAAACCACTGATCTCAATAGGAGTTCAGTGGTTTCGTCTTCACCACCTCTTTAAACTATGTGCGGGAAAGATCGGGCGGCACCGGTCTTCCCATGGTTATTCTCAAACTCCTGCGCTATTGCGCGGAGTTAGAAAAGCCGGTGAAGGGACTCCCCTCGTTCAGGCGCAGCTGCGCTTCGTGCCGCCGATCATAGCTGCACCCACACTCGTGTGAATAAGCCCTCAGTGAAGTAAATAGATTGACAATTATGTGTGTGGATGAACGAAGAATCAATAATCCACAGTGAAGATTTGATAAAGTGTAATGAGAAAAGTCTTAGAATCCAGAAATTTGCTGCTTTCTTGAAAATAAAATATAATTAGGTTGGGTGGATTATTTCATAAGAAAGTTCTCATGGAAGAGACATTCTAACTACATCACACATAATATACTGTGACTTCCTAGAGAATCTCGTGTTGGCTCATAATGTATGTCTTACCAGGGCAGACGGTATCTGTATAGATGTACTCAAGGAAAGCAAGGAAAGTCTCTTTTGATATACCATGCACCGGAATAAGCACGCTATTCGCCTCCATGTAACTTCCACTAAACATGGCAGCCATTACTTCACAGCGAGCCACCAGCACAGCCCGATGAGCTGGAATTTTAGTATCTGCAGTCAAAAATCAGGAAAAAAATACACTCAATATGTTATTTTATGCAAATTAGTTCTAGCTATTAGATTTCCACTTGATTTACTTAGCCTGCTATGGAAAAACTGCAGCTGTCATCTATTTTGCAATACAACATTTTTTCCTTTTTTCGTCAGATGGATCCTATCATGTGCATCTAACATACATCTGCTGCAGACCTGCTCACACAGGGCGCTGGCCAATCCCTTTCACTGCAGGTCAGCAGAGATCATGCTTGTCTACATAAAGTGTAAATTGTATATAGGAAGACTTTGTCTTAGTTCTTCAGTTTTCAAGATTTCTGCCACCAATCAGAAAATAGAAAGATTCATAGTTTACATTCCGCTAATCTGTGCTGCTGCACGGGATAAACAGGAAATTGTTAATTTACACACATAATGCTGTCTGGAAAATACCCGTGATTTCTGGTAAATGATACGGTTGGCTTGTCTTGATTCACAAGTGTGTTCCTGCATATTTTATTTAATTAGGGAGGCATGTAGGCACTGCTAATTCACACTACTGAGCAAGAACACAAAAACAAAGGAGGTTTAGAAAACAAACGCCTGGCATTAGGGATAAAAATGCTGGACACATATTTGCAATGCAGTTTGGTGGGGTGTTTTAGTTCGAAGTAAGCTCCAAGAGACGTCTGCAGAACTGTTTCTACAGAGAACCACATATGCAGTACTGCCGTTCCTAAATTTAGTTTGACACAAGTGTTTTTATATAGTGTTACATTCATAATAAAGATAGTGTTTCTGACCCCCGGCCCAATCCTCTCACTAGCAAAGCCAGACTCCTACTGTACACTGATAAAGGGCAAATACCCTGAAACAGCTGTATGTACATGGAGTCTGGCTTTGCTTTTATTTCCCAGTCATTGTTACAAGGCTTGTATAAAAAGTCTGACTTTGGCTTGAATGAATCCCGCCTTCCAATAGGTGGCGCTGTGGAGGTATTATTCCATCTGCCTATTTGCATATTTCCCAGAAAAGTATAGCTGGCCTTTTGAGTCTCCTCATTGTCTAGGTGCTCTCCCTAAGGAGAAAAGATAGCGTTTTTGACTTCCGTCCCAATCCTCTCACTAGCAAAGCCAGACTCCTACTGTACACTGATGAAGGGCAAATACCTTGAAACAGCTGTCTGAGCATAGCGCCTGGCTTTGCTTTTAATTCCCAGTCATTGTTACAGGGCTTGTATAAAGAGTCTAACTTTGGTTTGAAGGAATGCTGCCTTCCAATGGGTGGCGCTGTGGAGGATTTATTTCATCTTCCTTATTTGCAGAATACAGATCTATAATACAAGAGCATTACAGTTGAAATTGCATCAGTATTTGATCTGTATTTGCTCTTATGGGTTTTATTTTTAACTGGGCAAATATGGATCTGTTTTTTGCCCAATAGAAATACTATGTGGATGTTACTTTGACAAGTACCACCTACCTAAACATTGCTCAGACCAAGTACGCCCATTCAAGGTAATAGTATTTCCTAATGACGGTGGCTTCTATCAGCAGGATTGGTTTGAGAAACAAGCTGATGACTTGGCCTCCAGTTTCCCCAGAACGGGCATTTGAGGGATCGGCTGGAAAAATATGATCCATGGAGCCCCACGTTGCAACTTAGAGGACAGGATACGCCATAAATGTTTGATAGATACAGCTACCTCTGTTCGTTCTCCACTTAGAGGGGGTCCCGCATTATAAGACATTGATGGCATAGCCGTGCATATGCCATAAATGTCCAAGTTTGGAAACCAGCCCCTTCAAGGCCGTCTCACGATGCGACGGTGCTACAAATTGCATGTATGTGAAGCCCATGCTTTCTAATGGGTTTCTTCACATTAGTAATGTTTTGTAGGCTGCTACATTGCGAGAAAAAAAAAATTGCGGCGTGCTGAATATTGCCACGATTTTCTATGTTTTGTAGCCCATGTTTCCCTATGGAGCCTTTCTTTGTGTCACATCACATCGCACAAAAACTGCATTGCAACTTTTGCAGTAGGAAGTCCTACTGTTTGAGCTATAAAATAATCCCAAGCTGCATTAAAAAAACCCCACAATACATCAACTAACAGGCACTGTCTGCTGTCTCCGGCACACTTGTCTGTAGTTTTCAGTCACCATTTCCTGGTTTGGAGGTTCAAAATCCATGCCTCCAGTAAGTACTGGCTCTGATTGGTTCTCGAGCAAAGCGGTCCAGCCAATCACTGCAGCGCTTGATGAACCAATCACAGCCATTCAGCGCTTTCTGGAAGCAAGGATTGTGAACCTCTAAATCAGGAAGCACTGGCTGAAAACTACAGACAAGTGTGCCAGAGCATCAGAAGAAGTTGTGCGCCTGAACGTACAGCGCCTATTGATAAATTGTATTGTTTTTTGCTTTTTTTTAAATGTAGATAGAGATTATTTACAGGGTAGGGCTTATATTTCAAGCCCCACCCGGAAATCCCAGGAAAAGGGCGCTGCAAAGTCGTGTGACTTTGTACTGACACAAAATTGCGAGAAAATGGCGATATCGCTGTCGTCCGTATGAAAGAGGTCTTACGGATCTGCCACTTTCTTGGTGCTAGATGCCACCGGACAACTTCAAATAATGAATCTGTCAGATATCCTGCAAAAACGGAAGGCATAACTCTATTGGGTAGCCACTGAGTCCAGCCATACAGTAGGAGTAAGTACACAAATACCCATCTATGCATTCTTTATTCGTGGACCAACTCCATGTAACCAAACAGTCCTAGTGATAAGTCATCAATATCTTATGTGAACAGCTTTTTAAAATATAAAAACTACTAAATAAACTACTAGATCCAAGTATAATACGTCACAGTACCTTGTACCTGGAAGATCACATCTGACAGTGATGGGTTGTTATAGAAGAGTCCAAGAGATTTCCATAATGGCTGCAACTTCCCAGAATGTGAATCTGTAACCTAAAAATACAAAGAAATTCCATCATAAAGGCCCACATTATGCATACATATGCTGCACACACCCCAGGTCCTGACATGATCCTGCAGCTAATACTGTAGACCAGAGGACTTCACTTCTCTCAGCTTGTCCACCTTAGAAAAATCTGATTAAATTAAAAATCTGTAATTTGTACTAAAGTATTCCAGGTTTGTGTTTTATGTAGTTTGCCGAAGTAGGAGAACTTACGCCTGACAAGATTGATTTCAGACAAGCTGATTGCTGCAAATTAAAAAGTAATGTATCTCCAGCTTTAGTAAAAGATCACAACATTTATTATGGCATGATTAACCCTTTCCAATCCACTGTCTGACCTCTGAAGACATTATGATTTAGGGCTGTACAGCTCTGATGTTGGAAGACGTCCGTCGGGGTTTTCTTACTGTATATTGCCAGCCTCTCTGATGTCGCAGCCTATCCAACGTGTCCCCTCATAGCGCCGTTGTATAATGGCAGAAAAAGAGAAAGGCCCCTAGGAAAACCAGGATACAATTTGGATTGGAAAGGGTTAAAAGCTTGTGGTGCAAAACCCAGGCTAGCTCTTACTCATAGAATACTATGTGGGAAATGAGTCAAGAAATGTATACATGGAAAGTGAATCGGAGAGGCTGGCACAGGAACCAATTCCATTACAGGTTTTACATACCCACAACAAAACCTACACAAGGACAAAACAAAGAAAAATGAACGCAAATACATAACATCACTGAGCTCTGTGATTGGCTGCAGCCCCTCTGACGTCCCATAAACTGGGTATGACTGCAGCTGTCAACACAGACGGGAGAAGGGAACTGAGCGCCGTGGCAGGACACAGTGGGGGCGGAGGGTTTATCACTATTTGTGAGTTTAATGCCTGGCAAATGGGTTGTCCAGAGTTCATACAACTCGGATAACCCCTTTAAATAGTACTATTGAAAGCTACAACTTGTTCTTACGCAGCTGGGTGAAAAGTTAAAAGAAAGTAGTATTTTTTGCAAGTTGGGATGGAAAAATGAAAACAAAAAAGCAGGAAAAGGTAGAGATGAGCGAGCATACTCGATAAAGCAAACTACTCAAGCGAGTAGTGCCTTATTCGAGTACCTGCCCGCTCGTCTCTAAAGATTCGGGTGCCGGGGGGCGGGGAGATCTCTCTCTCCCTCTCTCCTCCCTGCTCACCGCCGCAACTCACCGCTCTCCCCCGCTGGCAGCCAAATCTTTAGAGATGAGCGGGCAGGTACTCGAATAAGGCACTACTAGCGCGAGTAGTTTGCCTTATCGAGTATGCTCACTCATCTCTAGTAAAAGGCTATAGATACTTTTGAACACTTTATTGCATGTGTTTTCATAAATATAAAAAGATTTCTACATTGTTTTTATTAAAAATGTTCATCCGCTTGGCTTCTACAGCTTGCCTGTAATGCACTACAACAGACGGCTGGATCCATTCTGGCTAAATCAAAGAAAGATAAATCAAATCTGAGTTTTAGCTTAGAGTTGCTTTGGGGTGATGTGAGAGCGGGGCTGCAGACTGAGCAGTCAGAGATGCCTGCTAGGATGACGACAGGATTGGATTGCGCAGCTTGTAGTGTATGGTATTACATGCATGCTGTAGAAGACAAATGGAGTGGAAAATGTCATTGTAAAGCTCTGTTTTGTAAAAGTACATGCAATGCAATAAAAAATGTGTTCCAGGGAGTCCATAGCCGCTAACATACGTAAGTGACAGTGATATCGTATTGTTACAGCTGATAATCCAGCTTGAAGAGATGACAACATACACCTTGTAAACAGCGGCCTGAGGTCCTCATATTACCTGGTCGTGGCGTTAAAAGCTGTATAACCTGTCTTGATCCTGACGGGCGCAGGGTTGTTAGGCTATTATCACACAAGCGTATAGTCCATCACTTCTTTTTCTGTCTGATATATGGAGTCAAGTTTAACCCCTTAGTGACGGAGCTTTTTTCCTTTTTTGTTTTTTCCTAGTCCCTTTTAAAAAATCGTAGTTCCTTTATTTATCCATCGACGTCGCTGTATGAGGGCTTTTTTTTTGCGGGATGAGTTGTATTTTTCAATGGCACTATTTATTGTACCATATAATTTACTGAAAAACTTTTTAAAAATTCTAAGCGGAGAGAAATGGAAAAAAAACGACATTCCACCATCTTTCGGTGCGTCTTGTTTCTACGACGGACAAACTGCAACAAAAACGACCTGATATTTTTATTCTATGGGTCAGTACGATTGCTACAATACCAAACTTGTATAGTATTTTTTTTGCTGTAGTACTTTTATTTTATTTTTTTTAAGATATTTAATTTTTTTCAATTATTTTCTGCAGTCATTTTGTGCACGCAATACCTTTTTTATTTTTTCGTCGACGTAGTTGAGCAAGGTCTCATTTTTTGCAGGATGTCCTGTAGTTTCCGATACTATCAATTGTGAATACATACGACTTTTTGATCACTTTTTATTGCGTTTTTTCTGGGAGACAGGGTAACTAAAAAAGTGTATTTCTGGCGTTCTTAATTTTTTTTTTTCGGACGACGTTCACCGTGCAGGAAAAATAATGCACTACTTTGATAGATCAGACTTTTACGGACGCGGCAATACCAAATACATATTTTTATTTTTTGATTTAGATTTTTTAATAATAGATATGGCAAAAGGGCGGTGATTTAAACTTTTAAAACTTTTTTTTTTACTTTACTTTGAAGTCCCCCTGGGGGACTTTAACATGCGATGCTTTGATCGCTCCTGCAGTATGACGTAATGCTATAGCATTACGTCATACTGCTATTTTACAGGCAGCCTATGAAGCCACCCCACGGGGATGGCTTGATAGGCAGTCTGTTAAGGCAGCGCTGGGGCCTTTCATTAGGCCCCCGGCTGCCATGACACCTGCACGGCTCCCCCAATCTCACCGCGGGGGTGCCGTGCGGGACCCCCGAACAGCGTTTGGGGGATTTAAATGCCGCTGTCAGAATTGACAGCGGCATTTAAAGGGTTAATAGCCGCGCTCGGCCGTACAGCCGAGCGCGGCTATTGCCCGCGGGTGTCAGCTCTAATAAACAGCTGACGCCCGCGCTGTATGGAGGGAGATAGCAGCGCTATCTCCCTCCATACACATCCTGCGACAGCAGGACGTAGAAAGACAATAGCGCTGTCACTAAGGGGTTAATATTTACGTCTGTTTAAATGGGTGTATAAAATACACACGAGTTTTAAAAACTCAGCATACCGACTGTGCAGCCCAATTAGTCCATGGTGTTATTAATTAACACTGAGAAATTGAGCAGTTTAGTGCACGGTTTCGTGTGGATGGGGTGCGCATTCACGCACCCCTATAGACTCCTATGGTGATTTGGGTGTGCTAATGCACACAAAAATACAGCATGTCACGTATATTTTTGCATGCTCAAGAATCGAGCACAAAAACACTGAATGTAAGGGAACCCATTGAAATCCATGACTTCTATTTTTTACGTTTGGTGCAAGCGATTTTGCGTGCTCAAAATTGCCTGCCTGCAGAATCCCTAGGGCCCCCTTCACATAAGTGATGTGTTTTCACGAAGGCTGCATCGCATCCAAAAATCTTGGCAATGCTGCACTGCCGCGATCTAATTCCAAAAGGAATTAGTATTTTCTCATCCATTCACACGGCCGCATCACGTGAAAAGAACGCTGCAGCGGCAGTCGGCAGAATGGCCCCATTTAGCTTAAATAGCTAACTAGAGCCAGCTGTCTCCTGCGGCGAGAACCGGACCCAGGAAAACTCCCTCCCCCTCCCTTTTTTTCAGATCCCATAGGAATCTATGAGAGCTCCCTGCAATTTTCGTCAAAAGATAGGTCATGGCTGCAAGGAAATATGGCGGATGAAAATTGCCGGGGATGTAAATGAATAAATTGGAATCCAATTTACATGGTCACGATTTTCCAGTGACGTTTTCTCACAGCTAACAGCCTTAGGCCTCTTTCACACGAACATTTTAGCGCTCCGATATCTATGCTAAAAAATTGCGACTATCAGGGGGCTAAATTGTGTTAACGAAGAATAGAGGTGATTAACTCGTGGCTATTCTCTGCGAGTTTACACGGCTGGCTGCGGTGTCTTGCAGTACACTGATGCCGCAGCCTCGAAATACCTTGGCCGCTAGAACAATGAAGGCAATTCTGTGGGGATTCCTTTCATTGTTCTAGTGCTCCCCGCTGGTAAACTCCCTCCCCCTCCCTTTTACTGCTAGCGGGGAGGGTGAGTTTAGCAGCGGGGGGGGGGGGGCTCCTGTCATTGTTTAGCAGCGCTGGCTCGGTGCTGCTAAACTCCATTCTTCCCTTTGCCACCCGACTCCCATTGCCTTCCATGGAGTCTATGGAGCTGCTAGCATTGTGCCATCAGAAAATAGGACAAGTCCTATCTTTTGATGGATAGAGTTGTCGGTGATTTTTTTTTTTAGGCAAGTCAAAAATTGTTTGTCTAATAGAACCCATAGGAAACCATACTTTCTTTTAGACACGATTTTTAAATGGGCCTACGCTGCATCAAAATGATGCCCATGTGAAAGAGGCCTTAGGGTGCTTTCACAAGCTGCAGAAACAGGCAAGCACATTTAATGTTAGTGTATCATTAAGTGAAGGGGAACAGACATACTGCTTGCACAGGGGTCCTCAGCACTGTATCCACCCGCGATGGATGGCTTGCGCTAATGATCGGCCATCACCGTGTTTTTCTCAAATAACATAATCACAAAAAGTGCCTACAAGGTTAAAGGTTAAGTAATCACATTTTATAAGATGTCAACAAAGCTGAAAAGATGTGGATTGAATTTCAGTGTGTTGAAAAGTATGGGACGGTGAAGAAGAGAATGAAGTGTAAAGCACTTACTGGTTTAGTAAATACGCTTCGCACTATGTGGGACACGTGGGCTAATTCTTCAGCATCTTTTAATTTTTCTTTAAGATGATGTTCCAGCAGCTTCCACTGCGATGCCCCTATAGCAACAATACATTATATAATACACATTACATCCTATATAATATGTGTACATACAGTCAGAATTTACCTGCTCTATAAATACAGTGGGGTGTGAATATCATAGCTACAAATATGGGCAACATTATTAAAGGGACACATTGTTACTGAGATCCAGCGCCTAATATAGAAATAGAACTTTTCAGAAATGTTACAAAACACCAACACCCGCTCATAAAAAAGTCATCCTTGATGTTACACAGCGCTCCGCTGCTAAATTTAGGCATCTGACTAGTTTAACATTTATTTTCATAAATGAAGGCTAATGTCATTCGGGATCCGCGTACAGAAGGCTTCCTTCTGTACAGATCTGGTCCAAAGCTGAGGCTTCCTCCATACAATATATGACGATAGTCATAGTAAGGACGCCTTCACAACAAACGACACAAACACAATTTAAAGGCGGCACCAACAAAAATTACACCACAGCTCATGGGACTATGTCCACACGGCGGAATTGTGAACAAATGTCACAATTCACGGTTTTCTGCCAGGTTTTGGAATGGATGTGCTATGGGAATTTGCCCTGTCAATAGGCAAAATCCACACGCAGAATAGCAACGCAGAAATAAGCGTTTCCGCATCAAGAAAAGCGATTTTCTGCTTCGGAACTCCAAACATGGATTTTGCCCATTGACAGGGCTAAATCAGCATGCAGATCTGCGCCAAAAAACGTGTCAGAGAGCTGTGGATTTTGATGCAGTTTTAAGAGGTGGAATTCACACAGCAAATTCCAAAGTGTCTTCTGTCTGAACTTACCCTTACATGTTCAGTTCAGTTTTTGCAAAATGATCAGCATTTTTAAGAATCTTGACATGTTAAAAGTTTTGATCAGTAGGGGTGCGGGTGCTGAGTACTCTGCTGATTGCTGAAATGAAGGAGCTGTAGCGATGACCTGAGCGCTGTGCTTCTTTGGCTGTCTTTGTTGATCCTCTTGGCAGCTGAAAGCGGATGTACGGATGTCTACAGAAGTCTATGTGTCCGTCTTCAAGTCAGAGAGGAGTCAGGAAGCAATGAAGTTAGTCGAAGGGGCACAGAGCTCAGGTGAGCACTGTAGCCCCTTCATTTCAGCAATTAGTGGGGATCTCAGCAACTGGATCACCAATGACCAAAACTTTTCACATTAGGGACATTTCAAGTTTTTGAAAAATTCTAATTTAAGAGTTTATTCACAGGAGTGTATATCGTTTGCAATGGAACAGGGCGGAGCTTAGTTCCCCCCATCCCGCCCCCGCCCATTGCTGGCTGCAGACAAGGGGAGGGGGTGGGAGCTAAGCTCCATCCCACTCCCTCCTGTTGCAAACAGCCGGAGGGGAGGAGAGAGGCAGAGAGCCAGAGAGGGAGAGGGAAGGGGGAAGACAGCAGCGTCGAACATCTGGCTGTGAAAACGATGGCCAATATACGCTCTTGTGAATAAGCCCTAAGTATGTGGAAAATGCCTTAAAAAACACAATACCTACAGCGCTTTGTGTTTCGGAAGGAAGACCATAGGGATCAAAAAAGGTAAAAAAAATAGGAAAAAGTAAAATGCTTTGTATAGCAAGGGCTTCTGATTTTCATCCAACCTAATAGAAAACATCTCTTTGCTATACTTTTTTACATAAAAAGGTGACAAAGAACAGCACATAAATGTGAGCATAAAGCGGTACACGTATCATAGACATTAATGGCATATTCACCAGGTAGGTTATAATTGCTTGATGACTATGGGAGCCTTACCTATTGTCAGAGCAGAGATCCATGTAGCAGATTCAGACAGGCTGCTCTCGTCATAGAAGTCAATGAAGAGGTGGCCAACTCTTTCTGCAATCCCCATATAGTAGACTTCAGTGAAGAGGGCCTTACAAAAGTGCAGCCTCTTCTTCATTAACTTCTATTGGGATAGAGTTTGGGCTCAATATAAAAGGGGGGTCATGTTCTCTGGGAGAGGAATCCAGATCCATCATCCATTAACAGCTTATCCTGTACACATACCATAAATGTTTATGTTAGGCCTATCCCTCTTAAGGGCTTAAACAAATGGGCGTGTTTTTGTCCTGTTATCCAGCTGTGTTTATAACGCCACATAACAAAACCATTGATTTCAATGTTTTTTTTTATTAGCGGTATTCTCACCCATTAATAGTAATGGCGAGAAAACTTAGGGCAGGACTTATTTTCCTGCTGTCTATTCAAACTTGTGCGCACTAGGGCGAAGTTTGAAAAGTCAGAGAAGTAAAAAAAAAACTGTTCTTGTGCAACTACACTCTGTAGCATAGTTGCACATAGGCCCATGTGTTTTTGCCCTATGGATCCAGCCGTCAACCTCTTTCGCACAGCAGTATTTTGCTTCAGTATTTCTAAGCCAAAGCCAGAAGTAGGTCCACAATGCATAGCAAATGCAAATCTTTACCATGACACCTTTTTTGTCTGTTTGTGTTTCACTCCTAGTTTTGACTTACAAATACTAGTATGAAATGCTGACCAAAATACTGCTGTGTGAACAAGTCCCTAGGAAAACCACGCAGAAACTCAATTTTTGTTGTAGTTTCTACGTAGCAATGGATCTGCACACGGATTCGTCCCATTCAATGGCGCTAATCCACATGCTGCTACTCGACGTTTCCATGCAGAATCCGGATCGAAAAGTAACAAATCATTGTTTTTCTTTTTAACGCAAAGTAGAATGTGATCACTGAGATATAGAAAATATGGATTTCATGTGGATTTCATCATGTAGTTTTCACCGGCGTGTTCATTTACACTACCGCCTCCCCACTCATATCCTTTCACAGGCGTCCTTAGTCACTAGTAACAAGATAACCACACAAATTAGTGGAGATTTGATGTAAAAATGCAAATGTATAACTGTGGTACCTGAGTAAATGAAGTGAAGGATGTCAGATAAACATTTAAGGAAGAGGGCGTCTTTAACAATAACTCTTACTGGAGAATTCTTAGTGGAGACTTCGGGCTCTTGGTGCACCGAGAAGAGGGCTCGGACTGTCTGCTGTGTGCTGGAGTCACCCACGTCTTTAGTAGATATCACACCAAACAGTAGCAGAAATACAGAGCTCACACTACATAGTACCACTCTGTGAGCGGCACACACCGGACTGGCGTCAGCAGCACAGAAGACCACATCAACACACTGGCAGCGCTCCAGCAAGGTTTTGAAATCAGAAATGTACTGTGATGCTTCATCTTTCAAGCAAGGCAACTTTTCTGTAAAAGATAATGCCAAGAGTTTATTATAAGTAACATCAGTCATGCTAATAAATAATACTTCTTCTAATGTGTATTTTTACAGCACACAAGCTTTTGTGAGTGACATAAAGGGTACTTCCGGCTATGTCCAAGCTGGACGCAAAAGACCTCATCTGGATTGGATAAAATTTATGGTCCTAAAAGGATGGATTAACACACAATACACTAACACGACGTACACAATATATTAGTAATGAAACCATTGAGTTTGGGGGAACAAGAAATCTGACTCTAACCTAACCTGCTAATGCAATGAGACCCTATCTAAAAAGCGGAGCACCCGCCCTGATGAGGACGACCCTATGTCAGGAACCTGGGATGACCCTGGCTCTCCATATTTGGAACCAGGGATAATGCTTGCCACAATAAACAGTAATACATGCGGTATAGATGTTAAGCATGCAATGAACCACATGAAATAGCAATTCAGAAATAGAAATAAATCAGAAGAATGGTGTTACAACACCCTGAATTTCTTTAACACCAAACAGACCTATCTGACAGTGGAACAGGACAGAAGCTGCCGACTTGACCAAAAAGACCTTCAAACTAGAAGTACAACCAGTGCCTTCAGTGAGGAGGAGTTGGAATAATTGTGTACAGACAAGCACAGATTGGCACAACTGGGACACACACCTCCCAGCTGACCAATCCATCCACATATTTGCATGTCAGCATCCAATGCCGGCATGACACTAAGAATGCGCCAACGTGTGGATCATGTGGGGTGGGGCTGATGCCATGATGTCACTCTGGTCCTGATTGGGAGCTGCGTGTTACAGCAAAAAAGTACTGCAGCTCCGGGAGGAGAGAGAGATGAAGAAAAGCCCCGCGGGAACCCCCTTAGTCACAGGGCTTCCATTCATCTCAGTGGAACTAGAGGAATCCCCCAGAACGGCAAGACCAAGGTTCCCCTGCAGCTAAAAATCGTTCATCTGAAGGTTTCCATAGAAAATCATTGGTTCTATTAACCCTTTCCAATCCACTGTCTGACGTCTAAAGACATTCTGATTGAAGCTTGTACACCTCCAATGTTGGAAGACGTCCGTCATGGTATTCTTACTATAGATTACTGGCCGCTCTGTTGTCGGGGGCCTCTCCAGCATGTCACATACTGCAGTACTGGCTCTAGCCAGCAGATGGTGCCATTGTATAATGACAGAAAGAGAATCCCCCCTAGGAAATCCTGAATCCAAAATTGGATTGGAAAGGGTTAAACGCGATTTTTTGACGCCTGTAACTTTTCTACAGACCTTCACAGACTAGATTATTCTATAAAATCTAAATTTTAATTAATAATGTTTAAAAACATATAGCACAATAAGGGCACAGCTGACGAAAAACACCACAAAACAAAGAAAAACTGGATGTAGCGCACTGAGCCTGTCGGCCGTCACACTAGGGTTGCGGTGTCTTACAGATAACAGAACAGCCACCAACAGTGTATCTGTATAAATAGCCTAGGGTTTGGCCCAGATACCTATCTAGGGTGCATTCTTCATCCGAACCAAAAGTTAGAGGATCAATTTGGTGGAGACAGACTAGAGCACGTGTCTCCGTAGATCACGATCAGAGTTGGAGGCAAAATTGATCCCGGGTAATTGTTGGATCGCGGCCCCCTCTTAGTTTCGTGATTTGTATGCATATTATAATTTGTGTGTTACAACTTGGACACGTTTCCCCGTGGATGTCACGAATCATCAGGAAGTATATAACATGAGATGCCTTAAGCTCACTGAGGCTAGTTATAACTATCAATCGACAAGACAGCAAAGTGATTTTCAATATGCTGTCATGCATGAGCAGATACTGTCATGCATACTGAATGAAGAAAGGGGAAAGGGGGGAGGAATTGCACCCCCACCCCGTGAGAGTGCTGATGTCTCTCTATGCTGTGTGACTGGTACCTAGTTACAGGGCACATATGTCCGTCACGCCATGAGCAGGCCTATAAGTCACTGCTTGCTATATTTTGAGTGACTCCCAATTTATCTCATTCTTTCTGCTTGTACTAGCTAGGTCAGACAGATTTGGACAAATAACCACCCTAGAGAGTTCCATTCAAAGAATAAGAGGGTAAAATAAAAAATTACTCATAGCCCTGATGGTGGACTAGAGTATCCAGCCACCTCCCATTGCTGGCTGCAGACAAAGGGCGGGAGCTTACCTCCGCCTCCCGCCCATTGCAAATGGCCAGAGGTGAGGAGAGAGGAGGAAAGCCGGCGAGAGGGAGGGAAGGGGGAATGTTTTCCCAGGCCCCACGGCATTGCACCGGGCGCTTTGCCATGCAGGCATTTTTACGGCGCCGGCGGGCGCATGTAAAATGCCTATGGCAGTGTAAATGGGCCCTAAGGAAAAGCTACACATCCGTGTACAGTGTAAGCAAGGCTATGTATCAACATATTTCACAACTATGTTCTCAGATTATATTCACTCACAATATCCTTAACCACCAAAGTTAGTGACATTGACCCCTCCATTTCCTAAGACCACCAGGGAAGTTTTAATTAGTATGGACTATTTTTTCCTATTTTCTGTTTTCCTCAAGCTGAGTGCATCCCATAGTCAGCTGTGGAAGTAAAAAACATACAGGTGAAAAAGGTTTGCTACATTTATCAGCTTGAGGGCTTAAATATACGCATGTATTTGCGGAGGCATTTCCATACATGAAAATCTCAGCGTATAAAGCGACGAAGCGAAGGCATTGATTTCAATGGATTCCTTCAGACGAGCGAGTTTCTGGCACGCAAAATCTGCATATGAGAAAGATACTACCTGTCATATCTGTGTCTGAGTTACGCAGAACGCTGCCATAGAGGTTTATGCCAGCTTAAAAAAAGGGAGGGGGAGGGAGTTACCCTGCGTACGAATTACAGTACCGTTCGCTGGTATGTGTGTATCAGCCTGTTTCTTGCCATCTCTAAACCTAGTTCATGCATAAATATGCTCCATAGCAGCGAACGTATTTGCATATACGCTCGTCTGAAACAGCCCTTAGTCCCAAATTAAACAAAGTTGTTGAATCAGCAAATTCCCCAAATCTCTAAACTGAATGTGGTTTGATGGTAATATTGTATTTCTTGAGATAGGAGTTATTACAGTACTGAAACAGCCTCAAACGCAGAGCAGTGAGTGATGAAGAATGTCAATGATCCTTGAGTTACAAACAGTATTCTGTGTCCCATTTACAGTCAAACAATTGATTTTATAGAAACTTCAAATGCAACAAGGTTTAACAATGATGCGACATCGTTACACTGATCTTTCCTAAGGCCTCATGCACACAGGTGGATTTCTGCAGCGGAATCCAGCGCCGGCGTCCGCCTCCAGGTTCCGCAACAATAACCCTCCATAGCATGCTATGGAAAAGTGATTCTTCATGCACACGAGCGGAAACCAATTGCAGCTTTAGCTTGCAGATGAAAAATCGCAGCATGCTCCATTTTCCTGTAGTTCCTGCAGAGACAGCTTCCATTGAAGTCAATGGAAGTCATCCAATCCACAGCCGATTCACAATTGACATTGCGGACAGGCCGCAGATTCCGTGGGAAAAGCAGGAGTTTAAGAAAAAAAATCTGTACTGCGCATGTTCGACCATCCACAGTACAGAGAAGCCGGAAGAAAAAGACGACAGGTACGCAGAGTCACCCGCCGCGGCCATGGCGGGATTTCCCACGTGGAATCCTGCGTGCCGTGTGCATTTGGTCTATATATGAACACATACAGTTCAATAGAACATGCAGCTAAAATAAAGAGATACTTTACCAGGCGGCCCCAGTATGGGAGGGTGAGGATGGACATTAAGGACTTGATTCTCCCCTTTTCTTTTAGCTGCATCTAACTGCTGGTCCATAGCCTGCTGTATTAAGTATTCCAGCTAGAAATCAAATAGAACACAACAATGGTGACATTTGGAAATGCTTCAGCCTCTGGTGATGCCCTTTACATTAAAGATGAGCTAGCCACCCAGTTCAAGTCTCGTGGATTGCACAGTCATTTTTTCTTTAGTAAATTAAAACCGTGATTAAAAAGTCATTTTGTCCCTTAAAGTGGTTGTCCAAAAAGATCCATAACCAAGCTTTATGTATCTGTTAATATTACTATTATCACTTTTGCAATAGTCTGTCTATTAAAAGTAAGTGCCATTCCGGATGATGATCACATGCCCCGCTGTCAGATGTGCTGGACCTCCGCTGACGTTGCACCCACAATCCATGAGTCTTTGCGGCTCAGTGCGCATGGGATATTCAGCAACTACATCACTGATGGTGACCTGCACAGGCACTAATGCTGCTTCCGGGCGCATGCGCAGTTCACGGACAGCGGTTTCGCTTCTGACATGCATGTATGCAGCGAGCCACATAGACTCATGGATTGTATACGTGACACGAGCGGAAGGTTACAAGCAGGGACATGTAACCATCATGCAGAGCAAAGAAGAAGCAGACTACAAAGATGTTAAAGGGGTTGTACCAAAATTGACTTTTATCACCTACGCTATGGATAGGTGATAAAAGTCTGATCGGTAGGGGGTCTCAGTGGTGAGACCCCCACCAATCCCGTTCCCTTGTCACGCTCTTCTTGTCACTGCAGTTTTGCTGCACCCACCCGCAGTGCAGATTGAACAGAGCAGTAGTCGCACATGAACGGTACATGGGGACATGGGACTTCAAGTCTTGGAATTAGTGGGGATCTGAGTGGTGAGACCCGCACCAATCAGACTTTTATCACCTATCTTGTTGATAGGTGATACAAGTCACTCTTGGTACAACCCCTTTAATGGCAATATTAAAGGACGAGCAAAGATTGGTTATGGTTAAGGCTTGGTTATTGGGTCTGAAATAATCCCTTTAATGGGGAGCAAATCTACGTAGGGAAAAAAGGCAAATTGGATTTATTTACTTATCTCTACGTACCATCCTAAGTCCTGAACTATTTAGTGACAGCTGAAGTCCACAGGATTGCATACAACTAAATGCATGTCTCGGGACTACAGCTATCACTCAATAGTTACCTGATGCGCCCTGTACATTAGTATGTATCGGTAGTCTAAGACATCACATGCTGCTCTGACTGGTCAGAACTGGTCATGTGAACAGGACTGCCCAATCAAAGCAGGTGTAGTGTCTTAGACTAATGATACATACTAATGTACAGTGTGCAACAGGGAAGCAATGTAGCCATCTTTGTTTGCCTGGTCAATAGTTATCCATGTATGGCCCAAGGCTACCATGCCAACCTCTTGGCATCTTGTGAGGGCTGATGAGGCTCCAGAGTGCACCCTTCCATTTAGTTGTCTAGATGCTGCGGTCAGCATTGACTACAGCATTTAAGCAGTTATACGGCCATAATCTTAGCTAGCTCTGACCATGGCCATTGCCAACAGCTGCTAGCCGACAGGTATAAAGCAAGCTCGGCTGCATAAGGAGTTAAATGGATTTTTCTAGTTAGTTTTTTTTTAATACAGCTGCCCATGCCCTAAAACAGTAAACTAGACTATACTGACCTGTCCTGGCTCCAGCGTCAGCTCTCTGCAACTGGAATACAAGCTGCAGAGTCATAAACTGCTGCAATTAATCCCAGACCTCAGACTGTGGTCTGTGACTTGCTACAACAACCTGTGACATCCCTTCAATAGGCTGACTACAGCCTGTAAACCCCTTTACTGGCAGTATAGTATGGTGACAGGTCCATTGCACTATATATATATATATATATACATATATATATATAATTCGTCTGATTGCTGACGTTCAGCAAGCATCAAAATACTCGCTGGTCATCTGTATACCTTCAGGTATTAACAATGGTTCATCTCCATAGAGGCAATTCTTGAATATGTAAAAAAATAAAAAGTAAGCGAGTGTCTATTGACTTGCTGTCATTAGGCGCCCGTTACATCCGGCCAGGAATCAGCCCCTATAAAAGGACCTTTATGTTTAGTTTGTTAAATGGGTGGAATACTTTTATTAAATATAAACTTTGGTAATAGAAACATGCAGTAACCTCAATAACAGAACATATTTCCTACTGCAGTCATCTGCACAGTCACAACAGGGAACCTTCAGTAACAGTCTGTGAGCTTACCACTCCTCCCAAGTACTTCATAGTATGGGAGATCCCAGGACAACCCAGGTCTAGGTATGTAGCTCCAAGACCTATGTCCCTGGCAAGCTGAGTTCCTTCCAAAGGCGAAACGCCCATATTTCTGTCTGATACGCACATGGGGCAGGTACACGATGGTCCACCTAAAGATAAAGAACATTTACCATCCCATCAATGGTGACGGGCTTTCATTTTCTATAATACCACTGCAAAACAGGCAGAATCAGACTTCCTGTTCTCACATATTATTAGGCATCTCACATGTTCTTCTATACTTTTGCAATGATCACACACGTCTTCTCATATTAAACTAGATTTATGGAAATTAGGGATTAGTTATCCTAAACCTTTAATTGGAAGGGATGAAAATATTTCATTACACTTCCCACTATTTTAACCTTAAAGCTCCCAAAGCAATACAGGGAAACATACACTATCCTACCAAAAGTAATTAAACACCTGAGCAAAAACCAAAAGTAGTATTTATTTCCATATGTTATTACTTAGTGGGGCTCCGTCGGCCCTAATGACATCAGCTACTCTCCATGGAATAGTTTTTACTAACGTCTGACACACTTCAGTTGATATTTCCTTCCATTCATCCTGCGTTAAACGTCTGGCGATTTCTCTTTAGGCCCCCTGTCCACGGGCATGATTTTGCCGGCGGTAAATCGCTGGCGAATCACGCGGTCTGAAGCTTTCCATAGCGTTGCTATGTAAAACAGCACTGGAAATGTGACAAGGTCTGTTGTCTTGTTGGACGTATGGCTGACCATTCCCAGAGTATTGTCACATTGTTGGCAGCACATTATTCTCTAGAATGTCAAGGTACACCTCCATGTTCATGGGTCTTGTCACTACAACCAAGGGACCTAGACCACATAAAACATCCCCAGACCATAACGGACCCTCCAATGTACATAACAGTTGGCACACCACACTCAGGTAAAAGACGTTTCCCAGACCTCCTCCACAGCCAGGTACATCCATCTGATTTGAAGATGGAGTAGCATGATTCATCATTCCATAGAACCTTCCATTGCTCAACTGCCCAATGACGATGCTTCTTGCACCATTGTAGACGGGCCGATGCATCTTCACTGAGAGAACTCAAACTTTTTGCAGCGAAATATCAGCTAAAGTGTATCAGACATTAGTAGAAAGCATGTCGTGAAGAGTATCCAATGTCATTAGGGCCAAAAGGAGGCCCCAGTAACCGTTAACATATATAAATAAATATTAGCCTACATTTGATTACTTTTGGTAGGATAGTGTACATGTCTTTGTAATACCACGTGAGCCTTTAGTGGCCTTTAGTGGCTGAATTGGACATGCATACATAAAAAAATAGTTTTGCCCCTTTCTAATTACTGCTTGAAGTTCCCAACAAAAAAGTAGTATTCTGTAGAGTCTATATTCTATGTTCTATTCATGTTCAGTCAGTTGTTATGATTTACAGCCAACAAACAGCAAGTTAGATATAAGCTTTAGTAAATATTAACTTCACATACACTTTAGCCCAAAGACCTTCAGGTACTTCTGCTGCCTTATAAGTATGTCTTACGGGATTACGCAAAACAAGATAACTAATGTTTTAACACTATGTACATGGAGGACCCTGAAATATTTGACCCAAGATCGAGGTGAGAGATAGAAGCAGATACATAAGAATATCTCTGTAAGAAAGTAGAAAATATCAAGGAACTAGAAGATTGTAATATGGAAGAAGCCTCATAAAATATCGTCCTGATACACTTTACATTAGACTTTCCAATTCTAAAAGCACAGAATACTGTTGTCGCTCTTGATGCGTCTCACACCTTACCAGTAACAATGCAGGTATGCCGAAGTGCTCATTAACAGGTATGAAAATGGGACTATATTAAATCACACAAAATATATAATGATGTTGTAATAGTTTGGGTAGGATGTGGATATATCATAAGGACTGATGATAATCCGTTCAGTCGCATCCGACCGTCGGTCACTCCATGGATCACTGTCTCCACACATTCCTGTCTTTCTCCACTTCTTTCAGTTCCGCGATTGACATGTTGGTGGTGGCCTTGATTGTGTCCAGCCATCTTGTTCTTTGCGTCCTGATCTTCTCTTCCCACTGACCTTGCCAAGTATCAGTCCTGTTTCCAGTGAGTTAGCGCGCATCATGTGGCCAAAAAAAAAAGCCGTTGTTTGATGATTTTGTCCTCTAGTGATATTTTCAGTTTGACGCGATCTTAAACTACCTTGTTCATTGTCATGGCAGTCCAAGGTATCCGTAGCGTTCTCCTCCAGCACCAGAGTTCAAACGCATCAATTTTCCTTCTGTCTGTTTTTCTGAGTGTCCAACTTTCGCAACCAGAGAGAGACGATTGCATTGACCAGTCTGGTTTTTGTTGCAATGCTAATATCTTTGCTTTTCCAGATCTTTTCCATTCCTTGCATTGCATTCCTACCAAGTGTAATCCATCTCTTGATCTCAGGTCCAGATTTCCTGTTGCAATCGATTTTGGATCCAAGGAAGATGAAATCTTGGACCGACTCGACTTCTTTGTCGTTCATTTTTATGTTCACTGTACCGTTGCCTACCGCGGTCATGGCTTTCTATGTACAGTTATTTGCATAGCTCTATTTTCAATTTTATTAGTACTAATAATATTAACGCAACTTATCTTTCACTCCTTGATCCAATATGACTCTATTTGAACTGTTGCTTGAAGATTTCACAAAGGTTACATGTGCACACATTTTTGCACAAATCTATGTTTGTGTATAGCCTCAAACTGATAGCAGGTGAATGTATAGGGCAGAACATGTACCCTAAGTAATGGGTATCAGGGGGTATCAATGTCACTCTCCCATGGCTGCAGACTAATTTTTTATTATGGCTGAAGGAAAGTCTAGCTTTGACGCTACTGATGGTTGCATAAGAACAATCTGAGAAGTAAAGTTTTGCATTGTCTTATTCCATTACTTACAGCATCTTCAGAGTGGAAGCATATAGCGTGTCCCTTGTCATACAAGCCTCATAGTAGTATTGCTCTTTGGATTGATCCGCTAGCTCTGGCATAAAGTAAGATACAGCTATAGTAATACATATACTCACTTTTTAGTCTTAGACCAACTGCTAAGATAAGTATTGGAGTAGATGGCCGGTGTTTGAATATCTGTTTTAGCAATGGAGCAAAATTGTCCTTTATTTCCTGAAATATAGATTTGTTCTCGACTGGAAACTTTAATATAATGATATCTCCTCCGGCCAGCGTGGTCAGCGAGCTCTGGAAATCACTGGCAAATGTATCCTAGAAAACAGCAAGCAAGTTTGTAATTGCATTTTATTACAATGCTCTACGTCTGTGTATTGTTTCCCAATTCTCCCTACACAGCAGACATCAAATAAGCATTTTAATGTGTTCTGACGTTGCAAAAGTTTTGCTGTGCAATGTAGTACTTCCAGAAAATGTAGATCTAGTATATTACAGATAACAGAATGATCCTTCATGGTCGTAGAGTGCAGAACACTTATAAAGGGTGCTCTGCAACCCTTCTCCCAAATCCTGACTTATTGATTTCATATATAGTTTTGGGCTAACCGCAGCCGGCACGGTGACATCTGACAGGTGACGTCACCCAGCCAGAAGGCCGGGTGACGTCCCATAAACCTGTCATGTGGGTTCTAATATAGGTTTAAGGGATGGCACTCCCATTGGCCATCCCGGTTGGCCTCCCATTGGCCAACCCATGTGCTCCAGCATTTGCAAATAGAAGACCAGAGCAGCGGCAAGAGGTGGCGCGGAAGTAGCGCACAAAGAAAGTATATTGTTTTGCTTTTTTTATATCACTCGACACCTTACAGAAAAAACACAATAAAAATGTAGTAAGAGCATTATTCACAGCTTATGGAGCTGGCGGTTAATTCTTCTGCAAAGTAACAAATCGATGTATCTCATCGCTCCACGTAAGGTTTTTAGGGAAAGCAATACGTGCAAAAGAATCTTCCTCTATAGTCACCAGCAGGAAACGTATCCAAAACGCTCCACCTATGGCTTCCCTAGTGTTCCCAATCAGCGATGTCACTGTTTTTATTCCAAAACAAGCGATCTTCAAATGGCATCCACACTAAATGCACAAAAGCGAACACCTAATGCAGTACTTTCTGAAAAGTTTAATATGAACTGCTCGCCCCTGCGTTTCGCCAACAGGCTTCTTCCGACTGTGCCGAGAGAATGCTGTCAGCGAGACTCAGGGTCGGAAATGTCTGCTGTAGCATGTTATATATGCTTTCAAACTGGAGCACTGGAGTGAGATAAAACACTTGTTAGAAGCTGCTGCAGCATCTCTGCATGTTTCTCTGCCTATATCACTTAGGCCGTCTTCACATGGGCATATTTGCATTGCAGAATCAAGCGCGGCGTCCGCCTCTCAGTTCCACAGCAAATACCATCCATGGCACGCTATGGAAAAATGCTTTTTCCTGCACACAAGCGGAAATCAATTGCAATTTTCTGCTGGCAGAGAAACAAATCGCAACATGCTCTATGTTTGTGCGGTGTCCGCACGGACAGGTTCTATTGAAGTCAATTGAAGCCATCCGACCGACGGACCTTCCGCAAGTAACATTGCATAAAAGTTGTGGTACCTGCGTCATCGCCTAGCGACTTTGCAGGAAAATCGGTGCATGTCCAACAGCGAGCCTTCTGGACCATACACAGGACCAAAAAAGAAAAGAAATTACATGTACGTGGGGTCATCAGCAGGGTAGAAGATCGGATTCCGGTGCGGCATCCCATATCCAGAATCTGACCTGGTTGTGTGCAGCGGGACTTACTTGCAGCTGCTTTCTCCACCCCATTCATAGACTTCTATGTACAGCATGTAACCTGATGCCTCAGTAAGTTGATCCACATTAAGATGGATTTTAGCAGTATTACAAAGTGAATGATCAGTAATTGAGGTGTGCAAGTTTAGTGCAAAGAAGCATCAAAAATCCTCTCTGCCTTGGCCAAGACTAGAGTAATAGGACTGAATATTCATATCAAGTGGAGAAAATCCTAGCAACTCCTTACAGTTAATGGTCAACTGTGTCACTCTTCTCATTATAACCCATAAAACATGAGTTCAGTTAATGGCCAGCAGGCACAGGCAGTAATAAAGTAAACTGCAGAGAGCTGGAACTGCACTTTACATATTAAATATGTCTACTATGTTACTGCCCATCCAAACTTTCCCTCTGAAAGGTTTTTGCATGCTTTTCTACCAAGGTCCTATCTGTTGGCAGAAGCTAAGCACAAAATCAAATGTTAACATTCAAATATAATCCTATTTTTACAGAATGCCAACTTTATTGCAGCGTTATTATCAATGCCCTCTGCAAATAGGAGCTCAATGCTTGGCATGTGCAGTCTGTCATTACAGGCTCTGTGTTGAAGTGAAGCGTTGGCGATAGGACTTGGAAAATGAACAATGAAACTTTTATGTGAATCTGTGTCTGGAGAAGTAGGCATAGGTCTAGCGGAGCATTTCAGTTACTCGGTATGTTACAGAACATTCTTGTGAAGGACAAGGACAATGTACCCACACACTATTATAATGAGTTCACGGACAACACTGACCAAAGACATATGAAATGGTGGAAGAAAACTAAAACACATTGATTTCCTTCACTACCCGACTGAAGGGTTAAGGTTTTGGCAACCGGTCATGGCCAACGGCATCTCCTACATCCTCATTCCGCCGGTTGTGGCCAGCATCACGTCCCGTATGTTCTCTGTGCTAGACGCCGCATCTCCTGTTAGGTTTCCTGATCCCCACAGGCACGCTGGCCGTCCCATTTCTTAAACTGTGTGCAGCAAGCTTGTCCGTCCCCAGCCAATCCGGAAAGGTCTCTTGCCATTTTAGGTACCCTCCTCCACTAGCAGATTCCTAAGTAAATTACTTCAGTTTGGTATGCAAAGATGTGCACTTGTTCTGACTGATTCCTTGTTTGACCTGTGCTTACTCTACCCAGATTTTCTGTCTTCTCCTCTCCTGACTTCAACTTGTTTTTGAACTATGCTATCTCTATCTGCTGCCTGCCCTGATCCTTAAGCCCTATTTACACGGGACGAATGTCAGGCAAACAATCACTCGTCCCTGTATGTACTGGCTCCCGTGCTGTCACACAGAAGCGAGTATCGTTGGCTGTCGGACAGAGCGGCCAGCAGGGGGCCGCGACTGCAGGAGTTTTCACTCCTCGCTCTCCCCCGCCCCTCTCCATTCACGTAACACAGCAGCCATTCAGTACTGAACGACTGCTGTGTTAAGTGAATGGAGAGGGACAGAGGACAGCGAGAAGGAGATATCTCCTCCAGCAGCCCCGCTCCGAGTCAATAATACTCGCTCCTGTGCAACAGCACAGGAGCAAGTGTATGCGGCGACAAGTGTCGGGCATCGTTTGCCATAGATCCGGCTGAAAATACTGGAAGAAAATGCTGCAAACAGCGCTTTGTCTTCTGTCCAAAAGCGAGGCCACTGTGCAGAAAGCAGAAGGACCCCATTACAGTCAGTGGGGTCCTATCCCGCTTGGTTCGGTCCCATCCTAACATGGAGCCATTTGGCTGTAGGGATTCCCCAAAAGGAGCAGGAAAGCGGAACCCTGAGCGCAGATGTGAAGCCACCCTTACTTATCTATATAGTGTTCATTAATTTCATATGCAAACTATAAATAGTGGGGGGAATTTATCATTAGAGGAATTTTTTATGCTACTTTTCTGACATGCTTTTCTCCCTTCTGCAGTTCTGGCCGGAGGTTCTGAAGCAGATGTGAAACCGGCCTAACTTTTGCTCAGGTTCTCGCTGGATCGGGGGAATCTGAATGATAATCATTCAGTGTAAATGCTGTCAGCGACTTAAAGGGGTTGTCCCGCGCCGAAACGGGTTTTTGTTTTTTTTCAACCCCCCCCCCCGTTCGGCGCGAGACAACCCCGATGCAGGGGTTAAAAAAGAACACCGGACAGTGCTTACCTGAATCCCCGCGCTCCGGTGACTTCTTACTTACCCGGTGAAGATGGCCGCCGGCATCTTCTCCCTCCGTGGACCGCAGGGCTTCTGTGCGGTCCATTGCCGATTCCAGCCTCCTGATTGGCTGGAATCGGCACGTGACGGGGCGGAGCTACACGGAGCTACACGGAGCCCCATTGAGAAGATAAGAAGACCCGGACTGCGCAAGCGCGTCTAATTTGGCCATTGAACGGCGAAAATTAGACGGCAACCATGGAGACGAGGACGCCAGCAACCGAACAGGTAAGTGAAAAACTTTTGATAACTTCTGTATGGCTCATAATTAATGCACAATGTACATTACAAAGTGCATTAATATGGCCATACAGAAGTGTATAGACCCACTTGCTGCCGCGGGACAACCCCTTTAACAATGAATGATAATTCGTTCGTTGTTCAGTTTTTGCAGGCATAAAAATTAAACAATTGACCTGTGTACACAGGCTGTCACTTGTCTATGAACAATGGTCTGTTTACTATGCATGGAGGCAGGCAGTCAGAATGTTCTTCGGCCCGCACAACTTCCATCCACTGAGCAATCCTCACTCCTGTGTGAAAACACAGGGCAGATTACCACTGGGCGACTGTTGGGTGCTGAAGAACTAGACAGTCATCCCATATAAAAGAGCCCTTAGGACAAAAACACACGGGCTTATGCACAACTACACTCGCTGCTACGGAGCGTAGTTGCGCTTGGACAGTTTTTTTTTCTTCTTGGGCTGTCCAAACACTGTGCCACTACTTCCGGGAAGGATAGGGCAAGTCCTATCTTTTCTTGTGCGTAGTATTTGCACCCAAGAAAATACCTAGTGAAAACAAAACCATTAAAATCAATTGTTTTGTTTCATCCCGTTATCCGGCCATGATTATCACAACCGCATAATGGGACTAAATCCCACCCATGTGTTTAAGCCCCTACTTTCTAGGTTCTAACATCAATTGTAAAAGAGCAGCACAGAGTAGGAATCCTTTAGAAAACTTCTTAGTATCCAAATAGCATCTTTATTACAAATCCCCTGGTTCCAGAAAACAAAAAATGACAGGCAACGTTTCGAGCAGCACTGCGGTCTTTGCCGAGCTTGACAAAAACCAAAGTGCCGGTCGAGACGTTGCCTGTCATTTTTTTTGTGTAACCAGTGGATTTGTAATAAAGATGCTACTTGGATACTAAGAAGTTTTCTAAAGGATTCTTACTCTGTGCTGCTCTTTTACAATTGATGTTTGCTCTGCGTGGAGGATATGAAGAGGTCCAGATCCCTAATTGAGCGTGCACTTTCGTGGCTCCCCCATTTACTTGGACTTGTGGTTTGTGCTGCTGACATCTGCTTCTTTACTTTCTAGGTTCTGTCCACATCTGCGTCAGTTGCTCCATTTATTCTACCATCAAATCAGTATACACCTTGATGGCGCCCTACCGGTCTCATTATAAGTCAATAGGGTCCGTCTGTCAGAGCTTAGTGGCTTCTGTTAAACGTTGTAAAATGTATAAGTTTGGAAATGCATAGTTGGGAGTTCTGACTACCGTGAGGCCAATGGTGACTTGTTTCATGTATTACTTCTATTTTTACAACTTACCCAGTCAGGACAGTCATGTAACACAATCTCCACATTGCCCCGCAGATTGGGTCGGTAGACCTTGAAGACCGGGTGGTTATCATCTATTTCTATTTCCCATCCATAAGACTTGCGTTGCAGACAGCGGGCGACCACACTCATTGATTCTTCGGGCTCAAGTACTTCATTGTCTTCAGTCCCCAGTGACACAATCTGAATTGGCCTTAAACAAATACACCAGTTACTCATTGGGTGTAAATATCGCGCACTTTACGTGGTTGAGTAAACATTTGCAATGTACTCTTGAAAACTGTGCAAACACAAGTCAATTTTGTTTAACTACACGTAGCAAGCCCATCCGTACCTGTTCACAGAACGCTCCACCACCCCCAACCACCCAATAGCATCTTCTAACACTCCTACTCTGTATGAATCTAAACGCGAACCGCTGGTGATGTCATCACCGCATTGCTCGTGCAGCCTGCGGAGACAAGCACGGTGTTCATTTCTCATTATACAAGCATAGCACTGATTGGCCAAGTCTCAGCCAATCAGAGATAAGCTTACATGCAGCATCTCTCCCTGGATCACTGCCTTACAGGGGTCTTCTCATAGCGCCGCTCCTCACCCGTCTGTAAGCCGTAACCTGCTGCTACTTCCCCTTGGCCTGATAGTAACAAACATCGGTTTCATGATTCCGAAGGAAATCAGAATTGCGTCACATTAAAGTGGTGAATTAGGGCTCATGTCCACAGGCTTTGTTTCACAGCGTATTACGCGTGCGTGATACATGGTGAATGGAGGCAATGAAAGTCAATGGACTTTCATTCTTCCATGCACACCGTCGTGCGGACACTCATCTCTGCATATACTCGCTCCCATGCTGCTGCATGGGGACTAGTATAGCTGACTCACTCACAGAGCAGCCAACAGGGGGCAGGGAGGCTGCAGGAGATTTCTCTTCTCTTGCTCTCCCGCATCTCTCCATTGACAAAACATAGCGGCCTTTCAATACTGAACGTCTGCTATTTACACTGAGCGATCAGCTCATCGTCCATCGTTTATGCAGCATAAATGATGGGTGATGAGCTCATCATTCAGTGTAAATAGCAGCTGCTCAGTACTGAATGGCCGCTATGTTATGTCAATGTAGAAGGGTGGGAGAGCGAGAGGAGAGAAATCGCCCCCTGCCGCCATGCTGTGCACCAGCAATACTAGCTCCTGTGCAGCAGCACAAGAGTATGAGTATGAGCGGGGACGAGTGTTGGGCATTGTTTGCCCGACACTTGTCCCGTCTAAATGGGCCTTTACACTGCTGAGGTAAAATGAAAGCTGCGCTGTGATTGGCTGCTACGGGCAACAAGGGTTTTGCTCTAAGCTGTGTCCACACGTAGTAGGAATGCTGCAGTTTCTCACCAAAATCTGCAGCATTTCCACATCAAAAACTGTACTAAAATCCACAGCGGATTTTGACTTGGATTCTACTGCGAATCGGCAGCTGATTTCAGCCTTTCAGTTACAACTAGTACAAGCAAAGATACTTAAGAAACGCCATTCCTGCCATCACCAAGAGCGACGCTCACTGCACGCACGCGGCACCGTTACTGAGCGCACTTCCGCATCACCTGACCAAGATCCCGCTGCACAGGTGATACGGAAGTGCGCTCCGCAGTGGTGGTACAGGCAGTGGGCGCCGCTCTTGGTGAGGGCAGCAATTTCCGTTTCTTAAGTATCGTTACTTGCTTGCACTAGCTCTAGCTGGAATCGGTTGCGGATCTGCAACTGAAGCGGAGTCAGAATCTGCACCAGTGCTGTGGATTTTGGTGCAGTTTTTGATGCAGAAATGCTGTGGATTTTGGTGCGGATGCGCAACATTTCCTCAACGTGTGAACGCACCCTCAGACAGCTTTCAGAACATTTTCGAAAGTAGGCCAGGGGGACAACACACAGCGGGACCCTTATGTTGGCTGAGTATTCTGTGTATTCGACATAGCTGACGCCTTCACATTCTAACTACATACATATGTGTGTGTGTGTATATATATATATATATATATATATATATATATAGCGGGGCTTTATACTAGTACAATCTCATATAGCACTAAGATACTGAAGTGCAGAATGAGGCCGGCTGCACATCGGCGCTGGAGGTTCTGCCGCAGATGCAGCTCAATGTACCAGAAGAAAAAAGCCGGACAGCTGAGCTTGAAACCCAACAGACCCCATTGTAGTTAATGGGGTCCGTCCGGCGCTGTTCAGTTCTGTTCTCAGATGGAACCTCTGCGACTGCAGGGATTCCAAATGCAGCAGGAAAACAAATCCCCCAACGCAGATGTGAGCCCACCCTCATCATGAACTCCTGTAGAGCTTGGTCCCATTGAGGCTCGTGCTAGCCCTCCCCAGACTACTGTGTACAGTGCAGAGCCCGGCCGGCAGTCATACACAGCACTGTCTCTCTGCACAGCCCCCTACAGTGGACTACAGAAGTGACCCGGAGGGCAGATGTGGCATCACTTACATTGCTGGAGATCAGCTGCAGCTCGTCACATCGCCCGGTGCAATAGCCTGCAGTGGCACAGCGCGGGTTAATGCTGAGCCTGCAGCGTCCAGCAGGCCGGGATGCGCTCCAGTCATGAATGCCTGTAAACAGTCCCTACTGGCAGCATGTGGTGGGCGGGAGAGGCAGGAGGGGACGGGCAGAGCAGCAGAGACTGACAGCCATCAGCTTCTACTGTCCTCTCACATGCATGCAGCTATACATGCCCACAGTGCCAGTGGTGTGCCCACAGCTGCCACCTAGTGCCCTCACTAGAAGAATACCTCCCAAGTGGACCTTTCTCAGAGGGACAACTCACAATTTGCCTGAGGCAATATAAGGGCACGTTAATACTACACACCAGAAGAAATAGGACTATCTTTTTCGCACATAGGTTATCTACGTGCGACAAAGATGGGGCAGGACCGATCTTCCGTCTTTTTTTTTTTTTTTCAAACTTGCTGAGTTTGAATAGTCAAAAAACGACTGGTTGATGAGCTAATACACTCCACGGCAGCGAGCGTGTCAGCGCATGCGTCTGTGTGTTTAGACCCTATAGAGCGATCGTTTAGTCGTTCTCAGTCACTTATAGAGCGAATGTGAACAATGGAACGATTTCTCATATGAACGAGCCATCGATGTATCTGCCTGTCTAAAGACCAGCTTCAGGCCTCCTTCACACGCACGATTTTCTGCAGCTAAGTTTACATGCGTCAAAAAATCGCGAATAATAAAACCCATGGTTTCCTATGGAAACCTTCAGATGAACAATTTGTAGCCGCGTCCAAAAATCGCAAAACAATAAAGATAGGACATCAGCGGTGGAATTCACTGACTGAAATTGCCTGCTGCGTCAAAAAAAAGGGCTTGACCCATATTTTGGCAGAAAATCACAGAAGACTCCGTAGACTCCGGCACAGGGAGACGAAGGGATTTACCCACAGCGGGAGAGAGAGCGATGAAAGGAAGCCCTGGGGAAACTCCCTTCATTACTAGGGACTCTCTTCATCTCAAAGAGGCTGGAGGGATCCCCCTCCCACCCCACCCCCCTTCCCCGCTGTGCCCCACAGGGGATCTGGAGGACTTCCCCAGCAGTAGAGCTGGAGGGATATCCCCACAGCAGGGAGGGAGGGATTCCCCTGCATGAGAGAAAGAGGATTTCCCCATAGTAAGGAGAGAGCAGCAAACAAAGACGCACCAATTAAAATGGCTAATTAATATGAGTTCCAGATGTAGAAAAATAGAACATGTCCCTTTTTTTGTTCAAAACGTGCGCACAAAATATGGAAATGTGGACTGACTCACTAAAATCAATGGGATTTATTCTCTGCGTATTGCGTAAGCAAATACGCCTGTGTAGGGGCTCGTTCACATGGGGTAAAAAATCAAGAAAGGAGTTAACCGTGCAAAAAAAAACCACGGTTAACTAGCGAGAAAATCGCTGGAAAAAAGCGCCGCTGCTCCAGGAGAAGAGAGGGAGATGAAGGAAAACCCCTGATTTCAATGGTTTCGTTTTCCTCAGTGGCATTCTCGCCCGTTAATAGTACGGGCGAGAAAAGATAGGACTTCCCCCATCTTTCTTGCACGTAATTAATAGGGCAGAAGCTATCTTCCCGCAGTTTTTTTCAAGCTCACGCGCTATGGCGTGGAATTTGAATGGTCCTGGTTCATGCGCAACTATGCTCTGTAGCAGCGAGCGTATTCGCACATGCCCATGTGTTTTTGCCCTTACAAGCTATTCTCACTAGGAACGTTGTTCTTTGAGTAGATACAGTGTAGTACAGAGGCTCCATTGATAAGCACACATAATGTCTGTAAGGCTGTCTCACATGAGCGCATGATAATTGCGTATTACATGCACAGGTTTTGCGTGCTTAAAATGCCGTGCCAATATCTCATAGGCCATGTTGCCAGTCACATGAATTGCGTATATAATGCATGCAAGAAAAATTGCTACATGCATTATATGTATATAGTACATGGCGATGGGCGGCCCGCAGCCCATACACAATGTCAAGGCATGCTGGAATAGTGCCGAGCGTGTATATCTCTCAGCCCGCACACTGCGATATAAGTTTGTGATATAGAGACTTAATATTGTCCTGATGTCAGTTTCTGCAGAGAAGAGCTGAGGAATGTTATCTCCATTTGTCTGTTCTTTGCCACATATAAATGGAATGAGCCTGATAATGTTATATTAGATACTTTCTCATAAAGTAGAATGCTACTGTAATAATTGCAGCCTCTCCAAACCAGAGCTTTAGATTAATCCACACCAAATTATTGGACCTGCACTACACGAGTAGATGGAAAATCCAGCCGATCAGAGACTACATCTCATTGCATATATTTGGGTGTATTTTACATTTAGTAAATACTGTATATAGCAGTTATGCGAAGCAATTGGTGATGGATAAAACTCGAATGGTTTGCAGAGGTGTAACTTGGAACTCCTGGGCCCCAATGAAAAAAACCTGTAACAGGGAACCCAGCAATAATGCTTTATTCATAGTACTGGGCTCCCTATATGGAGAAGAGAGGCCTTATGGGCCCCTAAAGCTTGTGGGCCCGGGGGGAACCGCATCCCCTGCATCCCTTATAGTTATGCCCCTGATGTTTTGCATCTTATAGGAATTTTTAAAGACTCCAATATAGATAACCTATCCTGAGCATGGGCCATCAATATCCAATTGGTGGCGGTCCACTGCTCAGGACACTCTCATTCAGTTGTTTCACTTGAGCACCGCAGCATCTTTTTAGGCATGTGGCGTCACTTTGATCAGTCATGTGTTTCCTGACTCCAGTCCTCAAGGCACCCCAATAAGTCATGTTTTCAGGATCTCCTATGGTAAGAACACCTGTGGCAATGTCTGAGGCACCGACAATAATTACATCACCTGCGCAATACCGAGGAAATCCTGAAAACATGACCTGTTGGGGGTCCCTGAGAACTGGAGTTTAGAAACAAATGACTGATCAAAGTGACGCACAGAGCGGCAATCCCTGCCATGACAAGAGGTTGGGAGGTGTAGGAGACAAGAAGGTGGGCAGCAAGGTCACAGAAGTCACGTTGCTAGAGTGAAGTATAAAAGTACCAGGAAAATGGAGAAATGAGCACATTGTGGAGGAGAAACAGAGTTGGAAGCGGTCTACACGACATTGAGTTGTATGAGCCCCTGTTAGATGTAAAGCCAAGGAAGTGCAAGCGGCCCTGCCACAGTTACTCCATTACTTGCTAATGTAATCCCGGGGTAGACAGCTATCAGATAACTAGGACCATTGGGAATTGTTTTGAAAAAACCCTAAGCAGAGAGAGAGTATGGAAGAGAAACCTTGTGTGTTAGTTGTGTGTTCCGTGCAACTTGATTCAAATGCAAAGTAGGACTGCACCATTGTGAACTGTACTTGTTAAACATATGAATACAAAGTGCTGAGTAAACTGTGTAACTTCGGTTTACCACAAAGCTACATGGACTCGTCTCAATTATTCCATCACCATCAACTGGAGTTCACCCCCCCCCAAAGGTACTGGTGTCACCGTGACAACTACCATTTGACTGTGGCACTTTTACCCCTTGTGCACGACTGGGTTAGTCCTGTTTCGCCGCCATTGCTGGGGGAGAGATTGCAGAGCCACCTGTGAGACCACCTTGAAATCCCCATGGTCACACCCCACAACGGCCCGTCACAACACGTGTTGGGCCTGAGCTATAGGAACACCTCTCAAAAGGCTCACTTCACTCTCCCCACTCTTTCGCACGTTGTGTTTTTACACTCAGCAGATCGCGGCTAAAAATCGCGTGAATGAAGAATGGCTGCAATCAAGTCCCAAGCATTTTCTCGTCCATTCACATGGCCGGGTGCGACGTATTGCCAGAAAAATATGCTGCTGAGCGGAATTCCATTGGTCGGCAGAAATCCTCGTAATGACTTCTAATGTCTAAATAGAGACAACTGTAATCTTTTACCGGCGTTGGACGCAACTAAACTGCCTCCCCCTCCCTTTTTAGGAGTCTATGGGAGCCGCCAGCATATATCGGTGGAAAGATAGGGCAAGACCTATCTTTGCCGGCAGCATATAAATTCAGTCGCCGATTTCAGTCGTGTATATGTGCTATTTTTTCCGGCTTGACGTTTTTACACGGCTAAATTTGTGTGATGGGTTTTTAACATTAGAAAGAGCCATTGACATGCTCGTTAAAAAAAACACAGCGATATCACAGCGTTAAAAAGATGCAAGTGGGTAGGAGGCGTTTTTCTCTGTTAAGAGACTGGGTGTTGTTGATTCACCACAATAGGTCTGGTAACTGCACTCACTATTTGAGGTAGCTGACAAAATAAAAACAACACTGAGAATGAACCATTGTGAAGGGTCCTGTGATGTAGTTTCCATCTCTCATGCCCAATGTCCACGGGCGGATTTGATTTGTGGAACCCATACGGGGCATCCGCAAATCAAACTGCCTATAGGGATGCATTAGCGTCTGCAGGACAGTAAAAAGCATGCAGATGTGATTCCTGACGTTCTTTATTTTTTTTTTTCAGACAACGTTCACCTTGTGCGGTAAATAATGCATTACTTTGTTTAAACTGTTTTTATTGGTATTAGGTAACAAAGTCATACAACATATGGTGCAAATATCTATCTTGCAACACACAAATACAACTCCCGTAAATATTGAACACAGCACATCGGGTATCCATAATAATACATTACTTTGATAGATCAGACTTTTACAGATGCAGCGATACCAAAAAAGTATTTTTGCTTTATTATTTAGATTCTTTTATTGCAAATATGGCACTTTTTTTTTTTACTTTTTATTTTTTTTAAATAGTAAAACTTTATTGTTCTTATTTCTTTTAGTCCTCCTAGGGGACCACAACATGCGATGCTTTGATCGCTCCTTAAGTATCATGTAATGCCATAGCATTACATCATACTGCAATCTGACAGGAAGTCTATGAGGCCACCCGCACGGCTCCCTGCAATTTCATCGCAGGGGGGGCCGTATGGGATCCCCAAACATCATTCGGGGGATTTAAATGCCACTGTCAGAATTGGGGCATGTTGCGATTTATTATCCGCGCGTGGCATCAGCAAATCATTTAAAATCAAATTCGCAGAACTCAACTGAAGTGCTTCTCTATGAGTGGCTAGAGCTGCTGATCTCCCACGCGGATATAATAAATAAAATCCGCCCGTAGGCATTGGGCCTTACTCAGATGGTTCCAATGTCTCCAGTTGTCCATCAGCAGACAGCCACACTTGGAGCTAACTTTGAAGTCAATCACTTATTAATGGGGTCTAGTCATCATGAATTCATTCACAAATGACGTATTATACCTTACTGATACTATATCATGTGTGTTCAATGACGACACAGATTACAATGCACAATAATAGTGGACAATGAAGGTGGGTAAGGTGACCAGATTTTCCCAGGGTCAAAGTGGGACAAAGGGGTGTGGTCAGGGGTGGGGCTTATTTCACCATATGATATTACCTCCGTCGTTATAAAATCTACAGGGCCACAAATTCCATAGCATTTCTGCACCCAAAAAAACTGTCAAATTCTGCACCATTTGTGCAAATTTTGACTGGAAATTAGCTGCGTATGCCTAGCTGATTTCATAGTATGCAGCTACGGATACGCATCTGATTTCCAGTCAGAATTCGCAGCAATAGTACGTATTTTGACTGTTTTTGGATGCGGAAATGCTGCATAATTTTCACTGCGGACATTCTGCAGCCACATGTAAACATACCCTAAGTCAGCTAGAGGTACGCTGCCATGTGCAGAGGGGCCCCAGTAGTAATAGTGGCCCCTATATCATTCCAAATAGTAAGTGTCCCCTATATCAGCCCCAGTAGTAATAGTGACCCCAACAGTAGCCCTAGTAGTAATAGTATCCTCTTTATCAGTCCCAGTAGTAATAGTGACCCCTGTATTAGCTCCAGTAGTAATAATGACCCCCCCCACAGTGGCCTTAGTAGTAATAGGGTCCCCAGTATTAGCCCAAGTAGTAATAGTGACCCCCACAGTGGCCTCAATAGTAATAGTGTCCCCACTATTAGCCCCAGAAGTAAAAGTGTCCCCTATATCAGCCCCAGTAGTTATAGTGAGCCCTGTTGTAGCCTTAGTAGTAATAGTGACCCCCACAGTGGCCTTAGTAGTAACAGTGACCACTATTAGCCCCAGTAGTAATAGTGACCTCCAGAGTGGCCTCAGTACTAATAGTGACACCCCCCCCCCCCCACTGCAGCCTCAGTGTTAATACTATTACTACTGAGGCTGATATAGGGTCACTATTACTAAGTGTCCCCTATATTGACCCCAGTAGTAACAATGACCCCCACAGTAGCTCCAGTACTAATAGAGGCCCCCCTGGAGCCCATATACTTACCCTCCTCCTGGACATCAGAGCGCCGCTGCTCCTCTTCTCGGCGCTGCTGCAGGTGGAAGTGTGTGTGCCCACAGCAACGCCTCCTCCCTTCTATTCTCCTCTTGCGAAACCAAAGAGGAAAGGTCTCAAGAGGAAGATCCCTGATGCACACACTGCCGCCAGTGTGTGTATCTGGCAACGGTGCCGCAGAGGGATTACCAGCTGGGGAGCCACGGCACCTTGGCTGGTAATCACTTTAATGATGACCCCGCATCCCGAAAGCGGGATAAGAGCGGGACAGACGCCCTGAAAACAGGACAAATGGCTGTCCTGCGTGGGACCCTGGGGAAAGTGGGACACAGGGTCCCAAACCAGGGATCTCCCGATTAAAAAGGGACATCTGGTCAGGTGGGACACTTATGGCCGGAGCACTGAAAGAAGAACACCTGAGGCTGGGGCATTTATGAAAGTATCTGTGACTGGCAACAGGGATATAACGATAGGGGGTGCAGAGAGTGCAGTCACCCCCAGGCCCTAGAGTCTCAAGGGGTCCATATGGCCTCTTTTTCCCGTATGAGGAACCAGTATTATAGCTAAAGCATTATATTTGGAGTGCCCTGTTACCAATCTTTCATTATGGTCTAGAAACTTCAAGTTATGCCTCTGGCTGGCATGCATTATAGTGGGAGCTGCTGAGGTTTACTGTTATGTAAAGAGCTTCCTGTAAAATATGCTGCAGATCAGGGAGTGCATATTTCAAATCAGCTGACTGCACTTGGAATAAGAGCATTTCCTCTGTATGGTGCAGTATTTGTCCAGTAGATGGAGTGCCTTCTACACAAGTTCTTAAAGAACATCATCAGGTATTCACAAAGCTGTCAGTGGAGTGTCTACTTTATTTGGTATTTAAAAGTGGAATAAAACACATTAAAGGAATAATTTTCAGCAGGCACGAATGATTTTTAAAATAAAGACAATCATATATTGCATGGTCCAACTAAAATACCTCCCGAGTGACCCTCTTTTGGAGGGATAGTCTCTACTTGTTATTCCAGAAAGTTTGTTCCTTAAATGTCCGTCTTCTTGACTTTATATATTTGCATTAATAAATTTAACTTACTAAATTACCAATTTGTTTATTATTCCATCATAGGGTGCAGTTTGGATATTAAAAAGTTCTACATTCCATTGATTTTTGTGCCAGTATTTAAATTAAACTATCCTTAGGACAAGCCAATAGTAGATCAACAAATACCTGCCACCTAGAATACTCGCTGATCAGCTGTTTGCAGGCAATGTGCTTTAGCAGTGAACTGATTTCTGCAGGAAGCAGTCAACTCCATTCCCACTGCAGTGGCCAGGCTTGGCATTACAGGTAAAGATCTCAAGTAAATGCCTGCAATACCAAGCCTCGCCACTGCAGTTTGAATGGAGAAATCAGCGCACTGCACAAGCATTTAGGCCAGGTGAACAGCTGATCAAATGGGATTCCTGGTGGTGAACCCCCACTGATTTAATATGGATGAGCCATCCTGCAGCTAGGCCATCTATAGTTTACAACTGGACAACCCCTTAAGCACATGGCCTATTTTGGGCATAAGGATGCAATGATTTTTGGCGGATTTTCATCTCCATTTTTCAACAGCCATAACTTTTTTATTTTTCTGTCGATACGGCAGTGTAAGGGTTTGATTTTTGCGTGGCGAACTGTAGTTTTTATTGGTGCCGTTTTTGGGTACATAGACTATATAATAAAACTTTTATAAATATTTTTTATGATCGCAGGGAGAGAAAACATCAATTCTGCCATAGATTTTTATTTATTTATTTTTTACAGGGTTAATCATGCAGCATAAATACAACGATACCAAAATTATTATATTTCTTTTAGGTTTTTCCAGTTTTCCGCTGTCCAGATGCACATATTGGTGACACCCAACTCCTGCAGGATCTCTTCTGATCTTGCCCTATCCACAGGGCGAAACTGTACATGCGGTTGCATTAAGACCACCCTGCCAGGACGTACAGTTACATGCTGTGGAGGGAAGGGGTTAAAAGTAGTCTAGATATGCACAGAAAAATAGATCTTTCACACAATGATTTAGGGTACCTTTCCACTTGTGATCGCGATATCGCTGCTATTTTTTAACTTGGATATCAATAGGACTTTCTAATGTTAAAAACGCATCGCACAAAAATCGAATCCTATTCACATTTGCATTTTAAAAAACGCAGCGATATCACGCTCGCAAGTGTGAAGGCCCCCTTATAAGTGTCCTGCTTTGAACATCCCAAATTTTGGGAGGTATGCCAATAATTCAAGCAAAAATAAGCAATCTAAAAATTATGGAAAAACTAAAAAAAATAGCTCAGGGTCCAGCAGGGTTCCATTGCAATCAATACCAAAACCAATATATTTGCGAAAAGCAACAATCCGGAGTGGATTAGCTTAAAAGTAAAAATAAAGCCCTAGCTACACCAGTTGTAAAAAAAAAAAAAAATACTCACCTAGCAGCCAGCATTTGGGTTCCTCCGCCTAGGCTGTGGCACCACTGCGGGCTTCCGTGTCCTCCTGCACACCGACAGAGCAGTTCTTCCTTATAGTGGAGCTTGAATAGCCCGCCCCCAGGAAGCTAATGCTCTGATTGGTTAATCGAGCGCCACATCAAACAATGAAAGTTTTCGGGAAAACACGGTAGCACTAGAGCTCCCCCGACATGTTTCGCCAGACAACTGGCTTCCTCTATAGAGGAGATAAAAAATGATCGTCTCATGATGATCTGGCTGTATGTGAATATCCAGTTCACTTGTCTCCTGAGTGACGGGCCCTGAAACCAGATGGGACCCGTCCATTATTTCCATGTTAACGGGTTCAGCTTTACTTTTGATAGCAATATGATTGTCAAGAGCATTTTGGCAGTCCATGAAATTCTCTCCTGCTCCTGAATCCAACATGGCTGTGCCTATGATGTTCTGGGTCCCCATAGCTATCTTGAGAGGCAGTGTAACTATAGGGGAAGCAAGGGATGCGGTTGCACCCGGGCCTAGGACCCCTAGGGGGCCCATAAGATCTCTCTTCTCCCAATAGGGAGCCTAGTAGTATGAATAAATCATTATAGTTGGGGGTCCTGTTACAGATTTTTTATTTGAGCCCAGAAGCTTCAAGTTACGCCTCTGTTAAGAGGTATAAGGAAGAGGCGTGATGGGTGATGCCTGTCCTTGTCTTCTCGGGTAACAGATGGGATGGCTGGCAGAGCAGTATCTGGCTCTTTTGGGTTAGCACGGTTAATTATTGTCTTAACCTGTGTGAAGGCCATAGTCCTCTGGAACTTATTAGGACTGTTTGTAGCATTAAGACCAGACCCCTGCAGTACAGATATAAACTCTCAGAGTGGCGCCTTTTTCTCTGCGAAGGACAGGGGTTTGCGTATGGCGTCTGCATTGGTTTGGGTGAAGAGTCTGTCCTTCGTGGGGGTTTAGGGTGGATGGACTGAATAAATTGGATGGGTGATTTCCGAAAAGCCGTTACTTCTCCTTTTGTCGTTTTGTAAGCCTCTGATCTATACGGAGACTTAGTTCAATAAAGTCTTCCAAATCATCCAGGGTCTCCACTCTGGCCAGCTCATCTTTAACCCCTTCCGAGATGCCTCTTCGGAACTGACTCAGCTGCGCAGCGGGATTCTATGCAGTGTCATTAGCCCAACGCTGAAATTCTGTCATGTACTCAGCGACCGAGCGCCGACCCTGTCGGAGATTATGCAGTTTCCTTTCGGCTGTTGCACAGTGGTTGGGGTTGTCAAACATTTGATCCATAGCTGAAATAAAGATGCAGAGGTTATCGAGAAGGGTGCTGTCATTTTTCACGTAAGGTGAGACCCAAGCAAGCTCTTCACTTTTCAGCAGGTTAATAATGAACATCACTTTCTTTCAGTCACTGGTAAATGGAGCAGGCCTCATCTGGAAAAAGATTCAGCATTGGTTCAGAAACCCTCTGTACTGGTGGCGGTTCCCACCAAATCTTGATGGTAGTGGCATGCAAACATTGGCCTCGTAATGGTGTGACTCACGTACTTGTCGCTGCAACACATCTACCTCCTCTTCTAGGGTAGAGACCTTCCCTTGATATGTGGCGCAAAACTCTTGTAATTCCAACACTTGTTTCCAGAACATGGTTACAAAGGACTCCATTTTTGGGCACGTTATTCTGTCATGAGTCTAGCGCAGGACTGAAGTCTTGTGCTGTAGCCACTTACAGGAAGGTAGCGTGGTTCAGGAGTAGCAGGGGTCTGGTTTACAAGAAGGCGGTGCAGTACAGAGGGTTAAAGCAATAACATAGTCAGGAGGCATAGCTGAGATATGGTACACAAGATGGACAATCAGTTGTAGAGGAGCAGGTATGTTGGAGAATCACTTGATTAGAGACACACAGGACAATAAAACGCAAGGAGAGAGTGCCAAGGCCAGGCTTTTATAGAGAGCCTAATCAGGGAAGGTACAAGACATGGGGTGGGCCATGACCAGGGAGTGGCAGGGGAGCTGCACACAGAGCTTTATCTATGTGTATAGTATTACCATCCTGCCTTATCTAGGCCTTGAGCGGTACAACAGAGCTGTCATTAAATTGCCCCACAGTGACCTTAGCTATGTTCAAACTGTATGGTCATACAAGGCTTACCAGCTTTTAGAGAAAATGCCAACCACTAGAGCCCAGGAGCAGAGGATGGACCTCCACACCTCCTTCCAGCAGCGCAGAAAAAGCATCACTCATATGGTATCATTTCGTGTTCTGCATAACGTTAGTTTGAAGTGTTTCTCCCACCTTCCCTGAGGATGGTCTGGACACCTGTATTTCCCATCTGAATGGGCCCCCTCTCTCTTCCCCTTTGACAGGTGCGGCCTCCAGACGTTTGATGGCATGTGTGTTGTCAGATGGGTGATGCCTGACACGGTTCTCTTTACGTCTGTTGGATTTATGAAGCTCTTTTCCCTTGGTGTGAGGACACTTGCACTAGCTTCTGTTTAATATCAGTATGCATGAGTTTTTTGAGTGGGGTTTTTGTCTGTTTGTTGGTGTGAACAGCGATGCGTTCAGTGTCTGTGTAGGTAACCAGATGATGTGTGTGTGAACGGTGTAATGTCTTTTGCGATCTCGGACGAGCCAAGCTCCTAGGTTCCAAAGTGTGGTCACCCCTACTGGGACAATCGCCCTGCTTGTAGTCAGGACTCCTGGGGTTAAGTTGTCTTGTTCGAGTAGGGACTCACGAGACAATGAGGACCCTTGATGTAGGATCGTGAGCTTGTGTACTTTGGCCAAATTAATAACTAATATCTCGCACTTTAGCTGTTCCATCAGCTTATGCGTGTTGCTATTATTGGTAAGTGTTTTGGTATTTGTCAGTGGCTGTTTTTGTTTGCTCCCATGTCCGGTGTATCTGTTATAGCATTCCAGTACAGATTGTTGTTGACATCTGTTCTCTGTGTTGTTGTGTATGCACATTCTCACTCCCTGTGTGAACATAACCTTGCGTTTATCCTGGGCGTAGTGCGTCCTTGGCTCAGGGTGAATACAATGGAATGACCAGCCCATAATTGGGTTGCATCCGGGTAGGTCATTCTCCCCTGAGCCTGATTGGATGTGACAGGCACAAAGGAGGCATTATTTTTTGTGATGGACACTCTGGGAGAATAATTAGTGTGTAGGGCATTATAACTGTGGGAGGTACCAAGAAGGGAAATGGGTTTGTGGCAGGATGGGGAGAGTGTGCAGAGAGGAATCATGCCTGAGGGAAGTCTTCATGGTGGTCTGAACCCAGATATGGAAGAAAAGGGAAATTGGACAGTTGCAATCAGAGATTACATCACTATTCAGATTTTGGTTCTGGTTCTTTATTTATTGAGCTGGATATGCTATCATGAGGTGTGGGACCACCAAAAAAAATGTTTGCACAAGGTGCCATCTAGCCCAAGGCTGGCCCAGTACCTCACTCTCTAATAATATTATAATGATTATTCTCATACGTCTCTGGTTTTACACAACAAAGCTGATGTTATGTATAGAAAACAAGTATCAGTTTATCGTCTTTTCACTAGTGTAAGGCCGCCTGCAGACGGGCGGGTTGGATCTGGCTACGAGAATTCTCGCCGCGGGACCCGACCCGAGCGCCTGCAGAGAGCAGCGCGTACTCACCCGCGCCTGCGGCACCGGCTGTTTGATGTGTCGGCTTGCCGGGCCGCCCGCGCATGCACAGACCGGAGCCGGCGGCCAGGCACTGACGTTTCTGTGTGCGGCTCTGCGAGCCCTGCAGAGAAATAGAACATGCTGCGGTTTGTTTGCTGCGCGAGATTTTGCGCGGACAAACCGCGGCCGTCTGCCTAGGATGGCGTTTGCTAACGCAATCCTATGGCAGCTTCCAAGGGCGGAAATTCCGCGGAAAATCCTGCCGCAGAATTTCCGCCCGTCTGCAGGTGGCCTAAAACCTGGGAAATAAAAAACATTATGTGGATTGTAACAAAAAAGTAAAAAAAAAATGTTTAGAATAAAATGTGTTTTAATTTTAAATAATGTGCCATTTTTTGTTGATGCATTCCAATTAGGGCTCAGTCATACTGGCGTTTTTATGTGCGTATGTTACCTGCGTTTGCACATTCTCAGGCAGAGAGTTCCACAGTCTCACCGCTCTTACAATAAAGAACCCCCCTCTATGTTGGTGATGAAACCTTCTTTCTTATAGACGTAGAGGGCGCCCCCTTGTTACAGTCACAGTCCTGGGTATAAACAGATGATAATGGAGATCTCCGTATTGTCTCCCGATATATATTTATACATAGTTATTAGGTCGCCCCTCAGACGTCTTTTTTTTAAACTAAATAACCTCTTTGGGTATTTTAGTCTACCTATTGTTTATTACGTTAGTTGCACACTTTTTTACCAGCTCAAGATCTCATGCTTATTAGCTTTTCCTAAATGTACTGCCTACACTTTGGGTGGAAAACAGCAGGTTTTGGCATAAGCAAAAATGTAATCCAGTACTGAAATTTTGGTTAAAAAAAGAATGTACACTACGGAAGCCTTCAGCAAGACTTGTATTGTGAATTATGCTCTTATCATAGCCCCCTGAGATCTGGCGACTGTGCAGGTCATTGGAGTACACTGAAGTCATTGCAACATTTTGGGAACTAACGTCAGATCAGACATACTTGGTGACTTGGCACTTTATTCTACTGGAAACAACCACTGAAAGCTAGAAAAGCTTGTGAACATAAGGACTGGGGATACACAGCCACCTATTGCAATGATAGGGGTTGTGCGATCAAAAATCACAGAGTAGCCCTAGGATCTCACATTCCCCTAAAATCAATGGGGTCTCGGTGAAACTCAGGTAATATTCAGAACAATATTCAGATAAAAATTGCCACCTAATAACACCACCACTAGTAAAATAAATGATTTACATAGGACAAGATACAGTTGCAGTTTGCACCATATTTCAACCATCAAGCAACTTTTTCCAATCAACTATTCAGTTTGTGCCCAAACCTTCACCAAGATGTAGAGGAAATGTATCTGTAATTTTTATGTATAACACAATTCCTTTTACCTTTCAGCTATAATCTCCTATAATCTCCTTTGTATAACAATAGGGGTGCAGAAGTTGCATTCATACCCTGGCACTGGTGTCCAGTGGCCTCTCTTTCACAGTATGGAATATTTTGGTTGGAGCCGGCAGCGGAATCCGACCCTGTGCCCAGCTGGCATCCGCGCGTACCTGTCTTTTCTTCTTTTCTGTACTGCTGATGGTCTGCACGGCGAGCCGTCGGACATGTACAGTACAGATTTTTTTTTAAAACCTTGCTTTTCCCGCGTCATTGCCTATTGATGATCCGGAATCTGCGACCTTTCTGCAATGTCAATTGCGGAAGAGCCGCGGCTCAGACGGCTTCCATTGACCTCAATGGAAGCCGCCCATGCGGAATCCGCTTAAAAATAGAACATGCTGCGATTTTTTTCCTCCACAAGCAGAAAATCGCAATGAATTTCCGCTCGTGTGCGGGAAAGAGCAGTTTTTAATATCGTGTTATGGGTTGTATTGGCTGCAAAATCCGGAGGCAGACACCTGCCCTGGATTCTGCGATGCAAATATGCCTGTGTGCAACCGGCCTTAGGGACTAAGAGCTTCAAATTACAGCTCTGCTGGCAGCAATAAGCTGCTGGTAAACAGATGGATCTCAACCCAAAAAATATTCCATAGTCAGTCAACAAATGTAGCAAACATTAACTTAACATTTAGGGCGCCCACCCACTGGCGTTTTTTTACCTGCGTTTTGCATTTTGCGTTTTTCCTGCACAGGCATAGAGATAACATGTGTTCCTGTCCACTGGCGTTTTTTTTGCGTTGCGTTTGCGTTTTTAACATAGGAACTGTCAGTTGCATATGTGTCCTTATTTTTCTCCTAATGCACCCATGAATGTCAATGGAAATTAACGGAAAAGCCGCGAAAAACGCACGGAAACGCTGCGTTTTTTCCCGCGGAAAACGCAAACGCCAGTGGGTGGGCGCCCTTAGGCTGGGTTCACACGGGGCGGATTTGCAGCGGAATTTCACTGCAGCAAATTGGCCTGCAGCTGCTTATCCCATGATTAGCCAGCTATGTGGACAAGATTTGTCAAAAATCTCGTCCACACGGGGCAGACAATCCGTCACGGCAAAGCTGGCATTAGCTGGCGCTGCAGCACGGATTCCCGGGATGCAGCATGTCAGTTCTTTTTTTTTTTCATTGCGGCCTCGCTCCTCTTTATGGGAGAGCCGGCTGCAACAGAAAAGCATGTGGTGAAGCCGCTCCAAAACCCGTGGCTAAGTGCTGCGGGTTTTGAAGCTGCACTTACCCCACGGAAATCTCCCGTTTTTTTGCTGCGGCATAACCACAAGATTTCCGCGGTGAAGCCGTCCTGTGGGAACCCAGCATTAATGTGTTAAAGCGTTCGGAGCCACTCCTTCCAGGGATTATCTCTATCTGCATTTTAACTGTTCCTCCACCAGGGTGATCTCTCCTGCAGCACACATATAAACCTCATATTGACATTCCCCTTTAAAGCACATTTTAACTACTTTCTACAATTATTTGCTCCATGTAAATTATTTTGCCCCAATGTATCGAACTGTGTAGAATTGCATGCTGAAAATACCGGACTTTTCTGTATTTATTCTTTTGTAAATATTTTTCTTTTTAAAGGTCAACAAGCAACAACAAATGTTGCACTCTGTATGTAGTCTGTTAAAACTTTGCCAAAATCACTCCATAGAAATAGGAAAAAATGCAATTGTGTAGATAAAACAAGGAAATGTAGTGTTGTGAACAATAAAAGAGACTCATTAGTCAGAAGAACTTCAGACCCCCTCTTTGTGGTGATCAACTGGTATACAACCGATCAGACATTGATGTCCTACCCTTGGAACAGGCCATAAATGTTTAAGGTTCAATTCACACATTATTATTATATTACTTTCTTGCCATGATTTTCACAAAATTTTGGCAAAATCTTGATATGACCATGGTCAATGAATAAAGCCAAAATCCTGGAGAACTCCTTTAAGAGCTGCATGTAGCCACCTACTGCATGCTGATATACATAGTACTATAGGTTTGTTAGCTGCACATTCATATAGTGAATCTTTTATTTTAGCACATCCCACCCAAAGTTTCACAGGAAATAGTACTTGCAGTCTCTAATGAAGGAGGGGGGATCTTTCACAACATGTAGGAGGTGGTTTGCCACATCTCACTCTCTGTAGCAGAAGTTGACATACCCAGCAGCTGTAAGACACGGAACTCCAGCACTGAAGATCTTTAATATAAAGGCAAGTCTTTATTCAAGAATGTTAAACAATTGCATACATGTATACAAGCTCACACTGATAGATAGGCCAACATGTTCCTGACTAGCCATGATGAGGCCAGCTTCACACCGGCGATAAAATCGTTCGAGATTTGTGCGTTGCAATACACACAAATCGCGCACATTCTTTTGAATGGGGTCATACACATGAGTGATGTTTTCCTGCATGGCACTGCGATACTATGCGGGAAACAAATCGCGGCATGTTCTGTCTGGCTGCGTGATCTGCACCGCAGCCTTGTTGTTTCCAATGGGACCAGCGGCAGCAGCACCGGACCCAGTGAAGGCAATGGGAGAAACTTTTCATCCTCTGCCATGGCTGTGACAGTCGCGGCAGAGGTTCCCTTCATCCACGAAGTGATGCAAGGCTGTTTTGACATGAAAACGCCTCGCATCCTAGGGATTTCACATAGTGAGGAGAACGACATGGGGGCGGGATTCATGGCCCGATATCACCCTCGCCCGTGTGAAGTCAGCCTGAGGGTACATGCAAACAGGCTTTTTTTTCCATCCGATTTTCGCACAAAAAAATCGGTCTGAAAATCGGATGTAAATGGCACTCATTCCTTTAAATAGGTGTATTTATTTACTCGGTCTGATAGTCTTAATAAAAAAAAATCAGTCTGAGTGCTGTCTGATGAGAATTGCCCCCGTGGATCTCCAGAGCAACTTCTAAAATGCCTGTTTACATGTACCCTAAAATATGGCTTGTCGTGAGCCATGATTAAAGACAGATAGACCGCCTGCACACGGGCGGAAATCCTGCGGCGGGATTTCCGCCACTGAAAGCCTGCATAGGTGTGCATTACAATACGCACTCCTATGCAGATGCCCGCGGTTTGGCCGCGCGAAATTTCGCGCGGCAAACAAACCGCGGCATGTCCTATTTTTGTGCGGGGCTCGCAGAGCCTTGCACAGAAACGTCACTCACCCGGCCGCCGGCTCCGGTCTGCGCATGCGCCGGCTGCCTGGCAGCCGGCACATGAAAGAGCCAGGGCCGCCAGGCGCGGGTGAGTACGCGCTCATCTCTGCAGGCACTCGGGTCGGGTCCCGCGGCGAGAATTCTCGCCGCCAGATCCGACCGCTCGTCTGCAGGCGGCCATAGTCAGAAACATGTTGCCTCTTGGAACACCTTGCCATGGGAGGAACACATGTGGCTGCGGCATCTCCTGAACATATCACTGAGCTGTCATTTTCCCTCGTACCACTACTAGGAGTGACCGACCATCACACCAGCGGTGAGGGCAGTGTGACGCTTCACAGCAAAGGCAGGATTGAGATGCTCACCCCGAGGGCTCCAGACATGAACACGACCGTTGTCAGAGCATAAACTACCGGTAAATTTGGATTTATCGTTGAAGGCACACCGGTTCCAATCCATAGCAGTCCAGTTTCATTATTCATGACACCACTGCAAACGGAGGCAGTGGTGGGTGGGTGTCAAAGGCCGTACATGTAATGGGCACCATGGGATTAATTTTCCTTCAGCCAAGTGCCTGGAAATAGTTCCGACAAACACAGGGGCTGTAACAATGGTGCCACCTGTCTGGATGGTGGACAGTGAAACAGCTGGAACTGCTCACGGTTGTCAGACGGTCCGCTCACTGCCTGAGATGTAACTGCATGCCAAGTTTTGCTGCAAAACGACAACTCCTTCTATGTGCTTGATTTTTTTCACAAAGAGTGTGGATTGAGATGTGGTGACTGTGCAGGTCATAGAGTATACTGAACTGTGGAAGCAGTTTCAGTAATGTGTCCTTTATGACATTTCATTTGTGACCATCAATCGAAATGGCTAAACTATAGCAGTAAGGGCTTCTTCAGATAGCCGTGTTTTTGTCATGTTTTGCCGCCGTGAATATCACGGCCACAAAACATGATGTGACAAAGACATTGACTTCAATGGTTTTTGTTTTCACTAGGGGGATTCTCGCATGTTACTACTATGCACAATAAAAGAGAGGGCAGGACCTATCTTCCTGTTTTTTTTATACCAGCGAGCAACACAGTGAAGTTTGAATGGTTAAAAATGTTTTTTTACCTGATTTCTGTGCTGATAGTGGACAAAATCAGTAAAATACTGTGATAGACTGTGGTATTTAAATAATGCAAAGTTACCATATTATTAAGTGGTCTAAAGTGTGCCAAAAAAATCTTCCCTGCACTGAGGGCTTAAACAGATGGGCATGTTTAAGCCCCGTCATGCGGCCGTGAAAATCACAGCCGCATAATGGGACGAAACTATTGACTTCAATGGGATTCTCACACATTAATAGTAAGTGCAAGAAAACAACGGAGCTATCTTCCCGCTTTTCTTATTTTCAAACTCGCACGCAATAGCACAGAGTTTGAATAGTCTGGAAAAAAATAAAAAAATACATTTTAGAGAAAGGGAATCAGTCCATCTGACAGCATGATATACAGGGCCGTATTTACAATAAGGCACTTGAAAGCACATGCCTAGGGCATCAAGAAGAGGGGGGGGGGGTGTTACTTTACAGCCATAATGAATAGTTTATTATGTTTGCGTATCCTTAGTGCTCCTGCTGCCCATCCCTCTCTAAAGCAGTTCAGCAGCAATAAAACCAGCACAGAGCTGTCTGTGTGCTGGTAACATCCAGAGTCCAGCACAGAACAGTTCAAGGCCTCCTCATTCTCTAGCTTCTCTGCATTGCACTGCAGGAGTTAAAACCCTTCTTAGCAAAGATGAGAAGGCAAAGTTCCCAATAAATATAGATCCAGCCTTCAAGAAACAGGCAGATATAATGTATCAGGGCACAAGGGGTAATGGGGTGCCCTATTCTGTAGTTTGTATAGCTTGCATGACAATGCCCCGTCACACACTGCTGGTGCCAGTGTTGTAAAAATGAACTCCTTAGGCTTTTAACTGATGCCCCATTCACCCTATTCACCCTACCTGGGTCTGTCTGACTACCATCTGTTCTCCAATCTCAAAAAACACCGAAAGGGCGTGTTTGGAAGTCTTTTGGAGGCAACTGATGCTGCAAATGAGTGGTTTGACCAGCAGTCAGAAGAATTCTATTAGTAGGGACTTAAAAAGTGCAGGAGAGATGTCACAAGTACATTGACATCCCAGGGGAATATGTAGAATAGTGTGGCAGTTTCAGCTTCCTAGCTCAATTTTTTCTGGGTAAGGCTTAATGCTTATCAGCACCCCCTCGTAGATATGCATTTGTTTCTGTGAGCAAAATCTTCACATATACATTTGAACATATATAAATAGGTGTGTGACAATAATGTCATACTTGCAAATTTCTCTGGAACATCTGAAAAACTCCTAGAAAAAGAGAAGATCTCCTGGAATCCTAGAAGAGCCAGGAAATCTCCAGGTGCCACATTCATGGAGTAAAGAAGAATTAGAAAGAAGGAGATGCGAGAGTCAGCATATCCGGTCTGGAGTCTACTTTGAGGGAGACTCTGATGTGGGGGAGTCAGTTCTTAAAGTCTGTATTTATGGGGTCTGTTATTTGTATTTGTTTAGGGGATCTCTTCTGTATTTAGAGGGTAGGGTCTGCATTTGATTAGGGGGTCTGGCCAAATATCATAGGCTGGGGGGATTACCGTAGATGAATGGGCAGCACATAAGGTACGCCACTTTATGCATATTTTCAGAATGTCCCTGATGTCCATTCTCAAAAGTATCATTAAGGCTTAATTCTCACAGTGTGGTTCACTATGTCCCTTTCACTATGTCACTTTCTGTCCCGGGGTTGCGTATGAATCACCGAAAATGGCATTGAGACAGAACCTCCAACAGAACTGAAGTCTTTAATGAGTCTAATAAAGACCACAGACTTTAATATTGCAGGCTATTCTATTCGGTCTTTCAGAAATACATGGAAAAGAATGGAAACCCTATCATATGGAGATATCCTTGGACTCCATTTGACTAATGGTTCCTTCCAGGGTTCTGAATGCCATTTTGGTGATTCAGACAGAACCATGGGAGAGAAAGGCTGGTGCACAGTAAATCACAGTGTGTAAACCAAGCCTTATATGGGGCACATTCAGACTCTGGCAGCACCACCTGAGAATACAGCCCTGATGCCGCCCATGGCTGTATTGTACAGCTTTAGACCTTGTTCACAGGTGCGCGATTTTAGCACATTATAGGTGCATGAAAAGATCACGTCTAGTAAAACCAATGGTTTCCTATAGAAGCTTTCACCGGAAGGGATTTTAGACAATGTGCAAAATACTCACAAAAACAGAACATGTAACTGCAAAGCTGGCATCTGCCGTCTGTGCTGTGAGAAAAGATAGGACTGCTACTATCTTCGTTGCATGATGCGTGGGGGTTTCCATAGACTCCTATGGGAGCTGGATAACACACACCACACACCTTCTGATTGTGTGAACGGGCAATTTCACATTGAATTCAGCTCAAGACTTAATAGCTGGAAATCACCTGTTCACACGATCTTCTCCCAAGCGTTATGTGTTTTTTTTTTTTTGTGATGCCATTAGAGCACTAAAACCACGCTTGTGTGAGCGAGGCCTTAATCAGAGAACACACACTACTTGTTATAATAAGGTATGGTTTTGTATTATGCATCATCAGACCTTCATATCACAAATAACAGCAGCCTGTCATATTACATCTAACTAGAGATGAGCGAGCATACTCGGAAAAGCACTACTCGCTCGAGTAATGTGCTTTATCCGAGTATCGCTGTGCTCGTCCCTGAAGATTCGGGTGCCGCTGCGGCTGACAGGTGAGTCGCAGCGGGGAGCAGGGGAGAGCGGGCGGGAGAGAGGGAGAGAAAGATCTCCCCTCCGTTCCTCCCCGCTCTCCCCTGCAGCTCCCCGCTCCGTGCCGGCACCCGAATCTTCAGACCCGAGCACAGCGATACTCGGATAAAGCACATTACTCGAGCGAGTAGTGCTTATCTGAGTACACTCGCTCATCTCTACATCTAACACCTCTGCGTTTAGCTGATTCAATTGCAGTTTTGAAAAACCCAACACATTGCACCATGTACCAATATCCACAGCTCAAACCATCCCAATAATTCCTGGACATTGTGCATGGAGTCTGTACAGAGGCATAAGGAGCCGCTCTGTATGGTGCTGCATTATGGAGCTATTCACTGCAAAGCCTATACAGGACAATACCTCTACAACATGGCAGCAGATGGACCATGCCACAGTTATTTTTCCTTGACAGATTTCTATGTAATCAGACAAAACCTCTCTAAGGTTCTATATGAAATTATAGATATAAGGAGGCCTGTAGACTTCTATTGTCATCGCATTACAGCTTCATACAACTTGGAGGTTGAATAGAGCTATCATATTAGTAATGGTCGGATTATTGATCTTACAAAAGGGTTGCATGAAAAAAAACACAATGATCTAAAAATGAGCCTAAGGCCTCGTTCACACAGGCGACAAAGTCACGATTTTGTAGTGTCACATGCTACATTGTAGCTCTACAAAATCACAGTATTGCTGCGAGAAGAGCCTAGGACTGTATCTGCATGGGCGATTTTGTAGCACAATTTTGTAGCGATATGACAGTACTACAAATCGCATGTATGTAGAGCCCATACTTTCCTATGGGTTCATCCACATGAGCGAAGTTTTGTAGCATGCTACATTGCGAGACTACAAAATCGCTGTCTGCTCTAAACAACTACGATTTGCTATGTTTTGTAGCCCATGTTCCCCTATGGAACTTCTTCTTTATCGCATCGCATAGCGCAAACTTGTGACTTTTATGCGATTTTAACATTAAAAAGTCCTATTAGCTTTCTTGCTACAAAATCGTGTCGTGTGAGAAAATCCCATGTAGCAGCGAGGCGATGCTACATGTTTAACAAGAAAAAAGCATCACTGACACTACAAAATTGCGTGTACATAACAGCAAAATCACAGCTATTTTGTAGCAGCGATATCGCTGTCGCCCGTGCGGATACAGCCTACAGCCAATAATAGATTTTCTTTTTCTTTACTTCATTTAAATCCCATGCGGATGTGACTAACCTGTGATTTATGGCTGCACCACGTCTTGAGTATAATTGATTGCTGACAGTACATAGACTAAGAGTTCATTATAAGTAGCCATTATAGGTTTAAACCGGATCAGGACACGCTTCATCATTGAACTTTTCTTTTGCAAAGAAATCAGAGTCCAGTTCTACATTCACATCGGAGAGCGTTACATAGATGCTGCCATCTTTGACAGTCACTTTGTGAGTCCTTTGTTTCTTTCCTTTTGAGAACCACTTTTTCGTTCGTCTTGGGTCTTGAGGGTTAACGCCTTGATACAGTCCTTCACCAGTTTCCAAAACAATTTTATATTTATGCCAAGGACAGATGATACAAGCTTGTCCGTTAATATCCTGTACAAAAGAGAATGCCTTATTATAAGCCCTTATTCAATTGACATTGCTTCCACATAGTAATATGTTTAACCCCTTCCCGACATGCGCCATACATATACATGCCATCTTCGACAGCTGACACCTAACTTCAATCGCGGTTGTTAACCCTTTAAATGTTGCCGTAAATTCTGATAGTGGTACTTAAATGCCCCGTTCTGCGTCTAGGGGTCTCGAACAAACACTTGCAATGGGATTGCGAGCTGCTGTTCAGTTATCATGGCAGCCTATGGCCTTCTCAAGGCCCCTGGTACTGCTATGAATGATTGCCTATCAAGACGTGCCAGTGATATGACATTGTATTATACTGTGTTTGCAATCAAATGATTGCAATCCCAGGTCCCCTATGGGGACTAAAGAAAAATGGACAAATGAGTTAAGAAAGGTATTTTTAATAATCAAAACAAAAAAATTTAAAGTTTAAAAAAAAAAAATCAATTTCCCAGTAATTGCATAAAAAAAATTGGAATCACTGCATCTGCAAAAGTCCATATTATAAAATTATCACATTATTAATCCTGCACAGTGACCGCCATCAGAAAAAAAAATGCACAATGCCAGAATCATGGTTTTTTTTTGGTCACCATGTATCCAAGAAAAAATGTGATAAAAAGTGCTCAAAAAGTCGCATGGACCCCAAAAATTCTATTAATAATATCTACTGGTCACCCTGCAAAACACGAGCGCTCACACAACCTGATCGAGGAAATAATAAAAAAGTTATTGGCCCAAAAAATTACAACAAAAAGCATTTTTTTAAAGTATTTTTTACGTAGTACTGCATTAAAAAAACAATAACTTCTGTATCCCCATAATCATACTGACCCATAAAATAAAGATAACATCATTTTTACTGCACTGTGAACATTTCCCCGCACTTTATATTGTGCTTTAAATGGTACCATTGAACAATTTGTTCCACAAAATACAAACACTCATGTAGCTACATCGTTGAAAAAGGAACAGCTCCGGTTCTTGAATGTGGAGAGGAAATAAAATGAAAATGAGAAAACTAAAAAGGGTTGCAGCGAGACGAGGTTAAAAAATATAAGCAAATTGAATTTGTATAGATATATCATAGTTGACAATATAATTTAGGAAATGTAAGTGCCGCACCCAGGGTGGCCTGGGGTCTTCAGCAAAGTGCTTAGGAACACCCATAAACCACTTGTAAATGCAATGTATTCCAATATCACACAACACAAAAATCTATGCAGTACCATAAGAACCCAAACGTCTACATCTGGGTCAATTTTAATGTAACTTGCAATGGAGAAAAGGTAATTCATGATATTCTTAACCTAAACCCTATAGCGGCTTATAAAAGCTCTAACATACATATTACAAATATTCAAGGAAATGTTTGTAGAGTTCCCCAGAACTAGAGATATTCGAGAGTAGTAGTAGCACTTTCTGTACTCCCCACTCTCCACAGTCGATTTGACACAAATGTACTAAGCACAAAATCTCACGCTTTGGGGATTCAGCTAGCACATGCATACTTGGCGGGGTAAGCCAGTCTATGTATGTTTGTAAAGATAACAACCTTCAGCAACTTTTCTGAAGCCTGTATAGAGAGATAAGAAACGATCCTTTCTTTTCCCAGGAAGCACCACTACTTGTCTACGCAGAACACAACACTTCCTACGTGATCTTCCACCAGCAACTCTGTCACTTATTGCTGATGCTGGGTACATACTGTACCGCAATAAACATGGCAAATGTCCAAGTAACAAACTGAGATAAACAATTCAAAAGGGGCAAAATACCCACAGCACCCTAGTAAAAAGAGAGGGAGACACATTTAGGAAAAGTTTCTTGGCCTGATGTAGTTTCTAAAAAGTTCTTCCCAGAGCTGCTTCTGTGGAAGACCATGTACATGCATGTAAATATGCTTTTTAGTGCTTCATTTATTCCCCTTGAAGTCAGTGAGAAAAACAATACGAACTCCACACCAAAAGTGTGACCGAAACAAGCATCACCCACGTTGTCTTTTTTTGAGTAGACTGCGCAAAAAAAACCCCTAAACATATGTGAATACTGTTACAGATAGAGAAAAGGCAATTCAAATACTGATATATGAAAGTGTTCTTTACAGTTACTATAAGGTAATTAAAAGGAACCAGTCACATCCTAAAAAACACCATAAATTTAACCCCTTAGTGATGGAGCTTTTTTGCTTTTTTCCATTTTCCTTTTTTCCTCCACCCTTTTAAAAAAATCATAGCTCCTTTATTTATCCATCGATGTAGCTGTATGAGGGCTTGCTTTTTGCGGGACGAGTTGTATTTTTCAATGGTGCTATTTATTGTACCATATAATGTACTGAAAAACGTAAAAAAAATTCTAAGTGGAGAGAAAAGACATTCCACCATCTTTTGGTGCGTCCTGTTTCTACGGCGCACAAACTGCAACAAAAATGACCTGATACCTTTATTCTATGGGTCAGTATGATTACTACGATACCAAACTTGTATAGTTTTTTTTTCTGTACTACTTGTATTTTTTTTTAGATATTTAATTTATTAAAATTATTTTCTGTGTCCATTTTTTGCGCACAATAACTTTTTTATTTCTCTGTCGATATAGTTGAGTGAGGGCTCATTTTGTGCGATACGTCCTGCCGTTTCCATTGGTACCATTTTTGCATACAATTGACTTTTTAATCGCTTTTTATTACATTTTTTCTCGGAGATAGGGTGACCAAAAAAGTGCATTTCGGGCGTTCTTTATTTTTTTTTTCAGACCACGTTCACCATGCGAGGTACATAATACATTACTTTGATAGATCGGACTTCTACACACGCAGCAATACCAAAAACGTATTTTTGGTTTATTATTTTGATTTTTTTATTGCAAATATGGCAAAAGGGTTTTTTTTTTAACTTTTATTACTTTTTAAAAAAAATAATTACTAAAACTTTATTGATATTATTTTTACACTTTCTTTTAGTCCTCCTAGAAGACTACAACCAGCGATCCTTTGATCGCTCCTGCAGTATGACGTAATGCTATAGCATTACGTCATACTGTTTTTTGACAGGACATGATAAGTTCCTTTTCATCTATGGAATACCCTATCCCAAGAGGTAGTAATGACAAGTACTATGACAGCAATCAAACAAGTGGCTGGAGGCTTATCTAATGACAGCTGGTATTGAGGGTAGTGATTTAGGAATGAATGATATGCAAAGGTTAAACTTGATGGTCGTGCATTTTTTTAACACAAGTAATTCTGTAACTCTATACTTTGCTAAACCTGAGCCATCTATTGTCTGCTCTGTTTGTAAATGAGCCCACCTCGATTTCTCCGAGATGAAGAGGTCCTCCAGCATCTATAACAGAAAATACATTCATGTAAACCATAACCGGGTTTACTTTAACCTGTTTTCACTATTACAGTACTTTCTAGAATGGACTTACGATAACAGCGAAGGTCCAGGGCATGATATTTCCCCAGGTGATGAAATATGACTACTTCTCTGTCATTCACTGTGGTTCTCAGACGCTTACATACTTTAAAATCTTCCTCTTTCCCCACAAAGACAGCCAATTCATCCAATTCTTCTGGCTCTGAGACGACAGTTTGCCGCTGGCCCATGTTTCTTTATATCACTAGGCAATAGCAAAAAAAATCAGTAAATGACACGAGTGTGCTAAGAATGATGTCATTACATCAAATATCGTAATCTTAATATGAGTAAATGAATAACCTGGGAAGATCTTACAAATCATAGTCATTTTTTGAGCAACAATTGGAATCTTAAATACTGTTGCGGGATGAAACCAGTGATTTAGACTAGGCTCACACACGCCGGATGAATGGAATAGACAGAAATTTCTATAACAAATCTTTTGCATGAGAATATACCCTTATCAAAGCCAGAAACACATTAGGAGGAAATATGCATAAGTGCCGCATCTATCCAGTCTATCAGTCAATGATATACACCTGGTGGTTGTATTAACTCAAAATGTCAAATGATTGGACTTTAAGAGGGCTTTATCACAATTGTATAAATGCAAACTTGCATTAGCATACCTTCTTGAATGGGTGTTTAAAGGAGGATTAGATCTAAATCAGGGTGCATTCACATGGGGGTTGCAAGAAGCACAAAACTCTCTTGAAAATAGTATCAAGTATTTGCAATGGGTCTATTTACATGGGTAATTTTACTCTTTTAGAAGGTAAAATCGCAGCATGTTCTATTTTTGTACAAGTCTCACATGAGAATAGAACATGCAGATGTGCGGTCTACCACACATTGCACAGCACATGGACAGAGGGTCCATGTGATGTGAACCGTGCCCAAGAATGTTGGGTGCAACATGTGCTCACCTGTGTGAATGTACCTGAAGAGGAGGGTTTAAAGTCCAGATTCACACAGGACAGTTTAATGAAGGTTTTTAGTCCAAGCCATAAATGGATAAAACAGACAGGAAAAGTAGAAAGGGAACACCTGAAAATAAGCTTTAAGGAGTTCTTAAAGGGGCTATTGGACCACTCTAGTCTTGAGCTGTCGGGTAGAATAATGCCCAGTAGCCAGTTTGCCCATAGCTGGTGCATCTACATCTGTGCATTGTTTAGCAATTATTGTTGCGTGCATACAGTGACAATTTAAATAGCACCCCCCGGTCCATACATCAGTCAGTGCTCTGCACTTATGGGGGCCTGGTTATGGCAACTGTTGCTGTCAACCCAGTGATGTCCAGGAGAAAAAGGCATTTTACCTTTAAGGAGTCGTAACAAGATTACAAGTTATCACTTATCCGCTAAGACCCCCTGCCAATTTTGAGAATGGGGGTCCCATGTCCTCCATCCTCCTCCTTAGAAATTTTTTTTACCTAGTCTGACAAAATTATTCTCATTCACCCCCCCCCCCCTCGCCATCACAGACAGGGCTATATTTTATTACCTCTTTTCACTGAATTTATTTTCCATTTTTGTGTGATGCAAATCTCGCACGAATATGAACCTACTTTTTTGAATGGGGTTGTATACATGAGTGATTTGTTCCCGCATCGCGGTGCGGGAAAAAAATCATGGCTTGCCCTATGCTTAGGCATTCCCTCGGAACACCTCGCCCATTGTTTTCAACAGGGCCAGCAAAGGTGCACTGAAGTGATGCTAGGCATTTTTGACACAGAAACTCCTCAAAACATTTTTTTGGTTCTCTATGGCCTCTTTAATCAGCTGATTGGCGTGGGTCGCAAATGGCAGACTGCCATCAATATTGAAGTTCAAGAAAACCCCATTTAATTTGAAAATTATGATAACATAAGACAGCCAACACCAAATAGACAGCCTAGAGCTCAGGAAGCGTGTGTTTCCAATCTCGAGCTCTCCATTTCCTCTGTTTAATAAATGTAGTTAAAGAAGTCAGCATACTAGAGCTCTGATGTTTTCCTCTGCGCTCTGTTATTCGCTGATACACTTCTCGTGCTTTTCTATGTATAGGTTACGTTACTCACCAGATCCTGATCAGGGCCCCACGTCCTCCTGTGTGAGCGATAGTGACACAAGTGCGTGCAGTCACTCATGTCATTCAGTCTTCTTGCCAGCTGTCCCACCCTTCTGATAACAAGGGCAACACAGAAATCTGCTGTTTCAGGGTTTTTTGGCTTATCTGACAGTTAAAAAAATTGTTAGAATACTGCGAATAACTAGAATAAGGTTACAGTAGGAAATACTTATACTAACTGCTTGCACCAAATTAACTCATTATGATAGTAATTTATGTTAGTAATTATAAACTGTGAGAGGTGTAACTTGAAGATACAAAATCTGAAACAAGACTCCCCTACCTACCACATGCCAGGTGTCTTCTTATATGAAGCAGCAAGCCTAGGTGCAAATGCTACCTTAAGGGTGCGTTCAGATGAGCGTGTTTTGGTGCGTACTTAGGTGCGGACATACGTCCGCACCTAGGTACGATCAAAAGCACGCATGAACACAGCTGCGTGCTTGTTGTCAATGGAGCCGCGGCTGCTGCCGGCGGCTCCATTGAAAACAATGCTCTGCCGGTCCCCTGCATTCTTTTCCAGGGAAGGGCTTTACATATAAGCCCTTCCCTGAAAAAGAAACATTTTAGTGCAAAACAAAAAAAGAATTTAAAAAAACCTACCTCTCCGCCGCTGCTGTGACCCCCGCCGGCATGAAGAACACATCTGCCGCATGCGGCAGATGTATCCTTCACCCCCGCTAGTTAAAAGAATTCCCTGCTGCTACATCTGCCACATCTGTGGCAGATGCAGCAAAAGGAATTCTTCAATTCTCAACCGCAGCTGTCACACATGACAGCTGCGGTAGAGAATCCTGCTGCCGGCATCCTTTCAATGGCTTTTCAGGGAAGGGCTTCATAAGCCCTTCCCTGAAAAGCCATTTAAAATAGTGCAAAAAACAAAAACAAAACAATTCTCACCTCCCTTCAGTTGCCGGGACTCAGCCGCGACTTCTAGCGCTGTCCCAGGCTCTGTAGTTCTGAGCTAACAGCAGCCGGGGATTTAAAATCCCCAGCTGCTGATAGCTTAGCAGCGCTACAGAGCCGGGGACAGCGGCAGAAGTCCCTGCTGAGCCCCGGCAGCTGTTAGTGGCTTTGCAGGGAAGGGCTTCATAAGCCCTTCCCTGAAAAGCCTTTTAAAATAGTAAAAAAAAGAAAAAAAATAGGTACTCACCTCCCTTCAGCTGCCGGGGCACAGCCGCATCTTCTCCTGCTGTCCCCTGCACTGTGTTACTGAACAGCTGATCTATCAGCAGCCGGGGATTTAAAATCCCCACCTGCTGAAATAGCTGAATGTAATTGGCTGAGGTGCTCAGCCAATCACAGGCAGCTCTCCCCGAATGAATGACAGGTGAGAGCTGCCTGTGATTGGCTGAGCACCTCAGCCAATTACATTCAGCTCTTTCAGCAGGCGGGGATTTTAAATCCCCGGCTGCTGATAGATCAGCAGTTCAGCACCACAGTGCAGGGGACAGCAGGAGAAGATGCGGCTGTGCCCCGGCAGCTGAAGGGAGGTGAGTATCTATTTTTTTTGTTTTTTTAAATCACTTTTAATTGATTTCCAGGAAAGAGCTTATATGTAAAGCCCTTCCCTGAAAAACAATTCAGGTGTGCCACAGACTATTGTCTTCAATAGAGCCGCCGCCAGCAGCAGCGGCTCCATTGAAGTGAATGGCTGCATTTTTATTTTTTTTTGCTGATCTATCAGCAGCCGGGGATTTAAAATCCCCACCTGCTGAAATAGCTGAATGTAATTGGCTGAGGTGCTCAGCCAATCACAGGCAGCTCTCCCCGAATAAATGACAGGTGAGAGCTGCCTGTGATTGGCTGAGCTCCTCAGCCAATTACATTCAGCTCTTTCAGCAGGCGGGGATTTTAAATCCCCGGCTGCTGATAGATCAGCAGTTCAGCACCACAGTGCAGGGGACAGCAGGAGAAGATGCGGCTGTGCCCCGGCAGCTGAAGGGAGGTGAGTATCTATTTTTTTTGTTTTTTTAAATCACTTTTAATTGATTTCCAGGAAAGAGCTTATATGTAAAGCCCTTCCCTGAAAAACAATTCAGGTGTGCCACAGACTATTGTCTTCAATAGAGCCGCCGCCAGCAGCAGCGGCTCCATTGAAGTGAATGGCTGCATTTTTATTTTTTTTTTACAAAAATTTTTCCTTTTCAGTTAAGAGCCTATATGTAAAGCTCTCCCCTGAAAAACAATTTGGTGGTGCCAGCAGACCGTTGTCTTCAATGGACCCGCCGGCAGCAGAAGCGGCTCCATTGAAGAGAATGCCTGCATTTTTATTTTTTTTTACACTAAAATCTTTCTTTTTCAGGGAAGGGCTTATATGTAAAGTCCTTCCCTGAAAAGGAATGCAGGGAGCCAGCAGGTCATTGTTCTCAATGGAGCCGCCGGCAGCAGCCGCGGCTCCATTGAAAACAATGCGTGCATTCCCTATGGTGCACGCATGTCCTATCTTTGCAGGCACGCACCTGCAAAGTACAGACATGTGAACACACCATAGGGAATGGAGTTTTGCAAATACAAGCGTGTTTTTGTGCGTGCGTACGCACGCACCAAAACATGCTCGTCTGAACGCACCCTTAGGGCGAGCACCCACTGGCGTTTGCGTTCTCCGCGGGAAAAAAACGCAGCGTTTTCGCCGCGTTTCTCGCGTTTTTTCCGTGCGTTTTTCGCGGCGTTTTCGCGGCGTTTTGTGTTAATTTCCATTGACATTCATGGGTGCATTAGGAGAAAAATAGGGACACATATGCAACTGACAGTTCCTATGTTAAAAACGCAAACGCAACGCAAAAAAAACGCCAGTGGACAGGAACACATGTTATCTCTATGCCTGTGCAGGAAAAACGCAAAACGCAAAACGCAGGTAAAAAAACGCCAGTGGGTGCTCGCCCTAAGGGTGGACACCCACTTGTGTTTTTCTTGTGAATTTTTTTCACATGTTATCACTGCATTTTTTTAACACGATTGTCAATGAGACTTTCTAATGTTAAAAACGCACTGCAAGTTTGTGCTGTGCAATTTTTGTGCAACGCATTTTTAACATTAGAAAGTCCTATTGACAATCGCGTAAAAAAACCCCGCAACGATATCGCGTGAAAAAACACGCAAGAAAAATGCAAGTGGGTGTCCACCCTAAGGGTGCTTTAAGACAGAACGATTGTCGTTCAAACAAGAGAAAGTGAATGATTCAGTCTAAGGGCTTATTTACACGAGCATATATCGTCTGGCGTTTTCACGGCCGGCTGATATACGCTTCCATCTGAGCAGTGTCCCCCCCCACCCCCACCGGCTCTCTACCTCTCTCCTCCCCTCCGAGCGGTTTGCAATGGGAGTGGGCGTGACGGGGCGGAGCTAAGCTCCCGCCCCTTGTGGATAGCTAGGAATGGGAGTGGGTGGGACAGAGCTCTGCCCCCGTCCCCTCCCACTGCAAACGCCGGAGTGGAGGAGGGTATTTTTTAGTCTTCATGACCAACCCAGCTTTGTAGCTGAACAGGGATGGTACGTATGTAATGTTAAGCCATGACTCTTTCAATAATCTGTACTGGCGTGAAGATGTCTGGTTCCAGCCACTTCCTGACCAAGTGAAAAAAGTCAAACATCTGAGGCCTGGAGGGTTTGTTGACACTGTAACCCAAGTCGTGTACCCTTGTGGCACAGACATTAGACATCGTCCCTTGTCAAAGCTTGGCATAGCTTGGCTTGCTCACTGAGGTTTCGGTGGTTCTGCAGTAAGATACAGTGCACGAATCTCCACCCACACCGTGGTTGGGAGTTTCTCTCTCTATGCAGCTCTCTTAAATACAGTCCAATATGCTTCTGTATCATAATCAGTGGTCATCTTCTGTAGAGACCATTGCTCAGCCTCTCTTGTATGTGAAATCCCAGGAGCTCTTTCATCCCTTCTCTCAGGGCGCCCCAGCACCACCTCTCTCAGTAGGGCCATTTGTTCCTGCTGGTCTTGGCGACATCGCTCTGCATCAGTTGTTGTACCAGTTCTTCCATGGCAGATGACTGTGATTGCACAGCAGTGGCACACTTCACCCAAGACATAGGCAGATACAATCCTTTTAGATCCGAAATACAATGTGTGCTTTGGAGGTGCAGCTCAACAAGAACTCAGTTTTATTTATGCACTAATAGAAGATTTTTCTGGAAACACAGCCATGTACAGCACATAAATTTGTGCGATAAACCAAATAAACAGTGCTTTGCTCATGTAGCAATACCATGCAGCAGATATCAGCAAACAGAATTCCCCACAGTAGATTTGTGTGAATCTCCCAGGCTATGACCCAGACCGCATGTGTTTGCGTCTTTTATGTCCCAGTAACCAGCTCAGTGGAACCAACTGAGTTGACTGGGAACCAGGAAGAAGTTCCATACTGGAATGGGAGAAGGAGTGATGGGTCCCACCAACATCCTATCCATCACTCCAATAAAAATCTAACCCATAATATATTTAAACCACTGATCAGCTAACTAAGTTTTCTAAACAAGCCATCTTTCTGATTTTTTTTTCTTATTTCACCCAGCTCCCTCCAGCACTTTTCCTGTCACGTGCTTACAGTATGCCTAGAATTAATTAACCAAAGTGATAATGTTACAAGTTTTATCTTTCAACCATTATTAATGTTAAGGCCCATTTAGACACAACGATAATTGCTCAAAAGATGTTGCTCAAGCGACTTTTGAGTGATCATCATAGTGTCATTTACAGTGCAAGATGATCGCTCAAGATGAGCAATCACCTTGCACTGCCAGTGGAGGATGCAGAAGACAAGCGGGGTGTCCCCGCTTGTCTTCTGCATCCAGCTGTTCCCCCACTTCCAGCGCCCGGCTGTCATACAGCCGAGCGCTCGGAGCAGAGGATGCAGAAGACAAGTGGGGTGTCCCCGCTTGTCTTCTGCATACAGCTGTTCCCCCGCTCCCAGCGCCCGGCTGTTATACAGCTGAGCGCTCGGAGCGGAGGATGCAGAAGACAAGCAGGGTGTCCCCGCTTGTTTTTTGCATACAGCTGTTTCCTCGCTCTGAGCGTCGGCTGTTATACAGCCGAGCGCTGGGAGTGGAGGATGCAGAAGACAAGCGGATGTCCCAGCTTGTCTTCTGCATCCAGCTGTTCCCCGCTGGGAGCGCCCGGCTGTCATACAGCCGAGCGCTCTCAGCGGAGGATGCAGAATACAAGTGGGGTGTCCCCGCTTGTCTTCTGCATCCAGATGTTTTCTGCACGGAGCTGGACCACTCTGTTCTTCATACCCAGCCCATTATCAGGGAGCGGGATACAGCTGAAACAATAGTATCAGCTGTATCCCGCTGTGAATCCCTGATAAGGCTCATTGTAGTCTTTCAGCATGCTGAAAGACAACGATGAGCGATGGCATAACAAAAACTGCATGATGTAAGTGCAGTTACACACAACGATTATGGCTCAAAAGACGGCTTTTGAGCTAATTTTGAGCGATAATCATTGTGTCTAAATGGGCCTTTAGTGTTGTTGGTTTTGAGTAACATAATGATGCAGAATGGGAATTGTGGGGGAGGATCTACCTGTTATCAGACAATGTCCAATATATATATATATATATATATATATATATATATATATATATAGACAGTGAGTAGGAGAAGTGTGAGTGATGAAATTTTTTTCTCTGGTCTAAGCAGAAGGTAGTTTATTAGTCTTCCTTGGGCTTCTGACACATTCTTTTGAGACCAGTGTGAGCTGGTCTGGCAAAAACCACAAGGAGACTCACAGTGATTGTGACTGAATCTCGATATTCATAACCAAAAGGGCTATGCCATCCGTCAATCAAGACCAGCACCAGACTCCAACTAACCTTACCCTGAGGTCACCAAGAGCAGTTCAAAAAATAAGTTGGCAACTTCAGCAATGATGTGATCTGTGCCTTATGAAATCCCGAAAGAAGTTTGTGGCTTGGGAAAGGCCTATAATTGTGCTTTTGCTGGTTTATGGTTGAGGAAGGTATATTGCATTAGGACAGAGGCTATAGGGCATGCACAGGTAGCAGTCTGTCTCAGTCTCTGGTGTCTGTGGGGCCCGCTAATTAACAGTAGTATTATAAATGACACATAGTAAGTGTTGGGCCTTGTTACAAGTTTTGCATTTAGACCCAGCAGCTGTATGCACTTCTCCATAAGTGGCTTTAGTTGCAAATGAAAAAGTGTACATCAAATTAAGCAAATACCTAGGCCCCTGACCATTGGATGGCTTGAATATGCACTTCAAGGTGCACAAATCAAAGATGTGCCTGATAGGCTATCAAGACTCTTCAGTTCTACTAATCCATGTAGGGACAAATGACAGTTCAAAAAATAACCTTGCAACTGCAGAGACTTTGAAAACCTCATCAGAAAAGTGAAGGAACTAGGAGCACAGGTGGGCTTCACATCCATCTTCACAGTGGATGGCCACGGAATAAGTAGATGGAACAAGATTCTAGAGGTGAACAACTGGGTACGTCGATGGTGTCATCAGCAAGCATTTGGATTTCTAGACCATAGAGTGATTTACCTATATGATGGACTCCTTGCTGGAGATGGGTTGCACCTTACAAAGACAGGTAAGCATATATTTGGCTGGCGCCTTACTATGCTCATCAGGAGAGCTTAAGGCCGCCTGCAGACGAGCGGGTCAGATCCGGCAGCGAGAATTCTCGCCGCAGGACCCGACCCGAGAGCCTGCAGGGACGAGCGCGTACTCACCCGCGCCTGGCGGCCCCGGCTCTTTCATGTGCCGGTTGCCGCGCAGCCGGCGCATGCGCAGACCGGAGCCGGCGGCCGGGTGAGTGCGAGCCCCGCACAAAAATAGGACATGCCGCGGTTTGTTTGCCGCGTGAGATTTCGCGTGGCCAAACCGCGGCCGTCTGCATAGGAGTGCGTATTGTAATGCACTCCTATGCAAACTTTCAGTGGCGGAAATCCCGCGGGAAATACCGCCGCGGGATTTCCGCCCGTGTGCAGGCGGCCTTTAACTAGAACAATATTGGAAGGGAAGTGAAAGGCCAGGCAAAAATATACAGCTAATTTATACATTTGAGAACCTTTCTATTAGAAGTAGAAGGAAAGAACAAAAAATTCAGAAGGAAAGTTGAGGAGCAAGAGACACAAAATGTTCCTACACAAATGCACAGAGCATGGGAAAGTGGAGGAGGTATTGCGTTGTATGCTAGGAAAACATTAATCTCCACAGTGATTCAAGATTCAGAGCGTGGTAGTTCTGTAGAAACTGTTTGGGTAGAAATACAAGGAGAGAACAACAGAAAGGAAACCATTGTAAGCATTTACTATAGATCGCCTGGCCAAGCAGAAGATATTGATGAACTCTTTCTATATCAGATGGCCAAGTTTTTTTTAAAAAAAGTACGACATACTGATATTGGGAGATTTTAACGATTCAGACATTTTTTTGAGAATCTCTCACACAAAAGTAATGGGTTCAACAAATTCTTATCTGCTCTTACAGACAACTTTATCTTCCAAAAGGTAGAAGAGAAAACAAGGGGATCTGCTATCTTGGACTTAAGTCTTACCAACAGGGAGGGAATGGTTGAGAAAGTAAGGGTAGCTGGAAACTTAGGAGGCAGTGATCATGCTATCCTTGAATTTTGGATAACAAGGGGAGGAAGACCTGAGAAGACTCAGACCTCAAGGTTGGATTTCAGAAAGGCAGTTTTTAGTGGATTCAGAAAGAGGGTAGGAAGAATCCAATGACTGGATGTTCTTAAGGACAGAAATGTCCTAGAAGGTTAGGAAATACTGCGAAACGAGGTTCTCAAAGCACAATCGTTAATAAAATCCCTAAAAGAAGAAAGAATAGGAAGCATTTAAAGAGACCAGGATGGATGAACACAGAACTTACATACATGCTAAAAAGAAAATACAATATGTTTATCAAATGGAAAAATGGGGACGTATCTAAAAAAGAATATAATACAGTCTGCGGAAAGTGTCAGAAAAGCTAACGCTGATAACAAATTGAGGCTTGCAAGAGAGGTCAAAAGCAAGGATTTTGGGGATATGTCAAAAGCAAAAGAAAAGTCAAAAAATGCTATAGGACGTTTACAGGATGAAAATGATGAATTGCTTAAAAATTATGTTGAGAAGGTTGAACTTTTAAATTCCTATTTTGTATCTGTTTTCTCTCAGAAAGTAGATTCAACATCAACTGATCTTCCCTGTGCTATTGAAGGACTAAAAGAATGCAGGCTATCTATACGAGGAGAGATGGTGATTGAAGACTGAGCTAACTTAAATGAATTCAAGTCTTCAGGTCCAGATGAATTACATCCTAGGATACTGAAGGAAGCAGCAGAGGTAGTTGCTGAACCCCTCATCATAATCTTTGAAAATTCCTGCAGAACAGAAGTCCCAGAAGATTGGAAAAAAGCAAATGTTTTCCCTATCTTCAAAAAAGGGTGGACCCAGGAAACTATAGGCCTGTGAGCCTGACTTCGTTGATCAGGGAAATGCGGTGGATATAGTATATCTTGACTTTAGTAAAGCATTTGACAAAGTATCTCATACCATCCTTATTGAAAAAATGACCTATTATGGGATTGACAAGGCAACTGTTAGGTAGATTCACAACTGGCTGAGGGATCATATTCAAAGTATGTTCATCCATTTGAAAGAATGTCTGACAAGGGGGTACCACAATGCTCTGCCCTGAGTCCACTGCCGTTCAACATGATCTAGCAGAGAGAATTGAGGGGAAACTGATCAAATTTGACAATGACACAAAGCATGGATGGATATGTAACACTAGAGAAGAGAGAGAAAGAAGATTCAAAAAGAGCTAGACAAGTTTGAACAGTGGGCAGTGTCTGACAGAATGGTATTTAACAGGGAGAAATGCAAGTTCTACACCTGGCCAAGCAAAATAAAAAACAAAAGCACATACAGAATGGTAGGAATTGAGCTAAGAAGCAGCACATGTGAAAAAGACTTGGGTATACTAATAGATCACAGACTGAACATGAGTCAGCAGTGTGATGCAGCAGCAAAAAAGGCAAACACAATTCTGGGATATATTAAGAGAAGCATAGAATCTAGATCACATGGGGTAATTATCTCCCTCTACTCTTCCTTAGTCAGACCTCATCTGAAATACTGAGTCCAACTCTACCATTCTATGATTCTATGATACACTGAATTGCTACTTTACTAGAAGCACATATCCACTGTAGTAGTGTGTTCGGGCTCCCTTGCCCTTCAGAACTGCAGGATTTCATTGTGGCATCCATCCACAGGTATCAGAGTAACCATGGTATGCCAAGAGAATCAATATTACACCTAACTCACACAGCATGATGATGAATTTATTAAAGATTGGGAACAGGCTCTCACAGATAATTCTCTGTGCATAATACAATATCTACTTAACTAAGAAGTTCCTGTCAAATATTACAGCTCAATTAGAAAAGGAGATAAAAGAACTTAAGGTTGTCTCCTCATCTGCAGAGTTCTCAGTTGTGGAAAAAAAATAGAAAAGACTATTGACACCTTGAAAAGAGACATCAAAGAGAAAAAGCACTGTATAATTATTAGGGATGCCATAGATGTTGAATTGGGTCAAGTATGCCTGGGGAAAAATAATGTCTACCAGCAACAAAATAAATACACAGATATTCCTGAGTCAGGTTTCTCTAAAACTAAGGAGGGGCATTTTAACTCCAGGGAACAGAATAAGTATAAAAATAAGAATAAGTGACAACAATATCGTATCAAAATATCATACACTAATAGATCTGGTTCTTCTTTGGTAAAATTAAATAACCAATCTTATATTGTATCTTAAGGTCCATTTACACGGGACAAATGTCGGGCAAACGATGCCCGACACTCGTCCCTCTCTTTCCTCGTTCCTGTGCTACTGCACATGAGCTAGCAAAGCTGTCTCGCTCACAGAGCGGCCAGCAGGGGGCAGGGCAGTGCAGGAGATTTCTCTCCCCGCTCACCACTGCCCCTCTCCATTGAGATGAGACAGCGGTCGTTCACTACTGAACGGCCGCTGTTTAAATTGAACGATGAGCTTATCACTGATCGATGTAGCATAAATTATGAGCGATGAGCTTCATCACTCATCGTTCAGTTTAAGAAGCAGCCGTTCAGTAGCGAACGGCCGCTGTGTTATCTCAATGGAGAGGGGCGGCGGAGCGAGAGTAGAGAAATCTCGTGCCCTGCCCCGCCCCCCTGCTGGCCACTCCGTGAGTGAGACAGCTCTGCCAGTTCCAATTGTGAGCGGAATGAAAAGTTCCATGATATTATTGTCTGATGTATATATATGTGAGGGTATATATATATATTGCCATATGTTCTTTATACTTTTATACCTATATGCAAGTTTTATTCAATTCCAAATGAAAAAAACTTATATGTCGCCTTACATCAGATATTCCAAGGCTTTAGAAGGCTGAGAGAGATGTTCTAGAAATTCAGAGATGATACCGAACCAGACATGAAGGACGCGTGTACTTGGCCGTTTTCCCAGAAGCCCATATCAAGATGTTCCACTATGTACATAATTTTCACTGTCCCAGGCCGGAAATCCGGACTTCTTAGAATTGAGTGGGTGATTCTTTGCACTGGAGTTAATTAAATACGTGATTTTCTGTACAAGCCAGAGGCGCCTCACTGTCTAAGGCGGAAATCCGGACTTCCCATATATGGTTATGAGCCCATCACCCGCTGGTGGGGATGGGACAAAGGGTATAAGATCTCATGTAATCTGTAATAAAGCACGTCGGCACAGCCGAGAGCCATGTCCCGTGTGAGGAATTATACCAGACCTCTGTGTGGTGTCTCTTCTTACCGCCGGCAACGGGGCAAGTGGGGTGGGCCCGATTGGTGCTGTACTTAGAATATTTTATTACCCTGATAAATGGCGCAACCAACTGGGGCGACAAAGCCAGAGCCTTCAACGAATTCCACCCGGATCCACGCCACTGAGAAGCCGTCCTGCTGCAAACCGAGCCTGATCAACTCACTTAGAACTCCAGGTAAGGCCAGCATATATTTATGTTGTGTTTTACTGCGAGTCTTGCAGCAGGACTGACTATCTGTGGTTTGTGACCGGACGGGTTGGGTTAAGAGTTCTACACGGTAACTCGTGTGGGCTTCGGGTTTGCCGTCATGGACCACTGACCGTGATATGCGCACCAATCGGTCACCCGGAAACTAGTCTGTAGTTTATTTGTACTTTGAAGTCTGTAACGTTTTAATAATAGTGGAGATTGTTCTATCTGCAGAAGTTTGTTTTTTCTCTCTTTCTTTTCATTTAATCTCACAAGAGAAGGGACCCTCAGTTTAGTTTAGTTAGTTGTTAATGGTTTAGCAGAGAGGGATGCATTTTGTGAGATAGGCTTCATAAGAGAAGGGACTCTCGGTCGGTTTGCCTTATATATGGGGCTAGCGATTTGATTTCAGAGAGATGCATTTTATGGGGCTGGTTCCATAAGGAGAAGGGACCCTCGGTTGTTCTGCCGGTATATAAGGGGCTGACAATTTGAAAATTAAGAGGGATGCATTCTATGGAGCGTGTTATTATTATTATTATTATTGTTGTTGTTGTAATATGCGTAAGATCTTATTAAAGAAGACAGAGCCCCTCAAGGGCTGCCGCCGTGCGGATGAATTTGTAGAATGTAAGAAAACTCTAATGAAAATGTGTGACACCGACCCGCACGGCAGATTACAAAATGGTGTCTGGGAGGAGGTCTTTAGGACCGAGAGGTGCCTTGAAAGACCAAGGTTTGCTAGACAGTGCTGGAGGAGGAGGAGAGAGAGAGAGAGACAGTCAGAGAAAGTTAGGTATATACACATTATTTGTTTAAGAAAGTATCCGTAAGTGAAATGTTGAAAAGTACAGTAAGTGATCAAGAGGGCGTCAGGAGAGTGTCTATTGAAGGTTATATTGGCAGTAAGGTAGGGGAGAGAAATAAGGGGAGCAGGCAAAGTCGATAAGAAAGTTACAATGCATGTGATTTATTGGCAAAAAGAGGGAAATGTGTATAATACAAGATAGATAATAGATATGGATATGTGTGTGTATATATATATGTATATACTGTATGTGCAAATAGTGCAAATAGTTAACTGAGCTTGCTTTTAGGGGAGAAGAGTTTTGTTGACATGTAGCTGCGAGTCTGTGTAAGCTTTCCAAGGTCGGAAGATAACAGCGAGAGAGAAAATGCAATAACAACCTTGGTTAATATCGTTGCTTGCTTACAATGAATTGAAATGAATTTAATTAATTATACTGTCTTAGTAGACAGGAAATATAGCAATTTCTAACATATATTCTTACTTATACAGGGGTTGAAAATTAATGTTGCAAGGTCCCAGCATATGTGTTAATTATGAGTTCAAATGTTTTTCAATAGTTTAAGCTAAAACAACAATTCAGTCTGTGTTTCATATTCGCGGAGAGATAACGGTTTGTTTTAAAAAGGGGGGCTTTCAGAATTCACTCCAAATTCAGGGTCACAGATTCTAAAACACTTCAGCGTTTAATACAGCATATAATAGCTTCAGTAGATAAGAAATATAGAATGTATCAGCAAACTTTTTTTCACATAATTTGTCAAAGATAGCGCTCATTCACAATCTCATCTCAATAGAATTATGTACTTTATAAAATTATAGCACTCACCTCAATGTTTTTCAATTGATGATGTATGTTTGTCAAACTTTTTTTGTCTATGCATCTGTATGTACTGGTACGCCTTCAATAGGGGGTGACGGAGCAAACTTGAGAGCATGGATGGATGAGAGTTAGTGACCCGTGTTCAAGCTGTGGTGAATGTGTGAGGCAGATAATTGACTGGGGATAAAAGTCCTCCCCATGCATGGGACTTTGCTTGGTTGAGATGTGGACATGTAGACTGTTACGCTGAAATGGAGTTGAGAAGACGGACGCACGGAGCCAATATCGAAGGGGTGGAGCTAGATGATGTAATAGTACGTAGTAATGTTTCATCCCTCTTGCACAAGGGAGGGGTGAGGAGCTTGAGCAGCTAGTAAAAGTTTTTGTTTTGTTTTGTTTTGTCTCCCGTCTCAAATTTTGATAAGACATTGCATGCAGGAACAGACTAATAATGAATTCACTTAAAGGGATCTCACATTTCAAATATTAGTAGATGTTTTGTAGATTATTCTGCCCCGATGTAACTCATGTCTGTTATTGGTGCTAACATCTTACAGGCCTTATCTGCATCCATCAAATCTTTTTACAATGT